>NC_041390.1:287997779-288021105 GCF_002162155.2 Triticum dicoccoides
CCCCCCCCCCACGGCCGAGGCCGGGAACTATCCACGCTCAGGCACGTAGCCGGAAGGTACGATGATTAACAGCAATAACCCAAACATGCCCCCGCGGGGCTCCACGCTATTGTCTTTGTTACGCAGGAAAAAAGAAAAGAAAGAACAAATCCGGTGCGGTTCGCCTCACACCGGCCCGCAGGGAAGGCCCGAGCTGCCTCCGGAGCTCAGGTGGACTCCCTCTCACGCTTCATCGGGGCGCGACGGCGGACGGACACGTTGCCACCCCCAAGCAGATACGACGGCGTGGAGGCTGACTGCGGCCACCGCTAGAAGAGTCGCCGCCCGAAGAAGAACTGGAGAAGCTTGAGGAACTCTGAGCGCCGCCGGCAGCGCGAGCGCTTCCCTCTCCATCATTGCCGGAGCTGGGTTCCCAGCCTCGGTCGTCACCCTCGGAGGAACACCCTGCGCGGCAACCATCTTCCCCAAATACCCTCACGTAGAGGGTGGCATCGCCGTCGAACTTGAAGTGTAGGGTGCACCGACGGCTCAGGCCACGCGCGCGGGCAAACGTCTGCCAACCGCGGGCCAGGAACAGGCTCCCGGCCGCGGAGACCTCTAGTGAGACCCATGAGGCCCAGCTGCAGCAGCCGTCGGCTTGGAGCCAGAGGCCGCCCGGGCCGCCGGCCGGGAGCTCGCCAAGGAGGAAGCGAGGAAGTGGAAGCCGGGTGCTGGTCGGCCCCGCCGACCACACGACGAACTCCGGCAGCACATCAGCAGCGCGAAAGCGCGGCCTAGGGGGACGCGCAGCCGGAGCGCGCCCCCCGGCCACAGCAATCCGCCCGTCACTATGATGAAGATCGCCTCCACGCACGCGGGGAGCCACCATGGTGGCCACAGGATATTTACGACGGAGCCCTCGGCCGCGCTTGGGTGGGGTAGAGGCAAGCTCAACCTGGTGAGCCTTCCCCTTCTCTGCAGCCGCGAACCTACTTGACGAGGCCATGAAGAAAAGGAGAAGCAAGGAGGGATGAACTGGAAGGGCGCGCCCCGGTCCATACTTATAACTGGCGATGGCCAACCAACGGCCCCCATGATCGCAGGTAATTGTGACCCGCTTTGCATGCAGGGACTTGTCCAATCCGTGCAGTTGCCGAGGCGCCATGGGGAAGTGGAGACGCCCACGCCCAATCAACCGCCACGCGGCGCCCAAGGCCGCAGGCTGTTAGGGCCCGCGGCGCTTCACTCTTGCCCTTCTGCCTCCCTGCACGGCCAAGTTCGGGCGCGCCTTGGGCCCGGAGGCTACTGTCGGTGTTCTGGGAACGGGGGTCCCCAGACTTGCCTGCCTGCGGCCTGCGGCATGGCTCAAAGGGGGGCCCAGCGCGGCCCATCTTCACCAACACAAACCCAAGACCCTCGCGAGGGGCCAAGCCTCGCGGGGCGGACGACGTGGAGCTTCCTCAGGCGCGGCCTCGTCAGGCTGGCTCACGAGGAGAAGGAGAGATCAAGGCAGGGTACCTCACGAGGTGCTCGTGACGCAAGCCATGACGACCGGGGGCGCCAGGCGGGTGCCAGCCCGCGCAGCATCCTCCCTTCCTCTTTGGTGCAAAGGGGGCAAGCGCAGCCGCGGAGTACCGAGGCATCAGGCAAAGGTTGCCATTTCGGTGCAACGAGACCAAGACCAGGAGGACTACGAGATGGAGGTCACCGTGGAGCCCACGACGGCGTCGTCACCAGAGCTTTGCGCAGGCGAAGACTACTTTTGTCAGGATAGTTGATACTAGCTGTCCCCCTTCAAATTAGCCCGCGATTGTTGGCTCCCTTCCCGCTCGATATTTGGGAAGAGGACCTGGGCCTCTACAAATAGGACCAGCCACCCACAGAGCCAAAGGAGGCTAGAGGCGAGAGGCTGGGGAAAAAAGAGCTGGCCAGAGAGTTGGAAAGATAGAGAAGATCAGGTAGAGAGAGAGAGAGAGAGGGGTGACTGAGCTCCTCCCAACAGTTCATCGCCCCAGCCAAGAGCAGACCCTCGCGAGGCTGTTCTTCCTTGTATGGTTCATCATCATCAGCCCAAGAGGCGATCCACCACACCACACACTGGAGTAGGGTATTACACCACAACGGTGGCCCAAACCAGTATAAACCCTGTGTCTCTTGTGTTGTTCTTTCCTTAGTTTAGATCCTAGTAAGGCGGAGGAGTGCAGGTAGGTAGGAGGCGAAATCTCCGCGCGCACCCTAGTGTTCGAACCTCAAGGGTCTGCCGGAACCCGAAATCCGACAGCATTTTCCTGCAGTTTTTGCCACCACCGCCTACGCCTCCGCATACCCACGTCGACCACCACCACCTAACTTCCGCAAACCCCTCCGCAAACCTTTCCAATACCCCAACCCACACCACCATTTACCCGCTACTGATGAGGACATGACTACCTTGGATATGACCAAAAATATTGCATATATGCATATTTGGCAGGTGATTTCTAGTGCAAACTATTCAATAATCTATTTATGTTATCCAGAACAAAAATACTTCACACACTTTTGTGTTTTGTCTAATTGCAGGTGTATGGGACATTTGTACAATCCACATATGAAGATAAGGAAGAAAGAGATGTTTATTTGCTGTCCAAAAAGTTCTCTCACGTCACTTTTGGCCCAAGAGAAGATAGAGTCCAAGTCTCTCACGTTCTGGATTCAGATTCGGACTGCACAGACACACCTGACTCAAAACGCACACAAGTTTTTCATACGGACTCCGAATTGGGTGATTCTTTTTTTGTTGGAAACTAGATTTCGTGCACTTTCCAACCCAATTGGAATCACCTTCAAATTCGTCCGGAGCGTTGAGTTGTGGACGAAACAATCTGATGTTGCAGCAGAATCCGAGTCAAACTACAAGTCCAAAGGTGTTACATCACCTCCACTTGGGCCCATTGGCCTTGTACGACCTAGATTTAGTTTTAGGCTGCCTTGGGACGTCCTCCCACCTCCTTGGACGCCACCCCTTGCTCCTATATAAGTAGATCCATCTAGTAGCTTTTCCTTGGGATTTGTTTAGTTAAAAGTTAGCCATTGCAACTTCGTGTACTTCGTTTGTGTCCAACGACCAGACCAAGACCGCTTCCGGATCCCCACCATTATCAATACTTCATATATATTCGCAATATTCAGATTGCTTTATCATATTCTTGCTCGTTCTTCGATTGCTTGCAGGAATAGACCTTCGTGGTCAGGTTGATCGTGCTCCAGCATGGTCAATAACCTCTCGGAGTTGGTTTAGCGATTGCTAAGGCGCAACGTCGTGCACGTTTGTAGTCGGATCGTCAAAGTCGTCTCCACCAAATCGATAGTTATCATCTCATCGAAAGATCGGGACACCCTCGCCTCTATCAAGTGGTATCAGTTTTCAGGTTGCTCGGTGAGATTTTACAGTTTTTCATAGTTTAGATCGCATCTGTCATTCATACCTATAGTTCATGAAAAAGCCACAAAAAAAAGTTAGATCTGTTCATCCTTTATCCAAGCCAGTCTGAGCCTTTGCAATTTTCTATTCGTTGCTTGCATAGTTGAATTATCGGTTGCATCGTCGTGTCAGTTGCTGGTCTTAGTGTCTAGTTCCTTTAGAGTTTCGAGTTCTGTTCACATTAGTCACGCCGCCGCTGCATCATTATCCCTTCCGCTGTCCACCATCCCATCTATTAATTTCCACCACGTGCTACGCGCTGTTCATTGTCATAATCATAGTTGAGGTCATTCACATCTTTGCCTGATCCAATCTGCATCTTATCTAGTTTGTCTTGGAAAGAGGGAGAAAAAAAAGAGAGAAAAAAGAGAGAAAAAAAGGAAAGAAAAAAAAGAAAAAGAGAGAGAAGAAAAAGAAAAAAAAAGCGTGAGGAAAAAAAGAGAGAAGAAGAAAAAAATCGGATCTATCTAGAATCAATCTCGTACCTGAATTCGGATTAGAATCTGTTTTGCGCACTGTTCAGTAAAACAGGTGTATCTTCCTCATATGAAGTCCGTTTTGGCTCCGTGAGTACTCAAATTGAAGCTAGCGACGAGCCGCATGTAAATAGTTGCAGAAGCTAGTTCAATATTTGACACCTCAAAATCGTCTTCTAAATAGGTCTTTTTGCTCTCCGAAGTTCGTGAACACAACTTGTTCCAATTTTTCAGGCCAGTTTTAAAATTCTTTGACTCCTCATATCAATTCAGAATTGAGTGATTCTTTTTGCATTGGAAAGCTTGAGTTAGTAGCAAACTTTTCAAGAGGAAAGTTGAAGAGAGAGTTGTTATATATCCTGCTTGGCAGTTGTTTTTCATCATTATCTTCACTGCCGTTGTGATCTTCACTTATATCATGCTGTCAAGAGCTACTTAGTATCCTTCATTGGTGCTAGTTGTGCTACGCCGTGACCTTATTAGTGTTCTAGGCTCGCGTCTCTAGTCCGGTCTAGCCTAGGACCAGCACAGTACCGTCGTTGAGCGTTTATTCAACATTGCATCTTTGAATTGATTATTGCTAATCTTTTGCTACCATATATAGCCAACCCAGCTCCACATATTTCTACACCGTGTATACGTACGCTCCCCTGGCAATCGCTTTACTCAATATTCGGAGTTACTTGACACCGCTGGTTGCCGATCACCGCCTGCTGCATGGTAAGAACTTGTAAGACATTGATATTTGCTTTACTGTGAGCGTTTTACCACCACATCCTAGTAGTTATAGGAACATTATTTTTGGGTTTTGTTTCTTGTTCTACTAATCATGACAGGATCCAGAGTCAATTCATGGGCTTTGTCGATCGCGGGAGACGTGCCACCACCTTTGCAAATACCACAACCGTCACGAGAGGTGCACAAACATCCAAATGCACATGATCAGGTTAATGTATCTATACCACCATTTAATGGCCGTTTTAAACCTGCTTTATATATTGAATGGGAGTTCGACATAAAAAATATATTTGCTTCCCATAATTTCGATGAACATAAAAAGGTTAAGGTTGCGGTTGGTTCTTTCACCGGTTATGCTTTGGTTTGGTGGAGTGAATATTGTCGGTTACACCCTGATTATATACCTACTACTTGGGATGATTTGAAACTTGCCATGCGACATACTTTCGTCCCTGCTTATTATACTCGTTACATGATTAAGAAGTTGCAACACTTAAAACAAGGTAGTGAAACTGTAACAAAATATTATGATGATTTACAAACTACCTTGTTACATTCCTCTTTAGAAGAAAGTGAAGATGATTTTATGGATAGGTTTTGGGGAGGATTAAACCGTGATATTCAAGAGATACTAATTCATGAAGAGTGTTATCCTATGGACCATTTGTTTCATCTTGCTTGCAAAGCTGAACAGGAAATAAAACGACGTGTTGGCCACGAGGAGAACAAGCGCATGGTGCACATTCCAAGAGTTGATATGATTGTTACTTCAACTACTAGGCATACTATGACAACCACATCCGTTGTTGTCAGGACTACATCACCTCCACCATGTGACACATCGCCCCCGAGAGTGGCTACATCATCTGAGTTGATCATAAGAGGTAATGACAAAGGTACTGATCTTCCGTCTCTACATGAGAATGATGAATGCCTTGTCAATTTGAATGCACCATCTGATGAGCTACCCACTACTTTGATCATACCACCTATTTTAGAGGACTACGTTGATAATTTGACTTTGCCATGTGATCAAACAACTGAAATACCAACAATTTTGAGTGCACCCATTGAATTAACTATTGATGCAAAAGAACCAATGTTTAATCATTTTGATATGACCTCTAATCTTGGTGATGATTCTGTGTTGAATGACTTATTGCATGTTTGCTTATTTAAGCATGTTGTAGCATGTAAATTTGATGCAAGTAAGGTTTATTCACCAATGTTGGGATGGTTTAATGATGAACATTGTCAATCTTTTGAAATGAATAAGAGCTTCACTTATATGTGCAAACTGAGTTGCAATATTTTCATGCCTTCTACTTCTTGTGCTAATTTTTTGGCTTTAGATTTTATGAACTATGCAAGTTACTCATATATTCATGTGTCATATATGCAAAAATCAAGGGAAGTAAAAATGGATGACATATACATATACAACATGTACACCTTGTCTCTTTTGTTAGCCACATTTCAGATTAAGCAACGCCGAGGACGGCTTTATTTTCAAGAAGGGGAGGATGATGAGGACATGACTACCTTGGATATGACCAAAAATATTGCATATATGCATATTTGTCAGGTGATTTCTAGTGCAAACTATTCAATAATCTATTTATGTTATCCAGAACAAAAATACTTCACACACTTTTGTGTTTTGTCTAATTGCAGGTGTATGGGACATTTGTACAATCCACATATGAAGATAAGGAAGAAAGAGATGTTTATTTGCTGTCCAAAAAGTTTTTTCACGTCACTTTTGGCCCAAGAGAAGATAGAGTCCAAGTCTCTCACGTTCTGGATTCAGATTCGGACTGCACAGACATACCTGACTCAAAACGCACACAAGTTTTTCATACGGACTCCGAATTGGGTGATTCTTTTTTTGTTGGAAACTAGATTTCGTGCACTTTCCAACCCAATTGGAATCACCTTCAAATTCGTCCGGAGCGTTGAGTTGTGGACGAAACAATCTGATGCTGCAGCAGAATCCGAGTCAAACTACAAGTCCAAAGGTGTTACATCACCTCCACTTGGGCCCATTGGCCTTGTACGACCTAGATTTAGTTTTAGGCTGCCTTGGGACGTCCTCCCACCTCCTTGGCCGCCACCCCTTGCTCCTATATAAGTAGATCCATCTAGTAGCTTTTCCTTGGGATTTGTTTAGTTAAAAGTTAGCCATTGCAACTTCGTGTACTTTGTTTGTGTCCAACGACCAGACCAAGACCGCTTCCGGATCCCCACCATTATCAATACTTCATATATATTCGCAATATTCAGATTGCTTTATCATATTCTTGCTCGTTCTTCGATTGCTTGCAGGAATAGACCTTCGTGGTCAGGTTGATCGTGCTCCAGCATGGTCAATAACCTCTCGGAGTTGGTTTAGCGATTGCTAAGGCGCAACGTCGTGCACGTTTGTAGTCGGATCGTCAAAGTCGTCTCCACCAAATCGATAGTTATCATCTCATCGAAAGATCGGGACACCCTCGCCTCTATCAGCTACCTACTCCGACGCTTTTTGTCGCACTCGGTTTTGAGAGTTTGAGTTGTGGATCACCGTTTCCCTTCGTGTTTCGGCTACCTATGGACGGTTCGACATCAACATCACCACCGCTCACTTTCGCCAAGGACTTCTACGAACGACTACACCCTTGTGGTATCATCTTGGTAGTGTGATATCATCATACTCTTTTCCATTTGGATTGATAACCCCATAGCCTTACTTTTGCGTATCTTACCCATCGAGACTAGCATTTGAGTATTGCCGGCAATGTGACTTGTGCACATTAGTGATCATAGATCCCATATCATACATACTATCATCGTGTTGCATATCTTGGAATCATCTCTTGTGTCACAAAGTTGTCATCGCATACACAATTGCTATCTTGGTCCGTGAAGCATCACATGAGAAAAGAGCTCAAACATCAAAGAGCCAAGCAAGCTTTTAAGCAAAAAGAGAAGATAAGCAAAGAGCTTATAAGCAAGAACCATAGCATCATACAACATTAAGATTGTCATACTCGATCATCTTGGATCATATCTCCGGAACATCATACTTGGGATAGAAGTCGTTGCATTTTTGCTTAGTAGGTTGTGCACAAGTTCCTATCCGCCTATTGTGCAATCGTGCTAGCGTCTCTCTAGTGTTGTGCAACAAGAGCATTTTCGTGGATTCCACATTTTGGCTCACCCTTGGTTGCACGACCCCATTTATCTTCCCGTGTGTTGTGTTTCCGGGTACCACATCTTGCTATTGGTCTACTTGTTGTATTTACAAGTCGTGGATCTTCTCCAACATTATTGAATCTTGCTTACATTCACATCAAAAATTGTGCCACCATCCTAACCAAGCTCCACCATAAGCTTTTACTTGTGTAGGTGTGAGAAACCGACGAGAATTCGTACCAATTGGGCTATTTCCTTGTCCTACATTGGAGTGATCATCGATCCACTTTCAACTTCGGTCAAGGTACATTTGGTATTCGTTCTTCTCTTTGTACCACTCAAATTTGTCTTGGAATGATGGATAGGCCTAGTACTTCTACCAACCCACTCTTCTCGGAGCAAGACGACGACATGAACTCCTTCGTCACCAAAAGCCACCTCTTTGGTGCACAATGTGATTTGCATCAACAACAACAAGCAATGAGTCACCGCATTGACAACCTCGCCACCGACTTGTGACTCTCAGAGCAACGTAGAAGGGACTACTTTGACCACAAGCTCGACGATCACAAGCAAGAGAATGACGCAAGGATGGACGAGATTCACGCTTTGTTGCTCAACCGCTCTTCTTCCACTTCAAGAAGGAGCCGTTCAAGTCGCCACTCCGACTTTACCCTCTCCGGCTCAAGTACACTGTCTTCGAACACTCTTCGGCGTGCCGCGCGCAGCGAGTATCAAGCAAACCTCAATCCTCTACGCGACACCAACTCGCAAGAGCGTCGACGACGTCAAACCCAAGAAGCCTTTGTGCTAGCACGAGAACGGCAACGACAACGCCAACATGAAGAGGAAGAACATGCGCGTCTACACCAAAATGCACAAGATGTCGAGGCTCAACGTCAAGAACAACAACTCCGTGACGCTCAAGCACTTGAGACACAACAAGCTCTACACGATTCGAGTCGAGCCGTTGCCGACCGAAGCCGACAAGCCCGTGAACAAGAGGAAGCACTTCGCGAAGAAATTCATGAACAAAGATTTCAAGCTCGTGTGCATCGTCAAGTTCCTCCTCGAGCTCGACAAGCTCCTCCACAAGCTCGCCAAGACCATCAAGTTCATCGAGAGCATGAGGACAATGGAAATCCTCCACGACTAGAGCAACACAAGGTTCACAACCCTCCGCGCCAAGAGCGCCACGAGTTGAACAATCATCTACATCATGGGCGTCATCATCCACGCCCCCAACACAATGAAGAGCAACGCTACGGCATGCTCAAGTTCACCATGCCCAAGTTCAACGGAAGGAACGATCCCGAAGAGTACCTTTCATGGGCATTGAAAGTTGACAAGATCTTCCGTTTGCACAATTATGAAGAAGAGAAGAAGATCATGATGGCATCCCTTGACTTCCAAGACTATGTCCTTATTTGGTGGGAACAAGTCATTGAGCGCCGAGAGGCAAGAGGTGAACCACCCATCACTACTTGGGCACAAATGAAGGATGTCATGAGAGCACGCTTCATACCTACCTACTACAACCGCGACCTCTTCAAGAAACTCCAACAACTCAAGCAAGGAACCAAGAGCGTTGAAGAATACTATAAGGAGATGGCGATTGCAATGATAAGAGCAAATTACATGGAAGATGATGAGCAAACAATGACACGCTTCTCGAATGGACTCAATCATCCCATCAAGAAGATCGCCGACTTCCAACCATACTCAAATCTCATTGAGCTAGTGCACCAAGCTACCAAAGCGGAACGCCAAGTGCAAGATGATTTCAAGTATGCCAAGTTCTCATCCAAGTCCTACGGCTTCACCAATAACGAAGCTTCAACGACTCCATCACTGACTACAAAGCCTTCTTCAATCAACTTCGACAAGTCGACTTCCAAGAAAGCTTCGTCAACTACAAGCCATCCTAGTACGAGCAACTTCAAGTCGAAAGGTTCATCATCCTTAACCCCAACCGATGAGACCGTCAAGACGAGTTCCTTCAAGTGTTTCACTTGCGGCGGCCGAGGCCACAAGTCCTATGAGTGCACCAACAAGCGCACCATGATCTTCAACGACGATGGCACTTATGATTCCATGAGTGAAGGAGAAATGGAAGCCCTTGAGCAAGTCGCCTTGCACCGCCAAGTGAACAATGAAGAAGAACAAGTCTTTTGCGATGAAGACGCAAGTCCCGCACTTGTTGTCTCCAAAGTCTTGACCCTCCAACATCACCAAGAAGAAGACCAAAGATGCACCATATTCCACACCAAGGCCGGAACCAATGGACGATCCGTCAAGGTCATCATTGATGGAGGAAGTTGTAATAATCTCGCAAGTGAAGAACTTTGCTCCAGGCTACAATTGCCCAAGACGAAGCATCCGCATCCATACAAAGTGCAATGGCTTAGTGACTCCATCTCCATCCAAGTCGAGCATCGAGTAAAAGTCTCCTTCAAAATCGGCACCTATGAAGACACCTTGGAGTGCGACGTCATCCCAATGACCGTTTGTCATCTTCTCCTTGGACGACCATGGCAATTCGATAGAGGAGTCGTCCACAATGGGCGTACAAACCACTATAGCTTCAAGATGCAAGGAAAGGAGTTTGTGCTACGACCTATGTCTCCAAGCCAAGTGATCACCGACAAGCAAGCCACCCATCATGGAGAGAATAGCGAGAGAGTGATCCACCAAAAAGAGAGTGAGCGCCACAAGCCCAAATTGATGCCTCCACGATGAGCGACAAGAAAAACTTAGTTCTATTTGCCACCAAACGTGAGATGAGGGAAGTGTGTGAGAACCCATCGAGTGTCCTACACTATGTCCTATTGTGCAAGGACAAGGAACCACAAACTAACACCTCTCACAATCTACCCTTGGTGTTATCTTCTTTATTGCAGGAATTCCAAGATGTTTTCCCTGATGAGCTACCTCCGGGACTACCTCCACTACGAGGCATTGAGCACCGCATCGACCTCATCCCCGGAGCACCGCTTCCGAACAAAGCTCCCTACCGCGTCAACCCCGAAGAAACCAAAGAAATTAAAAGGCAAGTAAAGCATCTCATAGACCATGGACATGTGCGTGAAAGTTTGAGCCCTTGTGCCATACCGGTCATTCTTGTGCCAAAATGTGACGGTAGCTTTCGCATGTGCTTCGATTGTAGACCTATCAATGCTATCACCGTTCGCTATAGATATCCCATTCCACGCCTAGATGATATGCTAGATGAACTTAGTGGTGCCACTATATTTTCCAAAATTGATCTTAAAAGTGGTTACTATCAAATCCACATACAAGAAGGTGATGAATGGAAAACCACATTCAAACCCAAGTTTGGTTTGTATGAGTGGTTAGTCATGCCTATGGGTCTCTCGGAAGCACCGGGCACTTTTATGCGCCTTATGAATCATGTCTTTCACCCTTACATTGGTATATTTTTTGTGGTTTACTTCGATGACATTCTTGTGATTAGCAAATCTATCAAAGAGCATGTCACCCATGTCCGCACCGTTTTGCAAACTCTTAGAAAAGAGCGCCTCTATGCTAATATGGAGAAATGCCTTTTTGGTGTTGATAAGCTCGTTTTCTTGGGTTTTGTTGTTTCTTCTAAGGGTGTTCATGTAGATGAGTCCAAGATCAATGTTATTAAGACTTGGCCGCAACCAACCAACTTGCATCAAGTGCGTAGTTTCCTTGGTCTTGCTGGTTTCTATCGTCGCTTTGTGAAGGATTTTAGCACCATTGCTTCGCCTTTGCATGCTTTGAGCAAGAAGAATACGCCTTTTGTTTGGGGACCTTCCCAAGATACCACTTTCAATGAGCTTAAGAACTTGCTTACTCATGCTCCCAAGCTTGCCTTACCTAACTTTGACAAACCTTTTGAAATTCATTGCGATGCTAGTGGTAATGGCATAGGAGGTGTGCTAACGCAAGAGAAGCGCCCCATAGCTTACTTTAGTGAGAAACTTTTTGGAGCGCAACTCAATTACCCCATCTATGACAAAGAGCTATATGCTTTAGTCCGCGTTTTCATGAATGGGAACATTACCTTCGTCCCCATGAGTTTATCATCCATACCGATCATGAGACCCTCAAGTATCTTAATGGTCAAACCAAATTGAACAAGCGTCATGCTAAATGGAGTGAATTTATTGAGTCTTTTCCCTATGTCATCAAGTATATCAAGGGTAAAGAAAACATCATAGAGGTTGCTCTTTCCCGCATATGCATGCTTGTCATGCAACTTGAGTTAGATGTCATTGGCTTCGAGCATATCAAAGACATGTATGAGCATGATGCAACTTTTGCTACTCCTTATGCCAAGTGTTTGTCGAATACATCTTGGGAACGCTATTGCATCAAAGATGGCTATCTTATGAGAGCTAACAAACTTTGCATCCCTGAGTTGTCCCTTCATTTGTTGCTTTTGCAGGAATCGCATGGAGGAGGCTTAATGGGACATTTTGGATGTGACAAGAAGTTCGCCATGCTCTCAAAGAGCTACTTTTGGCCCAAGATGTTTCGGGACGTCAATCGTTTCACCAACCGATGTTCGACATGCCGCAAAGCTAAGTCCAAAGCTCAATCTCATGGCCTCTATATGCCTCTACCAATTCCATACCAACCATGGGAAGACATTAGCATGGACTTTGTACTTGGTTTGCTTAGGACTCGCAATGGGAAAGATTCCATATTTGTCGTTGTGGACCGTTTCTCAAAAATGGCACATTTTATTCCTTGTAACAAGATAGACGATGCTTCACATGTTGCTAATCTCTTTTGTAGGGAAATATTGCGTCTACATGGTGTGCCAAAGACTACCGTCTCGGACCGCGACGTCAAGTTCTTGAGTTACTTTTGGAAGACCTTATGCGCCAAGCTCGGAATCAAGCTTCTATTCTCCACGGCCTATCATCCACAAACCGACGGCCAAACAGAGGTGAAAGACTGCACGCTCTCCACCCCTCTTTGCATGCTAATCAAGAAGAACATCAAGGAGTGGGAGGAGTGCTTACCCATCGCCGAGTACGCCTACAACCGCGCAAGACATTTGACTACCGGCAAGTCCCCCTTCGAGGTTGTCTACGGTTTCAACCCGTTGTCCCCATTGGACATTTTACCTCTACCACTCCACGAGCGCACAAACATGGACGCGGGTGACCGAGTCAACCACCTCAAGAAGATGCATGAAGATACAAGGCACACCATTGAGCTCCAAGTACAACGACTCGCGACCAAGCTCAACGTCAACAAGAATCACATGATATTCAACATTGGAGATCTTGTCTGGCTACACCTTCGCAAGGAACGCTTCCCCAACGAATGCAAGTCCAAGCTTCTACCATGAGCCAATGGACCATTCAAGGTGCTTGCACGCTACAACAACAATGCAAAAAAGATCGACATCAAACGTGACAAGTACTCTGTGAGCGGCATCTTCAACGTCAAAGATCTCTCCACATACCATGGTGATGAGGATTTCAATCTGAGGTCGGATCTTTCCCAAGAGAGGGGAGATGATGCGGAGCATCCCAAGGTCATCCCCATGGACCTACCATCGTCTCATCAAGTGCTAGTGGACCCATGACTCGATCACGTGCAAGAGCTCTCGAAACCGAGGTGACATCTCTCCTCTCACAATTCCACTTCGATGATCTTGAGACATGGATACTACCTCAAACGGAGACATTGTGCATACTCAGGTATCAAGGAGTTAGCCGTGGAGACGCCAAGGAGCGACGAGAATCCGAAGAGGAAGATGGACATGAAGACAGAGAAGAAAAAGGGTAAAGTCAGTAGAAGCCCAGACGATCCAGACCACCGTACGGACAATCCGGCCTCACCTGGATGATCCGGACTCCGGCCCGGACGATCCGGATAATGTGGCCAGAGACACCCGAGAAGGCATCGAGAAGATGGGCCATCCGGACCCAGACCCGGATCATCCGGCCACACCCGGACGTCCGGACCAGGTCCCAGACATCCAGCCCTCCTGCAACTGCTGCAACACAGCCGGACGATCCGGACGCCGACCATCATACGGACCCCCGAAGCCCGGATCATCCGGACCAACGCCCGGATCATCCGGCTGCCGCCTGTGTGCGTGACTTGGGCCGAGGCCCGTGTACCCATTTCGTTCCCCCACTTACCTATTCGCCCCTAGGGCTATAAATAGACATTCTACTCCCCATTTTTAGGGTTATCAAATGTTTAGCTCATATTTGTGAGAGAGCTTTGCTCATCCACTTGGTTACCTTCTCCTCGGAGATTCGAGCCTCCACCGGAGAAGATCCCCCAAGCGGATTCAAGACCCCTCTTTAGGGAAGAACATCAAGACCTCCTCACGGAGAAGACCGGTTACCGTGTATCATCCTTAGTTGTCCGTGGATTCGTGTATCTCTCCCTATGTACTTGAGGATCTAGCCCATGTGTGACTTATTCATGTCGGTTTAGTGATTCCTTTCCTGTTTCTTATTGTGTTTTCTCTCCGTTCTTCCCCATGTTCTTCGTGATTTCCCTGGGATCCGCTCCTTTCGTGAAAGATCGGGCGATTAGGGTCTCTACCCTACATCACCCGCGTGATCCTAAAAAAATTTAGTAATTTGAGGAGAGAAGAGTCAAAACTCTACGTCAGGAGGCCTCACTAGAGCGACGAAGGGACTAAGGAGTAAAAAGAATCCTACTCTCCGATATATATATAATCCTATAAGACTCAAAACATTTTCTTCTAGACTCAACAACATTAGTGATTCGATCAAGTAGGGGGATCCTAAGTCGGGCAAGGCTCTGGTACCAACTTGTAACACTCACAATTCGGCTATATCTCCCACGTGTCGGGGCACGAATTAGAGGCATAGCCGCATGGTAGGTTTGTCGCAAGAGGGGTAATCTTCACACAATCCCAAGTACTGAATAAGAATGGGATAAAGAGTTGGCTTACAATCGCCACTTCACACAAATACAAGTTATACATACATCATCCAGAATACAAACAAGGTCCGACTACGGAACCAAAGTAAAAGAAGACAACCCCAAATGCTAGATCCCCGATCGTCCCAACTGGGCTCCACTACTGATCAACAGGAAACACAATGAACACGATCTTCATCGAGCTCCCACTTGAGCTCAGTTGCGTCACCTACGCTGGTATCATTGGCACCTGCAATTGTTTGGAAGTATCTGTGAGCCACGAGGACTCGGCAATCTCACACCCGCGAGATCAAGACTATTTAAGCTTATGGGTAGGACAAGGTAGTGAGGTGGAGCTGCAGCAAGAACTAAGCATATATGGTGGCTAACTTACGCAAATAAGAGCGAGAAGAGAAGCAATGCAACAGTCGTGAACTAGAAGTGATCAAGAAGTGATCCAGAAACTACTTACGCACAAGCATAACCCAAGAACCATGTTCACTTCTCGGACTCCGCCGGAAACAGACCATCACGACTACACACTCGGTTGATGCATTTTAATTAAGTTAAGTTTCAAGTTCTCTACAACCGGATATTAACAAATTCCCATCTGCCCATAACCGCAGGCACGGCTTTCGAAAGTTCAAAACCATGTAGGGTTGTCCCAACTTAGCCCATCACAAGCTCTCACGGTCAACGAAGGATATTCCTTCTCCCAGGAAGACCCGATAAGACTTGGAATCCCGGTTACAAGACATTTTGACAATGGTAAAACAAGACCAGCAAAGCCGCCCGATGTGCCGACAAATCCCGATAGGAGTCACACGTATCTCGTTCTCAGGGCACACCGGATGGGCAAGACGTCGGGTTGGCATAGACCCTGGTTGCCCAGGGGGCGCCGGGCATCGCCTAGTTTGGACCAACACTAGGAGGAGCACTGGCCCGGGGGTTCGAAATAAAGATGACCTTTGAGTCTGCAGAACCCAAGGGAAAAAGGCTTAGGTGGCAAATGGTAAAACCAAGGTTGGGCCTTGTTGGAGGAGTTTTATTCAAAGCGAACTGTCAAGGGGTTCCCATAACACCCAACCGCGTAAGGAACACAAAATCAAGGAACATAACACCGGTATGGCGGAAACTAGGGCGGCCAGAGTGGAACAAAACACCAGACACAAGGCCGAGCCTTCCACCCTTTACCAAGTATATAGATGCATTAATTAAATAAGAGATATTGTGATTGTTGGGTTTCGTAGTAATTTCAAAAAATTTCCTACGCACACGCAAGATCATGTGATGCACAGCAACGAGAGGGGAGAGTGTTGTCTACGTACCCACGCAGACCGACTGCGGAAGCGTTGACGCAACGTAGAGGAAGTAGTCGTACGTCTTCACGATCCAACCGATCAAGCACCGAAACTACGGCACCTCCGAGTTCGAGCACACGTTCAGCTCGATGACGATCCCCGGACTCCGATCCAGCAAAGCGTCGGGGAAGAGTTCCGTCAGCACGACGGCGTGGTGATGATCTTGATGCACTACAGCAGCAGGGCTTCGCCTAAACTCCGCTACAGTATTATCAAGGACTATGGTGGCAGGGGGCACCGCACACGGCTAAGGAATAGATCACGTGGATCAACTTGTGTGTTTCTGGGGTGCCTCTACCTCAGTATATAAAGGACTAGAGGGGGGGAGGTTGGCCGGCCAAGCTTGGCGCGCCAGGAGAGTCCTACTCCCTCTGGGAGTAGGATTCCCCCCCCCCCCAATCCTAGTTGGAATAGGATTCACGGAGGGGGGAAAGAGAGGGAGGGGGCCGACCACCTTTCCTAGTCCTAATAGGACTAGGGGAAGGGGGAGGCGCGCAGCCCATGTAGGGCTGCATCTTATCTTTTCCACTAAGGCCCATCATGGCCCATTTAGCTCTCGGGGGTTTCCGGTAACCTTCCCGGTACTCCGGTAAAATCCCGATTTCACCCGGAACACTTCCGATATCCAAACATAGGCTTCCAATATATCAATCTTTATGTCTCGACCATTTCGAGACTCCTCGTCATGTCCGTGATCACATCCGGGACTCCGAACAACCTTCGGTACATCAAAATGCATAAACTCTTAATATAACTGTCATCGTAACCTTAAGCGTGCGGACCCTATGGGTTCGAGAACAATGTAGACATGACCGAGACATGTCTCCGGTCAATAACCAATAGCGGGACCTGGATGCCCATATTGGCTCCTACATATTCTACGAAGATCTTTATCGGTCAGACTGCATAACAACATACGTTGTTCTCTTTGTCATCGGTATGTTACTTGCCCGAGATTCGATCGTCGGTATTCCAATACCTAGTTCAATCTCGTTACCGGCAAGTCTCTTTACTTGTTCTGTAATACATCATCCCGCAACTAACTCATTTAGTTGCAATGCTTGCAAGGCTTAAGTGATGTGCATTACCGAGAGGGCCCAGAGATACCTCTCCGACAATCGGAGTGACAAATCCTAATCTCGAAATACGTCAACCCAACATCTACCTTTGGAGACACCTGTAATGCTCCTTTATAATCACCCATTTACGTTGTGACGTTTGGTAGCACCCAAAGTGTTCCTCCGGCAAACGGGAGTTGCATAATCTCATAGTAATAGGAACATGTATAAGTCATGAAGAAAGCAATAGCAACATACAAAACGATCGGGTGCTAAGCTAATGGAATGGGTCATGTCAATTAGATCATTCAACTAATGATGTGACCTCGTTAATCAAATAACAACACTTTGTTCATGGTTAGGAAACATAACCATCTTTGATTAACGAGCTAGTCAAGTAGAGGCATACTAGTGACACTCTGGTTGTCTATGTATTCACACATGTATTATGTTTCCGGTTAATACAATTCTAGCATGAATAATAAACATTCATCATGAAATAAGGAAATAAATAATAACTTTATTATTGCCTCTAGGGCATATTTCCTTCAGTCTCCCACTTGCACTAGAATCAATAATCTAGATCACATCACCATGTGATTAACATTGATAGTTCACATCATCATGTGATTAACACCCATAGTTCACATCGTCATGTGACCAACACCCAAAGGGTTTACTAGATTCGGTAATCTAGTTCATATCGCTATGTGATTAACACCCAAAGAGTACTAAGGTGTGATCATGTTTTGCTTGTGAGATAATTTTAGTCAACGGGTCTGCCAGATTCAGATCCGTAAGTATTTTGCGAATTTCGATGTCAACAATGCTCTGCATGGAGCTACTCTAGCTTATTGCTCCCACTTTCCATATGTATCTAGATCGAGACGTAGAGTCATCCAGATCTGTGTCAAAACTTGCATCGACGTAACGTTTTACGATGAACCTTTTGTCACCTCCATAATTGAGAAATATTTCCTTATTCCACTAAGGATAATTTTGACCGCTGTCCAGTGATCTACTCCTAGATCACTATTGTACTCCCTTGACAAATCAGTGCAGGATATACAATAGATCTGGTATACAGCATGACATACTTTATAGAACCTATGGCCAAGGCATAGGGAATGACTTTCATTCTCTTTCTATCTTCTGCCGTGGTCGGGCTTTGAGTCTTACTCAACTTCACACCTTGTAACACAGGCAAGAAACCTTTTCTTTGACTGTTCTATTTTGAACTACTTCAAAATCTTGTCAAGGTATGTACTCATTGAAAAAACTTATCAAGCGTCTTGACCTATCTCTATAGATCTTGAAGCTCAATATGTAAGCAGCTTCACCGAAGTCTTTCTTTGAAAAACTCCTTTCAAACACTCCTTTTATGCTTTACAGAATAGTTCTACATTATTTCCGATCAACAATATGTCAAACACATATACTTATCAGAAATGATGTAGTGCTCCCACTCACTTTCTTGTAAATACAGGCTTCTCCAAAAGTCTGTATAAAACCAAATGCTTTGATCACACTATCAAAATGTTTATTCCAACTCCGAGAGGCTTGCACCAGTCCATAAATGGATCGCTGGAGCTTGCACACTTTGTTAGCTCCCTTTGGATCGACAAAACCTTCTAGTTGCATCGTATACAACTCTTCTTTAGTAAATCCATTAAGGAATGCAGTTTTGTTTATCCATTTGCCAGATTTCATAAAATGCGGCAATTGCTAACATGATTCGGACAGACTTAAGAATAGATACGAGTGAGAAAATCTCATCGTAGTCAACACCTTGAACTTGTCGAAAACCTTTTGTGACAATTCTAGCTTTGTAGATAGTAACACTACTATCATCGTCCGTCTTCCTCTTGAAGATCCATTTATTTTCTATGGCTTGCTGATCATCGGGCAAGTCAACCAAAGTCCATACTTTGTTCTCATACATGGATCATATCTCAGATTTCATGGCTTCAAGCCACTTTGCGGAATCTGGGCTCACCATCGCTTCTTCATAGTTCGTAGGTTCATCATGATCTAGTAGCATGACTTCCAGAACAGGATTACTGTACCACTCTGGTGCGGATCTCACTCTGGTTTACCTATGAGATTTGGTAGTAACTTGATCTGAAGTTACATGATCATCATCATTAGCTTCCTCACTAATTGGTGTAGCAG
The DNA here is from genome assembly GCF_002162155.2 of Triticum dicoccoides. Classification (NCBI taxonomy): domain Eukaryota; kingdom Viridiplantae; phylum Streptophyta; class Magnoliopsida; order Poales; family Poaceae; genus Triticum; species Triticum dicoccoides. The sequence continues at coordinate 288,017,113 of NC_041390.1, forward strand.
TCACAGGAACAGATTTCTGTGATGAACTACTTTCCAATAAGGGAGCAGGTACAGTTACCTCATCAAGTTCTACTTTCCTCCCACTCACTTCTTTCGAGCGAAACTCCTTCTCCAGAAAGTTTCTGAATTTAGCAACAAAAGTCTTGCCTTCGGATCTGTGATAGAAGGTGTATCCAATAGTTTCCTTTGGATATCCTATGAAGATTTACTTCTCCAATTTGGGTTCGAGCTTATCATGTTGAAACTTTTTCACATAAGCATCGCAGTCCCAAACTTTAACAAACGACAACTTTGGTTTCTTGCCAAACCACAGTTCAGATTGTGTCGTCTCAACGGACTTAGATGGTGCCCTATTTAACGTGAATGCAGCTGTCTCTAATGCATAACCCAAAACGATAGTGGTAGATCGGTAAGAGACATCATAGATTGCACTATATCTAATAAAGTACGGTTATGACGTTCCGACACACCATTATGCTGTGGTGTTCCATGTGGCATAAGTTTGTGAAACTATTCCACATTGTTTTTAATTGAAGACCAAACTCGTAACTCAAATATTTGTCTCCGCGATCAGATCGTAGAAACTTTATTTTCTTATCACGATGATTTTCCACTTCACTCTGAAATTCTTTGAACTTTTCAAATGTTTCAGACTTATGTTTCATTAAGTAGATATACCCATATCTGCTCAAATCATCTGTGAAGTTCAGAAAATAACGATACTTGCCGTGAGCTTTAACACTCATCGGACCGCATACATCAGTATGTATTATTTCCAATAAGTCAGTTGCTCGCTCCGGAGAACGGAGTCTTAGTCATCTTGCCCAAGAGGCATGGTTCGCAAGCATCAAGTGATGCATAATCAAGTGATTCCAAAATCCCATCAGCATGGAGTTTCTTCATGTGCTTTACACCAATATGACCTACACAGCAGTGCTACAAATAAGTTGCACTATCATTATTAACTTTGCATCTTTTGGTTTCAATATTATGATTATGTGTATCACTACGATCGAGATCCAACGAACTATTTTCATTGGGTGTGTAACCATATAAGGTTTTATTCATGTAAACAGAACAACAATTTATTCTCTTACTTAAATGAATAATCGTATCACAATAAACATGATCAAATCATATTCATTCTTAACGCAAACACCAAATAACACTTATTCAGGTTCAACACTAATCCCGAAAATATAGGGACTGTGCGATGATGATCATATCAATCTTGGAACCACTTCCAACACACATCGTCACTTTACCCTTAACTAGTCTCTGTTTATTCTGCAACTCCCGTTTCGAGTTACTACTCTTAGCAACTGAACTAGTATCAAATACTGAGGGGTCGCTATAAACACTAGTAAAGTACACATCAATAACATGTATATCAAATATACTTATGTTCACTTTGCCATTCTTCTTATCTGCCAATCACTTGGGGTAGTTCCGCTTCCAGTGACCAGTCCCTTTGCAGTAGAAACACTTAGTCTCGGGCTTAGGACCAGACTTGGGCTTCTTCACTTGTGCAGCAACTTGCTTGCTGTTCTCCTTGAAGTTCCCCTTCTTCCCTCTGCCCTTTCCTTGAAACTAGTGGTCTTGTCTACCATCAACACTTGATGTTTTTCTCGATTTCTACCTTCGTCAATTTCAGCATTACGAAGAGCTTGGGAATCGTTTCCGTTATCCCTTGCATATCATAGTTCATCACAAAGTTCTACTAACTTGGTGATGGTGACTAGAGAATTCTGTCAATCACTATCTTATCTGGAAGATTAACTCCCACTTGATTCAAGCGATTGTTGTACTCAGACAATCTGGGCACATTCTCACTAGTTGAGCGATTCTCCTCCATCTTTTAGCTATAGAACTTGTTGGAGACTTTCATATCTCTCAACTCGGGTATTTGCTTGAAATATTAACTTCAACTCCTGGAACATCTCATATGCTCCATGACGTTCAAAACGTCTTTGAAGTCCCGATTCTAAGCTGTTAAGCATGGTGCACTAAACTATCAAGTAGTCTTCATATTGAGCTAGCCAAACGTTCATAACGTCTGCATCTGCTCCCGCAATAGGCCCGTCACCTAGCGGTGCATCAAGGACATAATTCTTCTGTGTAGCAATGAGGATAAACCTCAGATCACGGATCCAATCCGCATCTTTGCTACTAACATTTTTCAACACGATTTTCTCTAGGAACATATCAAAATAAACACAGGGAAGCAACAACGCGAGCTATTGATCTACAACATAATTTGCAAAATACTACCAGGACTAAGTTCATGATAAATTTAAGTTCAATTTAATCATATTACTTAAGAACTCCCACTTAGACAGATATCCCTCTAATCCTCTAAGTGATCACGTGATCCAAATCAACTAAACCATAACCGATCATCACGTGAGATGGAGTAGTTTTCAATGGTGAACATCGTTATGTTGATCATATCTACTATATGATTCACGCTCGACCTTTCGGTCTCTGTGTTCCGAGGCCATATCTGCATATGCTAGGCTCGTCAAGTTTAACCTGAGTATTCTGCGTGTGCAAAACTGGCTTGCACCCGTTGTAGATGGACGTAGAGCTTATCACACCCGATCATCACGTGGTGTCTGGGCACGACGAACTTTGGCAACGGTGCATACTCAGGGAGAACACTTCTTGATAATTTAGTGAGAGATCATCTTATAATGCTACCGTCAATCAAAGCAAGATAAGATGCATAAAAGGATAAACATCTCATGCAATCAATATAAGTGATATGATATGGCCATCATCATCTTGTGCTTGTGATCTCCATCTCCGAAGCACCGTTATGATCACCATCGTCACCGGCGCGGCACCTTGATCTCCATCGTAGCATCGTTGTCGTCTCGCCAATCTTACGCTTCCACGACTATCACTACTGTTTAGTAATAAAGTAAAGCATTACATCGCGATTGCATTGCATACAATAAAACGACAACCATAAGGCTCCTGCCAGTTGCCGATAACTCAGTTACAAAACATGATCATCTCATACAATAAAATTCAGCATCATGTCTTGACCATATCACATCAAAACATGCCCTGCAAAAACAAGTTAGACTTCCTCTACTTTGTTGTTGCAAGTTTTATGTGGCTGCTACGGGCTTAAGCAAGAACCAATCTCACCTACGCATCAAAACCACAACGATAGTTTGTCAAATAGACTCTGTTTTAACCGTCGCAAGGACCGGGCGTAGCCATACTCGGTTCAACTAAAGTTGGAGAGACAGTCGCCCGCAAGCCACCTATGTGCAAAGCACGTCGGGGGAACCGGTCTCGCGTAAGCGTACGCGTAAGGTTGGTCCGGGTCGTCTCATCCAACAATGCCGCCGAACCAAAGTATGACATGCTGGTAGGCAGTATGACTTATATCGCCCACAACTCACTTGTGTTCTACTCGTGCAAATAACATCAACATAAATAACCTAGGCTCAGATGCCACTGTTGGGTTTCGTAGTAATTTCAAAAAAAATTCCTACGCACATGCAAGATCATGTGATGCATAGCAACGAGAGGGGAGAGTGTTGTCTACGTACCCACGCAGACTGACTGCGGAAGCGTTGACGCAACGTAGAGGAAGTAGTCGTACGTCTTCACGATCCAACCGATCAAGCACCAAAACTACGGCACCTCCGAGTTCGAGCACACGTTCAGCTCGATGACGATCCCCGGACTCCGATCCAGCAAAGCGTCGGGGAAGAGTTCCGTCAGCACGACGGCGTGGTGACGATCTTGATGCACTACAGCAGCAGGGCTTCGCCTAAACTCCGCTACAGTATTATCGAGGACTATGGTGGCAGGGGGCACCGCACACAGCTAAGGAATAGATCACGTGGATCAACTTGTGTGTTTCTGGGGTGCCTCTGCCTCAGTATATAAAGGACTAGAGGGGGGAGGCTGGCCGGCCAAGCTTGGCGCGCCAGGAGAGTCCTACTCCCTCTGGGAGTAGGACCCCCCCCCCCC
>NC_041390.1:288021389-288094122 GCF_002162155.2 Triticum dicoccoides
CCCCCCCCCCCCAATCCTAGTTGGAATAGGATTCGCGGAGGGGGAAAAGAGAGGGAGGGGGCCGGCCACCTTTCCTAGTCCTAATAGGACTAGGGGAAGGGGGAGGCGCGCAGCCCATGTAGGGCTGCCTCTTCTCTTTTCCACTAAGGCCCATCATGGCCCATTTAGCTCCCGAGGGTTTCCGGTAACCTTCCCGGTACTCCAGTAAAATCCTGATTTCACCCGGAACAATTCCGATATCCAAACATAGGCTTCCAATATATCAATGTTTATGTCTCGACCATTTCGAGACTCCTCGTCATGTCCGTGATCACATCCGGGACTCCGAACAACCTTCGGTACATCAAAATGCATAAACTCTTAATATAACTGTCATCGTAACCTTAAGCGTGCGGACCCTACGGGTTCGAGAACAATGTAGACATGACTGAGACACGTCTCCGGTCAATAACCAATAGCGGGACCTAGATGCCCATATTGGCTCCTACATATTCTACGAAGATCTTTATCGGTCAGACCGCATAACAACATACGTTGTTCCCTTTGTCATCGGTATGTTACTTGCCCGAGATTCGATCGTCGGTATTCCAATACCTAGTTCAATCTCGTTACCGGCAAGTCTCTTTACTCGTTCTGTAATACATCATCCCGCAACTAACTCATTTAGTTGCAATGCTTGCAAGGCTTAAGTGATGTGCACTACCGAGAGGGCCCAGAGATACCTCTCCGACAATCGGAGTGACAAATCCTAATCTCGAAATACGCCAACCCAACATCTACCTTTGGAGACACCTGTAATGCTCCTTTATAATCACCCAGTTATGTTGTGACGTTTGGTAGCACCCAAAGTGTTCCTCCGGCAAATGGGAGTTGCATAATCTCATAGTCATAGGAACATGTATAAGTCATGAAGAAAGCAATAGCAACATACTAAACGATCGGGTGCTAAGCTAATGGAATGGGTCATGTCAATCAGATCATTCAACTAATGATGTGATCTCGTTAATCAAATAACAACACTTTGTTCATGGTTAGGAAACATAACCATCTTTGATTAACGAGCTAGTCAAGTAGTGGCATACTAGTGACACTCTGGTTGTCTATGTATTCACACATGTATTATGTTTCCGGTTAATACAATTCTAGCATGAATAATAAACATTCATCATGAAATAAGGAAATAAATAATAACTTTATTATTGCCTCTAGGGCATATTTCCTCCAGTGATATCCCAACATATCCATGTTCCGACATGGAACAAACTTCAACTTCACCTACAACTAGCAACGCTATAAGAGAGGCTGAGCAAAAGCGGTAACATAGCCAAACAACGGTTTGCTAGGAAAGGTGGGTTAGCGGCTTGACATGGCAATATGGGAGGCATGATATAGCAAGTGGTAGGTATCGTGGCATAGCAATAGAGCAAACAACTAGCAAGCAAAGATAGAAGTGATTTCAAGGGTATGGTCATCTTGCATGAGATCCCGCAAGGAAGAAGAACGAGTCCATGAAGAAGACAAACAGACGTAGTTGAACGGATCCTCACAACTCCAGAACGAAATCGAAGCTAACGAGAGAAGCAACCCGGAAAGAAGCAATCAACATAGTAAACAACCCTCACATAAACATGGCATGATGCACAATCAAGTATGATGCATGTCCAGTTTAATGAGGCATGGCATGGCAAAGTGCACAAGCAAAACTACAAGTTAAGTGGAGCTCAATATGCAACGAGTTGCATATTGACGAAACACCACATTTAATTATTTAATTCTCTCCTGTTTAAACTACTCAACAAAATTAAATGTTTTTTAAACATGGGAAGAGGTGGAGCATAAGTAAACTAAACATTTAGGAAAGTTTAAATGAGGCCAGAAATAACAAACAACAATTCCGTAAATCCCCATATGCATTAGCAATTGAAGCAAACAACAATTTAAACATTCTTGAAGTTGTTATCATGATGCGGATGACATGTGCAAGTTTTAAGCAATTTTATGAAAAAGTTGACATGAGCATGATATGAAGCATTTGTCGACATGGCGGAAGGAAAAGGGGCCATGGCAAAGAATCTGAAAATGATGCCACGGCAACATAACGGTTCCGATAACTCGATTGAGATGCCGGTGCAAAAGAGAGTGTGATGGGAGCATGTCATGCAAGGATGGTGGGGTGATCCCGGTAACCGGGTGTCCCACGAGACAACAGTATGGCAATGGGGAACATGCAAGAAACATGTCGGATACGGTGCAAACGCCAGCATTTCGTACAACACACATGCGTTCATTCACATGCGTCGTCTCGGTGGTTATACCTTCAAAGCGTGCGTTTTTGGAACGAATCAAGTTCGTGCAAGGAAGTAGTGGTACACGGGCCGTAGTTGAAGTAGTTGTTCTCGTGACAGTAGTCGAAGTAGTCGTCCTATCGTTCATCGGCGATCATCGGGGCGGTAGTGGAAGTAAAAGCTCACGACGTCTTGTCGAAAATCACGGCGGCGGTACTCGTACACATGTTGTAGTCGAACTTGATGGAACCAATGTCCTCGAGGGTAGTCGTGGTACTTTAGGTCTTCGGACTACCGGTCTGGGTTCTTGCGATGGTAGTGGTACAAGGTCGTCGTGGGAAGTAGTCGTACTCGTGAACTTGTCGGATCCACGACGTCGGTAGTGAAACTTGGTGAATCCGAGTTCTTCGGAGGTCGTCATCAAACTTGGTCAAATACACGACGTGGGTAGACGTTCACTCGACGGCCTTCAGTGATGGTAGTTGTACACGGTTCGAGGTACTTGGCGTGTCGTCATGTAGACGTAGTATTTCCAAAGAGGAACTTGGGGCGTCCAAAATCTTCGGGGATAGTCCTTGGACTTGGCGATGGTCTCCTCGGGTCAACGGTGATGTGCAAGAGCCAGAACGCCCGGCGGCTTGGGCTGCTCAAGGCCATGGAGATGACAGGCAGCAAGAGGCTGCTAGTGGAGGGAGAGCCATGACGAGGAGGTCCTGCTCCGGCGGCTGCAAGTGGTGGACGGACGCAGGCAGCGGCAAGGCTTCGGGCGCGAGGGAGAAGGAGCTGGTGCGAGGTGGCTGACAGAGGAGAGCATCTCACACGCAGGGAAGGAGGTTGAGGCTGGTGCGGAGCAGAGGAGCAGCGAGGAGGAGAAGGGAGCAGGGGCACACCTGAGGTGGAGTGGCGCCTGGTCAATGAGAAGGCGGGGCCGCGGGCATCCAGGGCCTCGACGAGGGGGTCGGGCGCGAGGCTCCTGCGGCGGAGGCGACGAACGGGCGGTGGCCATGGCTGTGAGGCAAGACGGCGGAGGAGGCGACGGGGCACAGCTCACTGGCGAGCAGCAAGGTCGCCGGGCGGCGCGCGGGACCACAACAAGGCCGCGAGAGGGAGGGGCGGCGCAAGGCGGTGGCTCGTCTGCAGGATCCATGGCAATCTGCGGGCGTGCCGGCGTTGGGGATGAGCGCATCTCCTCGGGGAAGGCGAGGGGCGCAGGAGTTGAAGACAATTGAGAGTGGGGGGATCGAGAAGGAGGCGTGAGCTCCTCTCTGTCTCTCTTCCTGGCGGCGCGAGGAGAGAGGGGAGGATCGAGACGAGGAGGAGGAGGAGAGGCTGCAAGGGGATCGTGTAACGCCCTCGATGCGGCTATATCTCCTACGTGTCGAAGCATGACTTAGAGGCATAACCGCATTGAAAGCAATGTCGCAAGTAAGGTAATCTTCGCACAACCCATGTAATACAAAAGGGAAAGAGATACATAGTTGGCTTACAATCTCCACTTCACACAATTACATGAATAAAGCATTACATCAACCAGATACAATCAAGGTCCGACTATGGAACCCAAAATAAAAGAAGACTACCCCAAATGCGACACGGTCCCCGATCGACCCCAACTGGGCTCCACTACTGATCAACTAGAATGAATCAACACAAAGGACAAGATCTTCATCGAGCTCCTCCTTGAGCTTGGTTGCGTCATCTGCATAGTAACCTCGGCACCTGCAAGCTGGTCTTCGAAGTATCTGTGAGTCACGGGGACTCGGCAATCTCACACCTTCGCGATCAAGACTATTTAAGCATATGGGTAAGGTAAAATGTATGAGGTAGAGCTGCAGCAAGCGACTAGCATATTTGGTGGCTAACATATACGCAAAAGAGAGCAAGAAGAGAGGGCAAAGCACGATCGAGAAACTATGATCACGAAGTGATCCTAGAGAAACCTACGTCAAGCATAACTCCAACACCGTGTTCACTTCCCGGACTCCGCCGGAAAGAGACCATCACAGTTACACACGCGGTTGATGTATTTTAATTAAGATCAACTTCAGGTTTTCTACAACCAGACATTAACAAATTCCCATCTGCACATAACCGCGGGCATGGCTTTCGAAAGTTCAATTCCCTGCAAGGGTGTCCCAACTTAGCCCATCACAAGCTCTCACGGTCAACGAAGGATATTCCTTATAGCGGGAAGACCCGATCAGACTCGGAATCCCGGTTACAAGACATCTTCGACAATGGTAAAACAAGTCCAGCAACACCGCCCGAATGTGCCGACAAATCCCATGGTCGATGTCGAGGTCGTAGTACCTCGTGGAAGTCACGGACTTGAGCTTGGGGAGCTTCTCTTGAGCGTAGTCTTCAGGTGCTTGTTGGCGAAGATGCTGTATATCCGAAGGCGAAGATGCCTTGAAGTCGCTTGGCGAAGATGCCAAGGGAGATGGTGAAGTCGTTGAGCAGTTGTTGGTGTTGGGCCCTTGACCTTCACGTTCGTGTGGTGATGGTGTCGATGCCGATGTGACCTAGCCGGAGATGGTAGCTCGGAAGCATGTGTATTTGAGCATCTTCTCGAAGATGAGGAAGATCGCTTGTAGGACTTGATAAGTGCCTTGATCTCTTCCATTTGAGCTCGCATCTTGGCGTCGGTAGAGTTATTCGTGGCATCAAACTCGTCGTTGTTGTAGACCAAAGGTGAAATGCCTTGCCTATCCATCACAATACTCGAGTAGAGGTGAGTAGGAAATGAGATAAACAATACCAAGTTACCTTTTCCCAAAGTTGAGGATGTATCCCGTTTCACTCAATGTGAGATGAAAGAACAGTGGAATTGGTACCGGAATTGTTCACTCACACCTACAAACTAAAGCTTATGGAGTAGCTCGGTGAGGATAGCGGCACAAAAATTTAAGGCAAAATGTTAGCAAGAGTCAATAATGTTGAAAAATATTCACAAATTCGCAAGTGAAACAAGTAGACCAATAGCAATATGTGGTACACGGAAACACACACACGGATAGATAAATGGAACGTGCAACCAAGGAGTGAGCACAAAATGTGGAATCCATGGAAAACGCTCGTGTTGCACAACTCAAGAGAGACGCTAGCACAATTTCTCTATAGGCGGATACGATACTTGTGCACAACCTATGATATGCAAAATGTATCGACTTTATATCCCAAGTATGCTATATATGTATGATGTTCCGGTGGTATGATCCAAGATGATCGGATATGAAAATCTTATATGCAATGTGGTATGATGCTATGGCTCTTGCTTATAAGCTTCTTTGCTCTTTCTCTTTTGCTTAAAAGCTTATTCTTTTTTATGGCCACTTTTGCACGATGCACAAACCAAGATAGCAATTGTATATATGCGGGAACAACCTTGAGGCACAAGAGATGATATGATGATACCAATATGATAAGGTATGTATGCAATGGAAGGTGTAGCTTGATGATCACTAATGTGCACAAGTAACGTTGCCGGCAATACTCAAAGGCTAGTCTCCATAGGAAAGTGATGCAAAATGGGCTAGGGGTTATCAATGCAAAGGCAAGGGAATATACAATGGAGGGATACCACGATACCAAGATGATATGGAGGTTATCGTCCGTGTCGATGATGAGTGGCGGTGGTCTTGATGGAGATATCAAGATGATGGAGACTCGTCCCTAAGTAGCCGAAACACCTTAGGAAACGGAAAAATCACGAACTCAAAATCTCAAATGTCAAATGGTGGTAGCGGGAATGTGGTGGTGTTTGCGAAAGCTCAATGGGATTGCGAAAATGCAATGATGGGTTTTGCGAGTAGGTAATGCGGAAATGGAGTCAATGCGAAAATGCAATGAAGAAGCAACCATCCCTAAGTTGCCTAGATACCTTAGGAGACTCAAATGACAACTCAAACAACCACAAATGCGATGGGGGACAAAATTGGTTAGGTTGCAAAAGTCGGTGGTGGTGTAGCAGATGATGTGGTGGAAGCCCTAGGAAAAGATGCCAAAATTCACAAAATTTGATGGAGTCAAAAGATGTTGGTGGTATTTTGTGGGAAGGGGGATGTCAAGAGCTTCAAAATGAGCTAAAGAACGTCAAAATCGGAGTTCGGTTGAATTAGTTATGGCCGAAACAAAATTTCAGCGAAGTCGGTTTTTACAGGTAGCGGACGTCCGGAAATGGACGGATGTATGGTCGCCGGACGTCCGGTCGGGTCGGAAATTCGCTAATTTCAGATCGGGTTAGGGGTTTCGGTCGTCCGGTAAGGTCGGACGTCCGGTGCTTCCTGGGTCTCTGGACGTCCGGTAAAGTGACGGTCGTCCGGTGGGTCTAGGTCAACGTGAGATGCGAGTTTCGGGACGCGATTTTGGGAGGAATTTGGGGATTTTGGGGTCAAAATTGATGTGATTTCATGGATGAAAGATGGGGAAACTTGGGGAGATGCTAGATCCACTTGAAATCAAGCAAATCCATGGATCAAATCCAACAAAACTTCATCAAACCAACAAATCACAAAAAAAATGGGGCTATTTTTGGTGGGGATTTTCAAAATTGGGGAAGCACACAACAAAATTAGACTAGAAAACAATGAGGGGATGCTCAAAAATCGTGATCAATGTGGCTCATGATACCAAGATGGCGTAGGGTGGAACCCTATACGGCCGATCTTTCACGACAGGAGCGGGATCCCTCGAAGAACACGAAGAACACGGGGAAGAACAGAGAGAAAACACAAGGGAAACACTCAAGAAGAAGTCCAATCACACATCCACTAGACAATCAAACACACAAGATCCACAAGGTACATGAAAAACACAGGAAATATACAAGGTAAAGTTCATCTCCGTGAGGAGGTCTTGAAGCCATGAGGGGATCTTCCCATGAAGGGGTCTTGAATCCAAGGTGGATCTTCTCCGAAGAGGGGCCGCGGTCTCTCTCGTGGAGTAGATCCGTAATGGATGAGCAAAGCTCTATCTCTAAATGAGATACTACTTTGCTAACCCTAGAAAGGAGGTGGGGGTGGTCTATTTATAGTCTAAGCCACGAAGGGGTAAGTGGGGGAGAGATACAAGGCCAAAGGCCCGGCTGCGCACAGGCAGGTACCGAACGACCGGTGGGGGTCGGACGTCCGGTGGCTCGGGGCAGGTGGCGCCGGACGTCCAGTTGGCGTCGGTCATCCAACGTTTTGCTTCGGGATCGGTGGCTCCGGATTTCCGGTAAGCGTCGGACGTCCGGTGCCTAGGACTTATCGGATGTCCGGTGTTCGTCGGTCGTCCGACGGCTGTAGAGGGTCGGATGTCTGGTGTCTTCCGGTCGTCCGGTCGCTGTAGACTCTGCAACTCCTTCATCTTCCGTCTTCTCTTCCATGCTTCCCTCGCGGATGGTGTAGGTGTTCCTTGGCGCTTGCACTCCTCCTCGTCATTCGTGCAGTTCCGACAATACCTATGCATGCACACGAGAGGGGTGTCAAGTAGTATACCATCCTCGAAGGGGTCAAGTGAGCATGTGTAAAGGAGATGATTCACCTTTGTGTATGTGAAGTAGATGTCGCACTTGTCACTTTCCAAACGGACTCTTGACATGGTGATGCCCGTAGGGTGCTCCGCATCAGAGAGGCTTGCACCAGTCCATAAATGGATCGCTGGAGCTTGCACACTTTGTTCTCACCTTTTGGATCAACAAAACCTTCTACTTTCATCATATACAACTCTTCTTTAAGATATCCGTTAAGGAATGCAGTTTTGACATCCATTTGCCAAATTTCATAATCATAAAATGCGGCAATTGCTAACATGATTCGGACGGACTTAAGCATCGCTATGGGTGAGAAGGTCTCATCGTAGCAACTCCTTGAACTTGTCGAAACCTTTTGCAACAAGTCAAGCTTTGTAGACAGTAACATCACCGTCAGCGTCAGTCTTCTTCTTGAAGATCCATTTATTCTCTATGGCCTACCGATCATCGGGCAAGTCAACCAAAGTCCCCACATGTTCTCATACATGGATCCCATCTCAGATTTCATGGCCTCAAGCCATTTTGCGGAATCTGGGCACATCATCGCTTTCTCATAGTTCATAGGTTCGTCATGGTCAAGTAACATGACCTCCAGAACAGGATTACAGTACCACTCTGGTGCGGATCTCACTCTGGTTGACCTACAAAGTTTGGTAGTAACTTGATCAGAAGTTTCATGATCATCATCATTAGTTTCCTCACTTACTGGTGTAGGAATCACTGGAACTATTTCAGTGATGAACTACTTTCCAATAAGGGAGCAGGTACAATTACCTCATCAAGTTCTACTTTCCTCCCACTCACTTCTTTTGAGAGAAACTCCTTCTCTAGAAAGGATCCATTCTTAGCAACGAATATCTTGCCTTCGGATCTGTGATAGAAGGTGTACCCAACAGTCTCCTTTGAGTATCCTATGAAGACACATTTCTCCGATTTGGGTTCGAGCTTATTAGGTTGAAGCTTTTTCACATAAGCATCGCAACCCTAAACTTTTAGAAACGACAACTTGGGTTTCTTGCCAAACCACAGTTCATAAGGTGTCGTCTCAACGGATTTAGATGGTGCCCTATTTAACGTGAATGCAGCTATCTCTAAAGCATAACCCCAAAACAATAGCGGCAAAATCAGTAAGAGACATTAGAGATCGTACCATATCTACTAAAGTACGATTACGAAGTTCGGACACACCATTACGCTGTGGTGTTCTGGGTGGCGTTAGTTGTGAAACTATTCCGCATTGCCTCAAATGAAGACCAAACTCGTAACTCAAATATTCGCCTCCACGATCAGATCGTAGAAACTTTATTTTCTTGTTACGATGATTTTCCAATTCACTCTGAAATTCTTTGAAGTTTTCAAATGTTTCAGACGTATGTTTCATTAAGTAGATATACACACATCTGCTCAAATCATCTCTCAAGATGAGAAAATAACGATATCCGTCGCGAGCCTCAATGTTCATTGGACCACATACATCAGTATGTATGATTTCCAATAACTCTGTTGCTCGCTCCATTGTTCCGGAAAACGGAGTTTTAGTCATCTTGCCCATGAGGCATGGTTCGTAAGTACCAAGTGATTCCAGAAGTCCATCATAATGGAGTTTCTTCATGCGCTTTACACCAATACGACCCAAACAGCAGTGCCACAAATAAGTTGCACTATCATTATGAACTCTGCATCTTTTGGCTTCAATACTATGAACATGTGTATCACTACTATCAAGATTTAGTAAAAATAGACCACTCATCAAGGGTGCATGACCATAAAAGGTATTACTCATATAAATAGAACAAGCATTATTCACTGATTAAAATGAATAACCGTCTCGCATCAAACAAGATCCAGATATAATGTTCATGCTCAACGCTGGCACCAAATAACAATTATTTAGGTCTAAAACTAATCCCGAAGGTAGATGTAGCGGTAGCGTGGCGACGGTGATCACATCGACCTTGGAACCCTTTCCCGCGCGCATTGTCACCTCGTCCTTAGCCAATCTTCGCTTAATCCGTAGCCCCTATTTCGAGTTGCAAATATTAGCAACATAACCAGTATCAAATAGCAGGCGCTACTGCAAGCATTAGTAAGGTACACATCAATAACATGTATATCAAATATACCTTTCACTTTGCCATCCTTCTTCTCCGCCAAATACTTGGGGTAGTTCCGCTTCCAGTGACCAGTCCCTTTGTAGTAGAAGCACTCAGTCTCAGGCTTAGGTCCAGACTTGGGTTTCTTCACTTGAGCAGCAACTGGCTTGTTGTTTTTCTTGAATTTCCCCTTCTTCCCTTTACCCTTTTTCTTGAAACTGGTGGTCTTGTTGACCATCAACACTTGATGCTCCTTCTTGATTTCTACCTCCACAACATTTAGCATTGTGAAGAGCTCGGGAATCGTCTTATCCATCCCTTGCATATTGCAGTTCATCACGAAGCTCTTGTAGCTTGGTGGCAGTGATTGAAGAACTATGTCAATGGCACTATCATTAGGAAGATTAACTCCTAGCTGGGTCAAGTGATTGTGGTACCCAGACATTCTGAGTATATGTTCGCTGACAGAACTATTCTCCTCCATTTTGCAGCTGTAGAACTTATTGGAGACTTCATATCTCTCAATCCAGGCATTTGCTTGAAATATTAACTTCAACTCCTAGACCATCTCATATGCTCCATGACGTTCAAAACATCGTTGAAGTCCCGGTTCTAAGCCGTAAAGCATGGCACACTGAACTATCGAGTAGTCATCAGCTTTGCTCTGCCACGTGTTCACAACATCTGGCGTTGCTCCTGCAGTGGGTTTGTCACCTAGCGGTGCTTTCAGGACGTAATTCTTCTGTGCAGCAATGAGGATAATCCTCAAGTTACGGACCCAGTCTGTGTAGTTGCTACCATCATCTTTCAACTTAGCTTTCTCTAGGAACGCGTTAAAATTCAACGGAACAACAGCACGGGCCATCTATCTACAACAACATAGACATGCAAAATACTATCAGGTACTAAGTTCATGATAAATTAAAGTTCAATTAATCAAATTACTTAAGAACTCCCACTTAGATAGACATCTCTCTAATCATCTAAGTGATCACGTGATCCATATCAACTAAACCATGTCTGATCATCACGTGAGATGGAGTAGTTTTCAATGGTGAACATCACTATGTTGATCATATGTACTATATGATTCGCGCTTGACCTTTCGGTCTCAGTGTTCCAAGGACATATCTGCATATGCTAGGCTCGTCAAGTTTAACCCAGTATTCTGCATGTGCAAAACTGGCTTGCACCCGTTTTATGTGAACGTAGAGCTTATCACACCCAATCATAATGTGATGTCTTGGGACGACGAACTGTAGCAACGGTGCATACTCAGGGAGAACACTTATACCATGAAATTTAGTGAGAGATCATCTTATAATGCTACCGCTAAACTAAGCAAAATAGGATGCATAAAGGATAAACATCACATGCAATCAACATAAGTGATATGATATGGCCATAATCATCTTGTGCCTTTGATCTCCATCTCCAAAGCACCGTCATGATCACCATCGTCACCGGCTTGACACCTTGATCTCCATCGAAGCATCGTTGTCATCTCGCCAACTATTGCTACTATGACTATCGCTACCGCTCAGTGATAAAGTCAAGCAATTACATGTCGATTGCATTTCATACAATAAAGCGACAACCATATGGCTCCTGCCAGTTGCCGATAACTGTGTTACAAAACATGATCATCTCATAAAATAAAATTTACCATCATGTCTTGACCATATCACATCACAACATGCCCTGCAAAAACAAGTTAGATGTCCTCTACTTTGTTGTTGCAAGTTTTACGTGGCTGCTAAAGGCTGAGCAAGAACCGTTCTTACCTACGCATCAAAACCACAATGCGGTATAGTGATTGCTTATTGATCTTCAGAAAGAACCATGTTCATTGAATCCGATTAGACTAAAGTTGGAGAAACTGACACCCACCAGCCACCTGTGTGCGAAGCACGTCGGTAGAACCAGTCTCGCGTAAGCATACGCATACTGTCGGTCTGGGCCGCTTCATCCAACAATACCGCTGAATCAAGAATCAACTAGTCACGGCAAGCAATATGTATATACCCACGCCCACAACTCCTTTGTGTTCTACTCGTGCATATAACATCTACGCATAAACCTGGCTTGGATGCCACTGTTGGGGAACGCAGTAATTTCAAAAAAATCCAACGCACACGCAAGATCTATCATGGTGATGCATAGCAACGAGAGGGGAAGAGTGTTGTCCACGTAACCTCATAGACCGTAAGCGGAAGCGTTATGACAACGTGGTTGATATAGTCGTACGTCTTCATGGTCCGACTGATCCTAGTACCGAGAGTACGGCACCTCCGCGATCTGCACACCTTCGGCTCGGTGACGTCCCACGAACTCTCGATCCAGCTGAGTGTTGAGGGAGAGCTTTGTTAGCACGACGGCGTGATGACGGTGATGATGAAGTTACCGACGCAGGGCTTCTCCTAAGCACTACGATGATATGATCGAGGTGGATTATGGAGGAGGGGGGCACCGCACACGGCTAAGGGATCAATGATCAACTTGTGTGTCCTAGGGTGTCCCCTGCCCCCGTATATAAAGGAGCTAGGGGGAGGCCGGGCGGCCCTTGGGGGCGCGACAGGAGAGGAGGAGGAGTCCTCCTAGTAGGAGTAGGACTCCCATTTGCTAGTTCTCCTAGCAGGATGTAACACCCATAATGCGGCTATATCTCCCACGTGTCGGGGCACGACTTAGAGGCATAGCCGCATGGTATGTTTGTCGCAAGAGGGGTAATCTTCACACAATCCCATGTACTGAATAAGAATGGGATAAAGAGTTGGCTTACAATCGCCACTTCACACAAATACAAGTTATACATACATCATCCAGAATACAAACAAGGTCCCACTACGGAACCAAAGTAAAAGAATAAAACCCCAAATGCTAGATCCCCGATCATCCCAACTGGGCTCCACTACTGATCAACAGGAAACACAACGAACACGATCATCATCAAGCTCCCACTTGATCTCAGTTGCGTCACCTGCACTGGTATCATCGGCACCTGCAACTGTTTGGAAGTATTTGTGAGCCACGAGGACTCAGCAATCTCACACCCGCGAGATCAAGACTATTTAAGCTAGTGGGTAGGACAAGGTAGTGAGGTGGAGCTGCAGCAAGCACTAAGCATATATGGTGGCTAACTTATGCAAATAAGAGCGAGAAGAGAAGCAACGCAACAGTCGTGAACTAGAAGTGATCAAGAAGTGATCCTGAAACTACTTATGCACAAGCATAACCCAAGAACTGTGTTCACTTCCCGGACTCCGCCGGAAAGAGACCATCATGGCTACACACGCGGTTGATGCATTTTAATTAAGTTAAGTTTCAAGTTCTCTACAACCGGATATTAACAAATTCCCATCTGCCCATAACCGCGGGCACGGCTTTCGAAAGTTCAAAACCCTGCAGGGGTGTCCCAACTTAGCCCATCACAAGCTCTCACGGTCAACGAAGGATATTCCTTCTCCTAGGAAGACCCGATCAGACTCGGAATCCCGGTTACAAGACATTTCGACAATGCTAAAACAAGACCAGCAAAGCCGCCCGATGTGCCGACAAATCCCGATAGGAGTCACACGTATCTCGTTCTCAGGGCACACCGGATGGGCAAGACGTCGGGTTGGCATAGACCCTGGTTGCCCAGGGGGCGCCGGACATCGCCCAGTTTGGACCAACACTCGAAGGAGCACTGGCCCAGGGGTTTAAAATAAAGATGACCCTTGAGTCTGCAGAACCCAAGGGAAAAAGGCTTGGGTGGCAAATGGTAAAACCAAGGTTGGGCCTTGCTGGAGGAGTTTTATTCAAAGCGAACTGTCAAGAGGTTCCCATAACACCCAACCGCGTAAGGAACGCAAAATCAAGGAACATAACACCGGTATGATGGAAACTAGGGCGGCAAGAGTGGAACAAAACACCAGGCATAAGGCCGAGCCTTCCACCCTTTACCAAGTATATAGATGCATCAATTAAATAAGAGATATAGTGATATCCCAACATATCCATGTTCCAACATGGAACAAACTTCAACTTCACCTGCAACTAGCAATGCTATAAGAGGGTCTGAGCAAAAGCAGTAACATAGCCAAACAACGGTTTGCTAGGAAAGGTGGGTTAGAGGCTTGACATGGCAATATGGGAGGCATGATATAGCAAGTGGGAGGTATTGCGGCATAGCAATAGAGCGAACAACAAGCAAGCAATGATAGAAGTGATTTCGAGGGTATGGTCATCTTGCCTAAGATCCTGCAAGGAAGAAGAACGAGTCCATGAAGAAGACAAACGGACGTAGTCGAACGGATCCTCGCAACTCCGGAACGAAACCGAAGCTAACGAGAGCAGCAACCCAGAAAGAAGCAAGCAACATAGTAAACAACCCTCACATAAACATGGCATGATGCACAATCAAGTATGAAGCATGTCCGGTTTAATGAGGCATGGCATGGCAAAGTGCACAAGCAAAACTACAAGTTAAGTGGAGCTCAATATGCAACGAGTTGCATATTGACGAAACACCACATTTAATTATTTAGTTCTCTCCCGTTTAAACTACTCAACAAAATTAAATGTTGTTTAAACATGGAAAGAGGTGGAGAATAAGTAAACTAAACATTTAGGCAAGTTTAAATGAGGCCGGAAATAACAAACAACAATTCCGGTAAATCCCCATAAGCATTAGCAATTGAAGCAAACAACAATTTAAACATTCTTGAAGTTGTTATCATGATGCGGAGGACATGTGCAAGTTTTAAGCAATTTTATGAAAAAGTTGAGATGAGAATGATATGAAGCATTTGTCGACATGGCGGAAGGAAAAGGGGCCACGACAAAGAATCCGAAAATGATGCCACGACAACATAACGGTTCCGGTAACTCAATTGAGATGCCGGTGCAAAAGAGAGTGTGACGGGAGCATGTCATGCAAGGATGGTGGGGTGATCCTGGTAACCGGGTGTCCCAAGAGATGACGGTATGGCAACGGGGGACATGCAAGAAACACGTCGGGCATGGTGCAAACGCGAGAATTTCATGCAACACACATGCGTTCGTTCACGGGCGTTGTCTCGGTGGTTATACCTTTGAAGCATGCATTTTTGGAACGGATCAAGTTCATTCAAGGAAGTAGTGGTACACGGGCCGTAGTTGAAGTAGTTGTTCTCATGACGGTAGTCGAAGTAGTTGTCCTATCATTCATCGGTGATCATCGGGGCGGTAGTGGAAGTAGAGGCTCACGACGTCTTGTCGAAAATCACGGCGGCGGTAGTCGTACACATGTTGTAGTCGAACTTGATGGAACCAATGTCCTCGAGGGTAATCGTGGTACTTTAGGTATTCGGACTACCGGTCTGGGTTCTTGCGACGGTAGTGGTACAAGGTCGTTGTGGGAAGTAGTCGTACTCGCGAACTTGTCGGATCCACGGCAACGGTAGTGAAACTTGGCGAATCTGTGTTCTTCAGAGGTCGTCATTGAACTTGGTCAAATACACGACATGGGTAGATGTTCACTCGACGGCCTTCGGCGATGGTAGTTATACATAGTTCGAGGTACTTGGCGTGTCTTCATGTACACGTAGTACTTCCGAAGAGGAACTTGGCGCGTCCAAAATCTTCGGGGATAGTCCTTGGACTTGGCGGTGGTCTCCTCGGGTCAACGGTGATGTGCAAGGGCCAGAACACCCGGCGGCTTGTGCTGCTCAAGGCCATGGAGATGACAGGCAGCAGGAGGCTGCTAGTGGAGGCAGAGCCACAACGAGGAGGTCCTGCTCCGGTGGCTACAAGTGGTGGACGGACGAAGGCAGCGTCAAGGCTTCGGGCGCGAGGGAGAAGGAGCCGGTGCGAGGTGGCTGGCGGAGGAGAGCATCTCACGCGTAGGGAAGGAGGTTGAGGCTTGTGCGGAGCAGAGCAGCAGCGAGGAGGAGTAGGGAGCAGGGGAACGCCTGAGGTGGAGTGCCGCCTGGTTAATGAGAAGGCAGGCCCGCGGGCATCCAGGGCCTCGACGAGGGGGTCGGGCACGAGGCTCCTGTGGCGGAGGCGACGAACGGGCGGCGGCCATGGCTGTGAGGAAAAACAGCGGAGGAGGCGATGGGGCACGACTCACCGGTGAGCAGCAGGATCGCCGGGCGGCGCGCGGGACCACAGCGAGGCCGCGAGAGGGAGGGCGGCGCAAGGCGGTGGCTTGTCTGCAGGATCCATGGCAATCTGCGGGCTTGCCGGCATCGGGGATGAGCGCATCTCCTCGGGGAAGGCGAGGGGCGCAGGAGGAGAAGACGAGGGAGAGTGGGGGGATCGAGCAGCAGGCATGAGCTCCTCTCTGTCTCTCTTCCTAGCGGCGCGATGAGAGAGGAGAGGATCGAGACGAGGAGGAGGAGGAGGAGAGGCTGCGAGGGGATCGGCTAGGGTTAGGAGGGCGGCTGGGCCAAATGGGCCGGTGCACGAGGTTGGAGGCCCAGCTGGGCTGGCCGAGCTCTGGTGGTGCTGGAATGGGCTGCGCTGGACTGCTTCTGCCTCTTTTCTATTTCTTCAAACAGAAATAAAAGGGCAAAAAGTACGGAGGGATTGGAGGGGGTGGTGAGAGATATGAAAATATCTTCAGGACCCTAGAATTATGCCCTATTTCAATAAAATGATTTGGGGGATTTTAGAGGTTGAAAAATAATTCAAGTTTGAATTAAATTCAAACTTGATCCATTTTAAAACCTAACCAAAACATTTCCAAAAGAGGTGAAATTTGGCGGAGGGGTTTAGGACAAAAGTTTGACTATTTGGGAGAAAATGAGCATTAAAGGAGAAGGGGATGTGGCACTTGTCAAAAGAGGGAAGGAGAAGGTGATGATGCAAGATTCATGCATGGAACATGCAACAACATAATATGTATGAGAAATCTCACCATGCACATGATGACATGATGAAATGCAACATAAATAGAGCAAGAAAATAAAACACACAATGAAACTCGGAAAAGCTGGAAGTCTTCTGGAGCTCCGGTCTTGGGGCGTCACAACACTCCACCACTACGAGAGGATCTCGTCCCGAGATCTAGGCTGGCACTAGAGAGAAACGAGAGAGGAAGAGAAGAGGTAAACTAAGTTGCTTCTTTGACGAATGAGTGAAACCAACGAACCTTGAGAGGTTAAACAATTGAAAGAAAGAATACAACGGAGATTAACAAAATTGTAAACACTCCGTCAGAAAAGAGGAACAAGGAACATTACTAGAACCTTGTAGGTTGAAAGACATAAGAAAAAGGGTTGCAATGGACAAGAAGTACATGCAAGCACTCTGGTAGAAACGAGATATACAAGGAACGATAAAGATCCATTACGACAACACTCCGGTTGAAAATGGAAGGCATAGAATATGAGCTTGAAAAAAATGAAAGCACTTGGATGAGAGTCCAGTTAGAAGAGGAATGATAGACACAACACTCCGGTTAAAACAAGATAGAGAAGGAATAAGAATGATATAATTTGGGCAGCACTCCGGCTGTAAATGGATGGAATTGAACATGATCTTGACAAAACAAGATGATGGGTCGAAGAGAGCAACATCACAATGCCTCCGGAACAAAAGTAAGAATGAAATCAAAAGAACGGAGGAGAAGACCACATCTTCTACCTCAAATGAGCTTGGAAAAGCATCTTTAGGAGAAGGGTCGAACGGAGTTGTTGGAAATCCAACAACGAAAAGAGTAAGCTTGTTGTGGGCTTATGGAAAACATCTCGAAAACTAGAGGTGAGATTCTGCCACTAACGAAAAAAACAATAGATTGGATTGATATAAACAAAGAGACAAGAAACTTATTTCACCGGGAGGATAAATGAAGAACTTGGGTCATTTACAAGCACCACTAATAGCAACAATCCTTAGGGAAAGCTTTAGGTGAAATATAACCCAAGATAACTCCAATGAAGAGACTGATGGGTTGCAAGGATCTCATAACCGAATTGAAAATGATGGGTTTAAAATATGTCATTCCGGACAACTTATCACCCATGAAACATGAAGGAAAACTGTCAAGGATGACATAACACCATCTCAACAGATAAGATAGAACGAATTGCATTTCAGAATTCAAGATGAAGAATGCTTAAACTCCTCAAGACAAAACATGTGTTGAGCAACATGTTTATTCTAGAGTATAGCTTGGCGGATCTTTACTCCGAGAAAAATATTGAAGAACAATTGAAGAAAGAAAGGAAACCTTGATGAACCACCATCTTGAGCCTCCATGAAGAACTCTGGTAAAAAAAGGATGATGAAAATAAAGAGAAATTGAAAACACAAGGTGAAGCCTTGCGATGATTTAGATGGAGCTTCGCGACGAGATAAAGCGGAAGACCTGGAACTCTGGAAAAGAAAGATGAACAGATTAAATCAAGAATTTGATGAGCCTCTGGAATAAGGAGTTGACTTCACTTGATGAAACAAGAATAAGAATTACATTATGCGTATCCTTCACCAATTTAGATTGATGACAAGCAACGGATTTAGCATACTACTTATTCCCGTAAAAGGGTTAAGATAGATATCGCGCAATCTTGGAACGGTTTTCAACGAACCACTGGTAGGACTTGAGAAACACAAATGAATTGATGATAACAAGAGGAAAATAATCTTGAACGAACCACCGTAAGAATAGAAAATGAACAAAGAAAAGAGAAGGAAACACCAGGGAGAATTAGAGAACGAATGATGATACTTGAGGGAATTTAGACACACGAGAACGAAGAGATCACGATCTGATTAGAGGAAACTTGAATGATGCACCGGTAAGATTTTGGAGAGCAATAGTTGAAAGCTGAGAATGTATAATTCAGACATGATGGGATCCGGAGAATCAAACTGAAATGACTCATGAAATGCTCCGGATGGGTGAAAAGAATTCTCACAATCGAAAACAATTATGAGAGGATGGCAACAAGGTTGAAGTTCGCATCTTTGGAAGAATGGGTAAGATTTGGAGGAGAAACTCTTCTTCGGTCTTCAAATGCAGAGAATGACGATGAGAAACACAACCATGAATTGTTGAGATACCCCGGGATGACGAATAGAAAGGTTAAGCCAACGGTGAAAAGAATTTGACAGATCTTGGAGAAAAACATATGACTGATGATAATTCATTCTTACTTTAAACTTGGAGAAGAATTTGAGAGTAACTCCGGGAAAATTAGAAGAGTCAAGTAAGATCTTGGGAAATACCTGTGGGTTAGGGCCCACTCAAAAGATACACCATTGAACGATTTGAAGAGAAATTGCACCGGTTGAATAAAATAGCTTGAATGAGATAACAACCTCGAGATATCTTGAACGGATTAGGAATGAAAACACGAATCTCCTGAGATATCTTCAGCACTCCGGAACAAAAGAATAGCGAGAGGTGAATGATTAGGGGTGTGCATCGGCATGAGAAAAACATTTGAAATAAGGAAAATAATATGATCAACACCGAAAGCTTGAATTGAATCCATCGGAGAAGAAAAGAATGACGAATGATGAACTTGAAGCTCCATTAGAATATTCATAGGAAACACCGGCTAAAACATTGAAAGAAAACACTGAAGAGACTTCTCACAAATAAAAGGATACATGATTAAGAAATCTGAATCCTTGAAGAAAAGGGTGGGAGGGTGGTAAAACAAAGGCATCTTGGGTGGATGAAACAAATAACGTTGAGAAGACTTTGAGTTGATCTTGCGAATGTTGAAATGATCGGATCCACTTGAATGGAAACATGCCGGTTGAAAAGGATTGACATGACAATCTCGATTATCATGAAGGATTAGTATTCACATAGAAGTATGAGAACACCGCTTGGAAAAGGTACGGAAACACATTTGACATTGAAGCAATTCGAATACCACAACTCAAAACAAAAACAAAGGATTGGCTTGCAAAATAATCCGGCAACAAACATATGATAGACCCCATATCGTATCATGTGTCTGTTGGAAAGATATCCTACGAGATACTTGAATTCCCACTTATAAACTCCCAAAACTTTCTGGTTATGCAATCAGTTGTTGGGGATACAAGGGAAGCATAATATCTCACCCAAACTAACAATTCCTACATCCAGCTGTATCCATCCTTCAACACATAACCAAGAAACCTTCGGAAATCGTGTACCTCAACCTTCAAAAACCATCTGTTATACGACTTATGGCAATACTCCCGAACTCCCGCCCCAATACTGGGTGGCGTCGAGGTTATCTCACCAACAACTGCATAAAAGATATTTTTGATGTCGGTGAACTCAGGTATTCCAGAACTGCAATGATAAAATTGTGACGACAACACCTCGAAGCTCAACTCCCCGGGACACTGCCACAACCCCTAAATGTCAGGAGGCACCAAGAACAATGTTCACGTCACAAAACCATCGGAACGACTCCAAGATACCCGCTGATGCGGAGCATCCCAAGGTCATCCCCATGGACCTACCATCGTCTCACCAAGTGCCTAGTGGACCCATGACTCGATCACGTGCAAGAGCTCTTGAAACCGAGGTGACATCTCTCCTCTCACAATTCCACTTCGATGATCTTGAGACATGGCTACTACCTCAAACGAAGACATTGTGCATACTCAAGTATCAAGGAGTTAGCCATGGAGACGCCAAGGAGCGAGGAGAATCCAAAGAGGAAGATGGACGTGAAGACGGAGAAGAAAAAGGGCAAAGTTAGCAGAAGCTCGGACGATCCGGCCTCAGCTCGGATGATCCGGACTCCGGCCCGGACGATCCGGATAATGTGGCTAGAGACACCCGAGAAGGCATCGAGAAGATGGGCCATCCGGACCCAGACCCGGATCATCCGGCCACACCCGGACGTCTGGACCAGGTCCCGGACATCCGGCCCTCCCGCAACTGCTCCAAGACAGCCGGACGATCCAGACGTTGACCCGGATCATCCGGACCAATGCCCGGATCATCCGGCTGCCGCTTGTGTGTGTGACTTGGGCCGAGGCACATGTACCCGTTTCGTTCCCCCACTTACCTATTTGCCCCTAGGGCTATAAATAGACCTTCTACTCCCCATTTTTAGGGTTAGCAAATGTTTAGCTCATATTTTTGAGAGAGCTTTGCTCATCCACTTGGTTACCTTCTCCTCGGAGATTCGAGCCTCCATCGGAGAAGATCCCCCAAGCGGATTCAAGACCCCTCTTTAGGGAAGAACATCAAGACCTCCTCACGGAGAAGACCGGTTACCATGTATCGTCCTTAGTTGTCCGTGGATTCGTGTATCTCTCCCTATGTACTCGAGGATCTAGCCCATTGTGACTTATTCATGTCGGCTTAGTGATTCCTCTCGTGTTTCTTGTTGTGTTTTCTCTCCGTTCTTCCCCGTGTACTTCGTGATTTCCCTGGGATCTGCTCCTTTCGTGAAAGATCGGGCGATTAGGGTCTCTACCCTACATCATCTTCGTATCTAGAGCAAGGTTGATCACGATTTCGGAGCCTCCCCTCTTTGTTTTCTAGCTTCATTTTGTTGTTTTTCGTCCTAATCCGAAAATCCCCACAAAAATATCCCCCAAATATTTTCTTGTGATTTGTGAGTTTTGATGATGTTTTGTTGGTTTTGATCCGTGAATTTATTGTGTTGCAAGTGGATCTAGCCTTCCCCCCACCATCCCCACCTCGCAATCCCTCCAAAATCTGCGAAATCCCTGAAGTTGTGGCCATTTACGAGCTCATCCCGAGCCATCCCCGAGTGAGTTGACCCGCCCGGATCATCCGGCTGGTCGCCCGGATCATCCGAACTCACCCGGATCATCCGGCTCCTGGCCCGGATCATCTGGCTTCCTCTGACCAAATTGCATTTTCCTGCAGTTTTTGCCACCGCCGCCTACGCCTCCGCATACCCACGTCGACCACCACCACCTAACTTCCGCAAACCCCTCCGCAAACCTTTCCAATACCCCAACCCACACCACCATTTACCCGCTACCTACTCCGACGCTTTTTGTCGCACTCGGTTTTGAGAGTTTGAGTTGTGGCTCACCGTTTCCTTTCGTGTTTCGGCTACCTATGGACGGTTCAACATCAACATCACCACCGCTCACTTTCGCCAAGGACTTCTACGAACGACTACACCCTTGTGGTATCATCTTGGTAGTGTGATATCATCATACTCTTTTCCATTTGGATTGATAACCCCATAGCCTTACTTTTGCGTAGCTTACCCATCGAGACTAGCATTTGAGTATTGCCGGCAATGTGACTTGTGCACATTAGTGATCATACATCCCATAGCATACATACTATCATCATGTTGCATATCTTGGAATCATCTCTTATGTCACAAAGTTGTCATCGCATACACAATTGCTATCTTGGTCCGTGAAGCATCGTATGAGAAAAGAGCTCAAACATCAAAGAGCCAAGCAAGCTTTTAAGCAAAGAGAGAAGATAAGCAAAGAGCTTATAAGCAAGAACCATAGCATCATACAACATTAAGATTGTCATACTCGATCATCTTGGATCATATCTCCGGAACATCATACTTGGGATAGAAGTCATTGCATTTTTGCTTAGTAGGTTGTGCACAAGTTCGTATCCGCCTATTGTGCAATCGTGCTAGCGTCTCTCTAGTGTTGTGCAATAAGAGCATTTTCGTGGATTCCACATTCTGGCTCACCCTTGGTTGCACGACCCCATTTATCTTTCCATGTGTTGTGTTTCCGGGTACCACATCTTCCTATTGGTCTACTTGTTGCATTTACAAGTCGTGGATCTTCTCCAACATTATTGAATCTTGCTTACATTCACATCAAAAATTGTGCCACCATCCTAACCAAGCTCCACCATAAGCTTTTACTTGTGTAGGTGTGAGAAACCGACGAGAATTCGTACCAATTGGGCTATTTCCTTGTCCTACATTGGAGTGATCATCGATCCACTTTCAACTTCGGTCAAGGTACATTTGGTATTCGTTCTTCTCTTTGTACCACTCACATTTGTCTTGGAATGATGGATAGGCCTAGTACTTCTACCAACCCACTCTTCTCGGAGCAAGACGACGACATGAACTCCTTCATCACCAAAAGCCACCTCTTTGGTGCACAATGTGCTTTGCATCAACAACAACAAGCAATGAGTGACCGCATTGACAACCTTGCCACCGACTTGTGACTCTCAGAGCAACGTACAAGGGACTACTTCGAACACAAGCTCGACGATCACAAGCAAGAGAATGACGCAAGGATGGACGACATTCGCGCTTTGTTCCTCAACCGCTCTTCTTCCACTTCAAGAAGGAGCCGTTCAAGTCGCCACTCCGACTTTACCCTCTCCGGCTCAAGTACACTGTCTTCGAACACTCTTCGACGTGTCGTGCGCAGCGAGCATCAAGCAAACCTCAATCCTCTACGCGACACCAACTCGCAAGAGCATCGACGATGTCAAACCCAAGAAGCCTTTGCGCTAGCACGAGAACGGCAACAACAATGCCAACATGAAGAGGAAGAACGCGCGCGTCTACACCAAAATGCACAAGATGCCGAGGCTCAACGTCAAGAACAACAACTCCGTGACGCTCAAGCACTTGAGCCACAACAAGCTCTACGCGATTCGAGTCGCCGTTGCCGACCAAAGCCGACAAGCCCGTGAACAAGAGGAAGCACTTCGCGAAGAAATTCAAGAACAAAGATTTCAAGCTCGCGTGCATCGTCAAGTTCCTCCTCGAGCTCGACAAGCTCCTCCACAAGCTCGCCAAGACCATCAAGTTCATCGAGAGCATGAGGACAACGGAAATCCTCCACGACAAGAGCAACACGAGGTTGACAACCCTCCGCGCCAAGAGCACCACGAGTTGAACAATAATCTACATCATGGGCGTCATCATCCACGCCCCAACACAATGAAGAGCAACGCTATGGCAAGCTCAAGTTCACCATGACCAAGTTCAACGGAAGCAACGATCCCGAAGAGTACCTTTCATGGGCATTGAAAGTTGACAAGATCTTCCGTTTGCACAATTATGAAGAAGAGAAGAAGATCGCGATGGCATCCCTTGAGTTCCAAGACTATGTCCTTATTTGGTGGGAACAAGTCATTGAGCGCCGAGAGGCAAGAGGTGAACCACCCATCACTACTTGGGCACAAATGAAGGATGTCATGAGAGCACGCTTCATACCTACCTACTACAACCACGACCTCTTCAAGAAACTCCAACAACTCAAGCAAGGGACCAAGAGCGTTGAAGAATACTATAAGGAGATGGAGATTGCAATGATAAGAGCCAATGTCATGGAAGATGATGAGCAAACAATGGCACGCTTCTTGAATGGACTCAATCATCCCATCAAGAAGATCGCCGACTTCCAACCATACTCAAATCTCATCGAGCTAGTGCACCAAGCTACCAAAGCGGATCGCCAAGTGCAAGATGATTTCAAGTATGCCAAGTTCTCATCCAAGTCCTACGGCTTCACCAACAACGAAGCTTCAACGACTCCAACACCGACTACAAAGCCTTCTTCAATCAACTTCGACAAGTCGACTTCCAAGAAAGCTTCGTCAACTACAAGACATCCTACTACGAGCAACTTCAAGACGAAAGCTTCATCATCCTTAACCCCAACCGATAAGACCGTCAAGACGAGTTCCTTCAAGTGTTTCACTTGCGGCGGCCGAGGCCACAAGTCCTATGAGTGCACCAACAAGCGCACCATGATCTTCAACGATGATGGCACTTATGATTCCATGAGTGAAGGATAAATGGAAGCCCTTCAGCAAGTCGCCATGCACCGCCAAGTGAACAATGAAGAAGAACAAGTCTTTTGCGATGAAGACGCAAGTCCCGCACTTGTTGTCTCCAAAGTCTTGACCCTCCAACATCACCAAGAAGAAGACCAAAGATGCACCATATTCCACACCAAGGCCGACACCAATGGACGATCCGTCAAGGTCATCATCGATGGAGGAAGTTGTCATAATATCGCAAGTGAAGAACTTTGCTCCAAGCTACAATTGCCCAAGACGAAGCATCCGCATCCATACAAAGTGCAATGGCTTAGTGACTCCGGCTCCATCCAAGTCGAGCACCGAGTAAAAGTCTCCTTCAAAATCGGCACCTACGAAGACACCTTGGAGTGCGACGTCATCCCAATGACCGTTTGTCATCTTCTCCTTGGACGGCCATGGCAATTCGATAGAGGATTCGTCCACAATGGGCGTAAAAACCACTATAGCTTCAAGATGCAAGGAAAGGAGTTTGTGCTACGACCTATGTCTCCAAGCCAAGTGATCGCCGACAAGCAAGCCACCCATCGTGGAGAGAATAGCGAGAGAGTGAGCCGCCAAAAAGAGAGTGAGCGCCACAAGCCAAAATTGAGTGCCTCCATGATGAGCGACAAGAAAAACTTAGTTCTATTTGCCACCAAACGTGAGATGAGGGAAGTGTGTGAGAACCCATCGAGTGTCCTACACTATGTCCTATTGTGCAAGGACAACGAACCACAAACTAACACCTCTCACAATCTACCCTAGGTGTTATCTTCTTTATTGCAGGAATTCCAAGATGTTTTCCCCGATGAGCTACCTCCGGGACTACCTCCACTACGAGGCATTGAGCACCGCATCAACCTCATCCCTGGAGCACCGCTTCCGAACAAAGCTCCCTACCGCGTCAACCCCGAAGAAACCAAAGAAATTAAAAGGCAAGTAAAGCATCTCATAGACCATGGACATGTGCGTGAAAGTTTGAGCCCTTGTGCCGTACCGGTCATTCTTATGCCAAAACATGACGGTAGCTTTCGCATGTGCTCCGATTGTAGACCTATCAATGCTATCATCGTTGGCTATAGATATCCCATTCCACGCCTAGATGATATGCTAGATGAACTTAGTGGTGCCACTATATTTTCCAAAATTGATCTTAAAAGTGGTTACTATCAAATCCGCATACAAGAAGCTGATGAATGGAAAACCACATTCAAAACCAAGTTTGGTTTGTATGAGTGGTTAGTCATGCCTATGGGTCTCTCGGAAGCACCGGGCACTTTTATGCGCCTTATGAATCATGTCTTTCACCCTTACATTGGTATATTTTTTGTGGTTTACTTCGATGACATTCTTGTGATTAGCAAATCTATCAAAGAGCATGTCACCCATGTCCGCACCGTTTTGCAAACTCTTAGAAAAGAGCGCCTCTATGCTAATATGGAGAAATGCCTTTTTGGTGTTGATAAGCTCGTTTTCTTGGGTTTTGTTGTTTCTTCTAAGGGTGTTCATGTAGATGAGTCCAAGATCAATGCTATTAAGACTTGGCCGCAACCAACCAACTTGCATCAAGTGCATAGTTTCCTTGGTCTTGCGGGTTTCTATCATCGCTTTGTGAAGGATTTTAGCACCATTGCTTCGCCTTTGCATGCTTTGAGCAAGAAGAATACGCCTTTTGTTTGGGGACCCTCCCAAGATACCGCTTTCAATGAGCTTAAGAAATTGCTTACTCATGCTCCCGTGCTTGCCTTACCCAACTTTGACAAACCTTTTGAAATTCATTGCGATGCTAGTGGTAATGGCATAGGAGGTGTGCTAACGCAAGGGAAGCGCCCCATAGCTTACTTTAGTGAGAAACTTTCCAGAGCGCAACTCAATTACCCCATCTATGACAAAGAGCTATATGCTTTAGTCCGTGTTTTGCATGAATGGGAACATTACCTTCGTCCCCATGAGTTTATCATCCATACCGATCATGAGACCCTCAAGTATCTTAATGGTCAAACCAAATTGAACAAGCGTCATGCTAAATGGAGTGAATTTATTGAGTCTTTTCCCTATGTCATCAAGTATATCAAGGGTAAAGAAAACATTATAGCAGATGCTCTTTCCCGCATATGCATGCTTGTCACGCAACTTGAGTTAGATGTCATTGGCTTCGAGCATATCAAAGACTTGTATGAGCATGATGCAACTTTTGCTACTCCTTATGCCAAGTGTTTGTCGAATACATCTTGGGAACGCTATTGCATCAAAGATGGCTATCTTATGAGAGCTAACAAACTTTGCATCCCTGAGTTGTCCCTTCATTTGTTGCTTTTGCAGGAATCGCATGGAGGAGGCTTAATGGGACATTTCGGATGTGAAAAGAAGTTCGCCATGCTCTCGAAGAGCTACTTTTGGCCCAAGATGTTTCGGGACGTCAATCGTTTCACCAACCGATGTTCGCCATGCCGCAAAGCTAAGTCCAAAGCTCAATCTCATGTCCTCTATATGCCTCTACCAATTCCATACCAACCATGGGAAGACATTAGCATGGACTTTGTACTTGGTTTGCCTAGGACTCGCAATGGGAAAGATTCCATATTTGTCGTTGTGGACCGTTTCTCAGAAATGGCACATTTTATTCCTTGTAACAAGATAGACGATGCTTCACATGTTGCTAATCTCTTTTGTAGGGAAATATTGCGTCTACATGGTGTGCCAAAGACTATCATCTCGGACCGCGACGTCAAGTTCTTGAGTTACTTTTGGAAGACCTTATGCGCCAAGCTCGGAATCAAGCTTCTATTCTCCACGGCCTATCATCCACAAACCGACGGCCAAACAGAGGTGACAAACCGCACGCTCTCCACCCCTCTTTGCATGCTAATCAAGAAGAACATCAAGGAGTGGGAGGAGTGCTTACCCATCGCCGAGTACGCCTACAACCGCGCAAGACATTTGATTACTGGCAAGTCCCCCTTCGAGGTTGTCTACGGTTTCAACCCGTTGTCCCCATTGGACATTTTACCTCTACCACTCCACGAGCGCACAAACATGGACGCGAGTGACCGAGTCAACCACCTCAAGAAGATGCATGAAGATACAAGGCACACCATTGAGCTCCAAGTACAACGACTCGCGACCAAGCTCAACGTCAACAAGAATCACATGATATTCAACATTGGAGATCGTGTGTGGCTACACCTTCGCAAGGAACGCTTCCCCAACGAACGCAAGTCCAAGCTTCTACCACGAGCTGATGGACCATTCAAGGTGCTTGCACGCTACAACAACAACGCATACAAGATCGACATCAAACGTGACAAGTACTCCGTGAGCGGCATCTTCAACGTCAAAGATCTCTCCATATACCATGGTGATGAGGATTTCAATCCGAGGTCGGATCTTTCCCAAGGGAGGGGAGATGATGCGGAGCATCCCAAGGTCATCCCCATGGACCTACCATCGTCTCATCAAGTGCCTAGTGGACCCATGAATCGATCACGTGCAAGAGCTCTCGAAACCGAGGTGACATCTCTCCTCTCACAATTCCACTTCAATGATCTTGAGACATGGCTACTACCTCAAACGGAGACATTGTGCATACTCAGGTATCAAGGAGTTAGCCATGGAGACGCCAAGGAGCGAGGAGAATCCGAAGAGGAAGATGGACGTGAAAACGGAGAAGAAAAAGGGTAAAGTCAGCAGAAGCCCGGACGATCTGGACCGCCGTTAGGATGATTCGACCTTACCCGGATGATCCGGACTCCGGCCCGGACGATCCGGATAATGTGGCCAGAGACACCCGAGAAGGCATCGAGAAGATGGGCCATCCGGACCCAGACCCGGATCATCCGGCCACACCCGGACGTCCGGACCAGGTCCCGGACATTCGGCCCTCCCGCAACTGCTCCAACACAGCCGGACGATCCGGACGCCGACCATCATCCGGACCCCTGAAGGCTGGATCATCCGGACCAACGCCCGGATCATCCGGCTGCCGCCTGTGTGCGTGACTTGGGCCGAGGCCCGTGTACCCGTTTCGTTCCCCCACTTACCTATTCGCCTCTAGGGCTATAAATAGACCTTCTACTCCCCATTTTTAGGGTTAGCAAATGTGTAGCTCATATTTGTGAGAGAGCTTTGCTCATCCACTTGGTTACCTTCTCCTCGGAGATTCGAGCCTCCACCGGAGAAGATCCCCCAAGCGGATTCAAGACCCCTCTTTAGGGAAGAACATCAAGACCTCCTCATGGAGAAGACCGGTTACCGTGTATCGTCCTTAGTTGTCCGTGGAATCGTGTATCTCTCCCTATGTACTTGAGGATCTAGCCCATGTGTGACTTATTCATGTCGGTTTAGTGCTTCCTCTCGTGTTTCTTATTGTGTTTTCTCTCCGTTCTTCCTCATGTTCTTCGTGATTTCCTCGGGATCCGCTCCTTTCATGAAAGATCGGGCGATTAGGGTCTCTACCCTACATCACCCGCGTGATCCTAATAACAATTTAGTGAAATTTGAAGAGAGAAGAGTCAAAACTCTACGTCAGGAGGCCTGACTAGAGCGACGAAGGGACTAAGGAGTAAAAAGAATCCTACTCTCCGATATATATAATCCTATAAGACTCAAAACATTTTCTTCTAGACTCAACAATGTTAGCGATTCGATCAAGCAGGGGGCTCCTAAGTCGGTGAAGGCTCTGGTACCAACTTGTAACACCCACAATGCGGCTATATCTCCCACGTGTCGGGGCACGACTTAGAGGCATAGCCGCATGGTAGGTTTGTCGCAAGAGGGGTAATCTTCACACAATCCCAAGTACCGAATAAGAATGGGATAAAGAGTTGGCTTACAATCGCCACTTCACACAAATACAAGTTATACATACATCATCCAGAATACAAACAAGGTCCTACTATGGAACCAAAGTAAAAGAAGACAACCCCAAATGCTATATCCCCAATCGTCCCAACTGGGCTCCACTACTGATCAACAGGAAACACAACGAACACGATCTTCATCAAGCTCCCACTTGAGCTCAGTTGCATCACCTACACTGGTATCATCGGCACCTGCAACTGTTTGGAAGTATCTGTGAGCCACGAGGACTCAGCAATCCCACACCCGCGAGATCAAGACTATTTAAGCTTATGGGTAGGACAAGGTAGTGAGGTGGAGCTGCAGCAAGCACTAAGCATATATGGTGGCTAACTTACGCAAATAAGAGAGAGAAGAGAAGCAACGCAACAGTCGTGAACTAGAAGTGATCAAGAAGTGATCCTGAAACTACTTACGCACAAGCATAACCCAAGAACCGTGTTCACTTCCCGGACTCCGTCGGAAAGAGACCATCATGGCTATACACGCGGTTGATGCATTTTAATTAAGTTAAGTTTCAAGTTCTCTACAACCGGATATTAACAAATTCCCATCTGCCCATAAGCGCAGGCACGGCTTTCAAAAGTTCAAAACATTGTAGGGTTGTCCCAACTTAGCCCATCAGAAGCTCTCACGGTCAACGAAGGATATTCCTTCTCCCAGGCAGACCCGATCAGACTCAGAATCCCGGTTACAAGACATTTCGACAATGGTAAAACAAGACCAGCAAAGCCGCCCGATGTGCCAACAAATCCTGATAGGAGTCACACGTATCTCATTCTCAGGGCACACCAGATGGGCAAGACGTCGGGTTGGCATAGACCCTGGTTGCCCAGGGGCGCCGGGCATCGCCTAGTTTGGACCAACACTAGGAGGAGCACTGGCCCGGGGGTTCAAAATAAAGATGACCCTTGAGTCTGCAGAACCCAAGGGAAAAAGGCTTAGGTGGCAAATGGTAAAACCAAGGTTGGGCCTTGCTGGAGGAGTTTTATTCAAAGCGAACTGTCAAGGGGTTCCCATAACACCCAACCGCGTAAGGAACGCAAAATCAAGGAACATAACACCGGTATGGTGGAAACTAGGGCGGCCAGAGTGGAACAAAACACCAGACACAAGGCCAAGCCTTCCACCCTTTACCAAGTATATAGATGCATTAATTAAATAAGAGATATTGTGATATCCCAACATATCCATGTTCCAACATGGAAAAAACTTCAACTTCACCTGCAACTAGCAACGCTATAAGAGGGGCTGAGCAAAAGCGGTAACATAGCGAAACAACGGTTTGCTAGGAAAGGTGGGTTAGAGGCTTGACATGGCAATATGGGAGGCATGATATAGCAAGTGGTAGGTATCGCGGCATAGCAATAGAGAGAACAAGTAGCAAGCAAAGATAGAAGTGATTTCTAGGGTATGGTCATCTTGCCTGAGATCCCGCAAGGAAGAAGAACGAGTCCATGAAGAAGACAAATGGATGTAGTCGAACGGATTCTCACAACTCCGGAACGAAATCGAAGCTAACGAGAGAAGCAACCCGGTAAGAAGCAATCAACATAGTAAACAACCCTCACATAAACATGGCATGATGCACAATCAAGTATGATGCATGTCCAGTTTAATGAGGCATGGCATGGCAAAGTGCACAAGCAAAACTACAAGTTAAGTGGAGCTCAATATGCAACGAGTTGCATATTGACGAAACACCACATTTAATTATTTAGTTCTCTCCCGTTT
The DNA here is from genome assembly GCF_002162155.2 of Triticum dicoccoides. Lineage (NCBI taxonomy): Eukaryota > Viridiplantae > Streptophyta > Magnoliopsida > Poales > Poaceae > Triticum > Triticum dicoccoides. Next base: position 288,052,590 of record NC_041390.1, read on the forward strand.
AAACTACTCAACAAAATTAAATGTTGTTTAAACATGGCAAGAGGTGGAGCATAAGTAAATTAAACATTTAGGCAAGTTTAAATGAGGCCGGAAATAACAAACAACAATTCTGGTAAATCCCCATATGCTTTAGCAATTGAAGCAAACAACAAGTTAAACATTCTTGAAGTTGTTATCATGATGTGGATGACATGTGCAAGTTTTAAGCAATTTTATGAAAAAGTTGACATGAGCATGATATGAAGCATTTGTCGACATGGCGGAAGGAAAAGAGGCCACGGCAAAGAATCCGAAAATGATGCCACGACAACATAACAGTTCCGATAACTCGATTGAGATGCCGGTGCAAAATAGACTGTGACGGGAGCATGTCATGCAAGGATGGTGGGGTGATCCCGATAACCGGGTGTCCCACAAGACGACGGTATGGCAACGGGGAACATGCAAGAAACAAGTCAGACACGGTGCAAACACGAGCATTTTGTACAACACACATGTGTTCATTCACGGGCGTCGTCTCGGTGGTTATACCTTCAAAGCGTGCATTTTTGGAACGGATCAAGTTTGTTCAAGGAAGTAGTGGTACACGGGTCGTAGTTGAAGTAGTTGTTCTCGCGACGGTAGTCGAAGTAGTCGACCTATCGTTCATCGGTGATCATCGGGGCGGTAGTGGAAGTAGAGGCTCACGACGTCTTGTCGAAAATCACGGCGGCGATAGTCGTACACATGTTGTAGTTGAACTTGATGGAACCAATGTCCTTGAGGGTAGTCGTGGTACTTTAGGTCTTCGGACTAGCGGTCTGGGTTCTTGCGACGGTAGTGGTACAAGGTCGTCGTGGGAAGTAGTCGTACTCGTGAACTTGTCGGATCCACGGGACGGTAGTGAAACTTGGTGAATTCGAGTTCTTCGGAGGTCGTCATCGAACTTGGTCAAATACACGACGTGGGTAGACGTTCACTCGACGGCCTTCGACGATGGTAGTTGTACACGGTTCGAGGTACTTGGCGTGTCGTCATGTAGACGTAGTACTTCCGAAGAGGAACTTGGCGCGTCCAAAATCTTCGGGGATAGTCCTTGGACTTGGCGGTGGTCTCCTCGGGTCAACGGTGATGTGCAAGGGCCAGAACACCCGGCGACTTGGGCTGCTCTAGGCCATGGAGATGACAGGCAGCAAGAGGCTGCTAGTGGAGGCAGAGCCATGACGAGGAGGTCCTGCTCTGACGGCTGCAAGTGGTGGACGGATGCAGGCAGCGGCAAGGCTTCGGGCGCGAGGGAGAAGGAGCCGGCGCGAGGTGGCTGACGGAGGAGAGCATCTCACACGCAGGGAAGGAGGTTGAGGCTGGTGCGGAGCAGAGCAGCAGCGAGGAGGAGAAGGGAGCAGGGGCACGCCTGAGGTGGAGTGGCGTCTGGTCGATGAGAAGGCGGGGCCGCGGGCATCCAGGGCCTCGACAAGGGGGTCGGGCATGAGGTTCCTGCGGCGGAGGCGACGAACGGGCGGCGGCCATGGCTGTGAGGCAAAACGGCGGAGGAGGCGGTGGGGCACGACTCACCGGCGAGCAGCAGAGGCGGCGGGGCATGGCTCACCGGCGAGCAGCAGGGTCGCCGGGCGACGCGTGGGACCACGGCGAGGCCGCGAGAGGGAGGGACGACGCAAGGCGGTGGCTCATCTGCATGATCCATGGCAATCTGCAGGCATGCCGGTGTCAGGGATGAGCTCATCTCCTCGGGGAACGCGAGGGGCACAGGAGTTGAAGACGAGGGAGAGTGCGGGGATCGAGAAGGAGGCGTGAGCTCCTCTCTGTCTCTCTTCCTGGCGGCGCGAGGAGAGAGGAGAGGATCGAGATGACGAGGAGGAGGAGAGGCTGCGAGGGGATCGTGTAACGCCCTCGATGCAGCTATATCTCCTACATGTCGAAGCACGACTTAGAGGCATAACTGCATTGAAAGCAATGTCGCAAGTAAGGCAATCTTCGCACAACCCATGTAATACATAAGGGAAAGAGATACATAGTTGTCTTACAATCACGACTTCACACAATTACATGAATAAAGCATTACATCAACCAGATACAATCAAGGTCCGACTACGGAACCCAAAATAAAAGAAGACTACCCCAAAAGCGACACGGTCCCGATCGAACCCAACTGGGCTCCACTACTGATCAACTAGAACGAATCAACACAAAGGACAAGATCTTCATCGAGCTCCTCCTTGAGCTTGGTTGTGCCATCTGCACGGTAACCTCGGCGCCTGCAAGCTGGTTTTGGATGTATCTGTGAGTCACGGGGACTCAGCAATCTCACACCCTCGTGATCAAGACTATTTAAGCTTATGGGTAAGGTAAAAGGTATGAGGTAGAGCTGCAGCAACCGACTAGCATATTTGGTGGCTAACATATACGCAAAAGAGAGCGAGAAGAGAGGGCAAAGCATGATCGAGAAACTATGATCAAGAAGTGATCCTAGAGCAACCTACGTCAAGCATAACTGCAACACCGTGTTCACTTCCCGGACTCTGCCGGAAAGAGACCATCACGGTTACACACGCGGTTGATGTATTTTAATTAAGATCAACTTCAGGTTTTCTAGAACCGGACATTAACAAATTCCCATCTGCCCATAACCACGGGCACGGCTTTCGAAAGTTCAAATCCCTGCAGGGGTGTCCCAACTTAGCCCATCACAAGCTCTCACAGTCAACGAAGGATATTCCTTCTAGCGGGAAGACCCGATTAGACTCGGAATCCCGGTTACAAGACATCCTCGACAATGGTAAAACAAGTCCAGCAACACCGCCCGAATGTGCCGACAAATCCTGATAGGAGCTGCACATATCTCGTTCTCAGGGCACACTTAGATAGGTCAAGCTACGAGTAAAACCAACCCTCAAGTTGCCCCGAGTTGGCCCCGCAGGCTGCCCAGTTCGGACCAACACTCAGAGGAGCACTGGCCCGGGGGGTTTAAAATAATGATGACCCTTAGGCAGGCCTACCCAAGGGAAAGAAAAGGCTAGGTGGCGAATGGTAAAACCAATGTTGGGCATTGCTGGAGGAGTTTTATTCAAGGCGAGCTGTCAAGGGGTTCCCATTATAACCCAACCGTGTAAGGAACGCAAAATCCGGGAACATAACACCGATATGACAGAAACTAGGGCGGCAAGAGTGGAACAAAACACCAGGCATAAGGCCGAGCCTTCCACCGTTTACCAAGTATATAGATGCATTAATTAAATAAGAGATATTGTGATATCCCAACAAAAATCCATGTCCAAACATGGAACAAGCTCCAATCTTCACCTGCAACTAACAACGCTATAAGAGGGGCTGAGCAAAGAGGTAACATAGCCAAACAACGGTTTGCTAGGACAAGGTGGGTTAGAGGCTTGGTTCAACAATATGGGAGGCATGATAAGCAAGTGGTAGGTATCGCAGCATAGGCATAGGAAAAGAGCGGGCAACTAGCAAGCAAAGATAGAAGTGATTTCGAGGGTATGGTCATCTTGCCTGAAATCCCGCAAGGAAGAAGAACGAGTGCATGAAGAAGACAAACGGACATAGTCGAACAGATCCTCCCAAACACGACGTTCTCGAAACCAACCCGAAGAAGCAACACCGGAAAGAAGCACACAACAAAGTAAACAACCAACACAAGAACATGGTATGATATGCGGGATGCGATATGTGATGCATATGCATGATTTGGAAAGGAATGATTGAACCTGGCCTCAACTTGGAAATCCAAGAGTGCCACTGGAAAGGTGAGGGGATTTCGGTCGAAATTGATATAAAGATCACCGGAATCGGATGCACGGTTTGGAAATGGCAAGCAAAACAAATATGGCACCGGTCTGCGATAAACAGCAAGTAGCCATCTAAATGCAACAAGATAAATATCAAACATGGCAACAAAATACATGGCAGGGATCCACTCAAGATGCTTGACAAAAGATGAACACTGAGCTACGGCTAATTCACTCATGAACAGGTTCATACAAGCATGGCAAAAGTGCAAATGATAACAGGTTTCAGACCTAGTGAAATTAACACAAGTCTGAAATTTATCATCAGGAAGCACACTTTAGAGCATGAAAACTACATGCTATAGGAACTTAACATGGAAAAGCAAGGCACGGCATGAATCTAATCAAAGCACTTAACAAAAGTCTCTTAGTGACCTTGAGCCAAAAGGGATCATAAAATACAATTGCAAGCATGTGAACATGGCAAAAACATAAACAGATTCAGACTTGGTGAAAAACTGGAGCATGGCAAAACAGTTAACGATTAGGCATGTTTACGAGCTCGATGCACTCACTACAGAGCATGGCATGACAAACTAAGCATACAACCATCAAGAAGACATGGCATAGAAGCTAGACACGCCAAGAACAACAACATAGCATGCACGGATCAATAGCAACAACCTCGGCAAAATCGCTAAACATGTCAACAATCTGCCAGGATTAACTTTATAGCAAAAGTAGAGCTCGATTGACTCAAGCTAGGTTGCTCCATAAATGCAAACAAAAACATGAATGGATAGAGCACCACAAGTTTAACAAAACATCCTTACTGATCATCCTCAAAAGAGGCACGGATCACTAGGAAACAACATGAACATATGGCATAACACCAAAATCAGGACAAGGACTTAGAGAAATTCTAAGTCCCTGAAATCAGCATTAACGATTACGCTACTTTGCAAGCTTGTGCTAGTCACCACAAATATCACACAAATACATGGCAAGCACCTCTGTAAAGATGGCATGGCATATAACAAAACACATGTAGAGCTCAGGATCATAGCATGCACACATTAAACATGGCAAAAATGACAAAAGTCTATTTGATGAAATAGATCTAACAAATTACTCACATAGCCCTCTTCCAATGAGCTCAAATGAAAATGATGTACTCGTCGAGACGAACATTTTGATATGCTACACGCACAAATCGGAGCTACGGGTGCAGAGTTATGGCATGATGAATATTGCAAAAAATACTGAGACGGGGCAAAAAGTCAACCTCTCCAAATCTGGATCTAGGGTTTGCACGTGGATCGAGGAGGACCGAGCTCTCACCGGAATTTGGAGAAGGTCGCCGGAACAGTGCTCGGGGAAGAAGGAGGAGGGGTCGCCGGAGCGGCGCAGGTCCGGCGAAGGGTCGGCGGCGGCCGGCGAGCTCGGTCGAGCGGGGCGCCGCGCGGGAAGCTCGGGCGCTCGGGAGGCCGTGGGCAGGCGGCTATGCGCGATGGCGGCCGGCGAGCTCCTGGCGCGGGAGGCGGCTGGAGGCGCGTCGAGCTCCGGCGAACTTTGAACGACGGCGTGGTAGGCGGGCTCCGGCGGCGTTGCGCGGTGGCGCACTGCGCCCGAGGCGGCGGGGCGACTAGGCACTGGGCAGCGGCGATTCGGGCCCCACGGGCCGGATCTGGGCCGTGCGGGCCTGCGGCGGCGGAGGGACAGGAGGCGGTGAGGTGGCGACGCGCGATAGGCTGGTGGCGGCGGCGGGGTGACGTGGCGCGACGCCACTGGCCGGAGCGAGGTGGAGGGCGGACATGTCCGGCGGCGGGGATTTTTGTCCGATGGCGTGAGGTAGGGGAAGGCTAGGGTTAGACCGCAAATTTCGGAGGGGATCACTTATTTATAGGTAGAGGGAGCTAGGAGTGTCCAAATGATGTGCGGTTTTCGGCCACGCGATCGTGATCGAATGACCGAGATGATGGAGGGGGTTTAGGTGGGTTTTGGGCCACTTTGGAAGGGTGTTGGGCTGCAACACACACGAGGCCTTTTCGGTCCCTCGGTTAACCGTTGCAGTATCAAACGAAGTCCAAATGGCATGAAACTTGACAGGCGGTCTACCGGTAGTAAACCAAGGCCGCATGACAAGTCTCGGTCCAATCGGAAAATGTTTAACACCCGCAGACGAAAAGAGGTAGAACAGGACACCGGGTGACATAGGAGCGCCGGAATGCAAAACGGACAACGGGGAAAATGCTCGAATGCATGAAACGAACATGTATGCAAATGAAATGCACATGATGACATGATATGCAATGCATGACACGCAAGAAATGACAACGCAACAACAGCGAATAACTGGAAGACACCTGTCACATCGGTCTCAGGGCGTTAAAGATCGGCAAGGGTTAGGAGGGCGGCTGGGCCAAATGGCCGGTGCAAGAGGTTGGAGGCCCAGCTGGGCTGGCAGAGCTCTGGTGGTGCTGGACTGGGCTGCGCTGGACTGCTCCTGCCTCTTTTCTATTTCTTCAAACATAAATAAAAGGGCAAAAAGTACGGAGGGATTGGAGGGGATGGTGAGAGATATGAAAATATCCTCAGGACCCTGGAATTATGCCCTACTTCAATAAAATGATTTGGGGGATTTTAGAGGTTGAAAAATAATTCAAGTTTGAATTAAATTCAAACTTGAGCCATTTTAAAACCTGGCCAAAACATTTCCAAAAGAGGTGAAATTTGGAGGATGGGTTTAGGACAAAAGTTTGACTATTTGGGAGAAAATGAACATTAAAGGAGAAGAAAATGAACATTAAAGGAGAAGGGAATGTGGGAGAAAATGAACATTAAAGTAGAGGGAAGGAGAAGGTGATGATGCAAGATTCATGCATGGAACATGCAACAACATAATATGTATGAGAAATGGCACCATGCACATGATGACATGATGAAATGCAACATAAATAGAGCAACAAAATAAAACACACGACGAAACTCGGAAAAGCTAGAAGTCTTCTGGAGCTCCGGTCTTGGGGCGTCACACAGGAGGAAGGCGGAAGGAAGGAGAGGGAGATAAGAGAAGGAAAGGGGGCGGCGCCCCCCTTCCCTAGTCCAATTCGGACAATAGGGGAGGGGGCGCGCGGCCCTGCCTTGGACGGCCCTCTCTCTCTCTCCACTAAGGCCCATGTGGCCCATTAGTTCCCCTCGGGGGTTCCGATAAACCCCCCGGCACTCCAATAATTATCCGGTGACCTGCGGAACTCATCCGGTGTCCAAATATAGTCATCCAATATATCAATCTTTATGTATCGCCATTTGGAGACTCCTCGTCATGTCCGTGATCATATCCGGGACTCCGAATTGTCTTCGGTACATCAAAACACATAAACTCATAATACCGATCGTCACCGAACGTTAAGCGTGAGGACCCTACGGGTTCGAGAACTATGTAGACATGACCGAGACACATCTCCGGTCAATAACAAATAGCAGAACCTGGATGTTCATATTGGCTCCCTCATATTCTACGAAGATCTTTATCGGTCAAACCGCATAACGATATAGATTGTTCCCTTTGTCATCGGTATGTTACTTGGCCGAGATTCGATCGTCGGTATCTCAATACCTAGTTCAATCTCGTTACCGGCAAGTCTCTTTACTCGTTCTGTAATGCATCATCCCGTAACTAACTCATTAGTCACATTGCTTGCAAGGCTTTATAGTGATGTGCATTACCGAGAGGGCCCAGAGATACCTTTCTGATACTCGGAGTGACAAATCTTAATCTCGATCTATGCCAACTCAATAAACACCATCGGAGACACCTGTATAGAATCTTTATAGTCACCCAGTTACGGTGTGACGTATGATAGCACACTAAGTGTTCCTCCGATATTTAGGAGTTACACGATCTCATAGTCATAGGAACATGTATAAGTTATGGACAAAGCAATAGCAACAAACTAAATGATTATCGTGCTAAGCTAACAGATGGGTCAAGTCAATCACATCATTATCTAATGATGTGATCCCGTTAATCAAATGACAACTCATGTTTAAGGTTAGGAAACATAACCATCATTGATTCAACGAGCTAGTCTAGTAGAGGCATACTAGTGACATTCTGTTTGTCTATGTATTCACACATGTACTAAGTTTCTAGTTGATATGTCTCCGTCGTATCTACTTTTCCAAACACTTTTGCCCTTGTTTTGGACTCTAACTTTCATGATTTAAATGGAATTAACAAGGACTGACGTTGTTTTCAGCATAATTGCCATGGTGTTATTTATGTGCAGAAACAAAAGTTCTCGGAATGACCTGAAACTCCACGGAGCGACTTTTTGGAAATAATAAAAAATACTGGCAAAAGATCAAGACCAGGGCGCCTGCCCCCCTAGGCACGCCCCCTACCTCGTGGGCCCCCTGGAGCTCCTCCGACCTCAACTCCAACTCTATATATTCACTTTCGGGGAGAAAAAATAAGGGAGAAGGATTCATCATGTTTTACGATACGGAGCCACCGCCAAGCCCTAAAACCTCTCGGGAGGGTTGATCTGGAGTCTGTTTGGGGCTCCGGAGAGGGAATCCATCGCCATCGTCATCATCAACCATCCTCCATCACCAATTTCATGATGCTCACCGTCGTGCAAGAGTAATTCCATCGTAGGCTTGCTGGACTGTGATGGGTTGGATGAGATTTATCATGTAATCGAGTTAGTTTTGTTAGGGTTTGATCCCTAGTATCCACTATGTTCTAAGATTGATGTTGCTATGACTTTACTATGCTTAATGCTTGTCACTAGGGCCCGAGTGTCATGATTTCTAATCTGAACCTATTATGTTTTCATCAATATATGAGAGTTATTGATCCTATCTTCCAAGTCTATAGTCACCTACTATGTGTTATGATCCAGAAACCCCGATGTGACAATAATCGGGACCACTCCTGATGATGACCGTAGTTTGAGGATTTCATGTATTCACTATGTGTTAATGCTTTGGTCCGGTACTCTATTAAAAGGAGGCCTTAATATCCCTTAGTTTCCGCTAGGACCCCGCTGCCACGGGAGGGTAGGACAAAAGATGTCATGCAAGTTCTTTTCCATAAGCACGTATGACTATATTAGGAATACATGCCTACATTACATTGATGAATTGGAGCTAGTTCTGTGTCACCCTAGGTTATGACTGTTACATGATGAACCACATCCGGCATAATTCTCTATCACCGATCCATTGCCTACGAGCTTTCCATATATTGTTCTTCGCTTATTTACTTTTCCGCTACTATTGCAATAATCACTACAAAACACCAAAAACATTACTTTTGTTATCATTACCTTTTGCTATCGTTACCACTACTATCATATTACTTTGCTACTAAATACTTTGTTGCAGATATTAAGTTTCAAGGTGTGGTTGAATTGACAACTCAGCTGCTAATACTTGAGAATATTCTTTGGCTCCCCTTGTGTCGAATCAATAAATTTGGGTTGAATACTCTACCCTCGAAAACTGTTGTGATCCCCTATACTTGTGGGTTATCAAGACTATTTTCTGGCACCGTTGCCGGGGAGCATAGCTCTATTTTTTGAGTCACTTGGGATTTATATCTGCTTATCATTATGAAGAACTTGAAAGATCCAAGAACCAAGATTTATCCCTCAACTACGAGGGGAGGTAAGGAACTGCCATCTAGCTCTGCACTTGATTCATCTTCTGTTTTGAGTAAGCTTGCGACACCTAAACCTGCTTCTGCTATTCATTCTGATATGTCGCATGTTATTGATGATGTCACTTCTTCTGTGTGATACTTATGATGAAAATACTTGTATGCTTGATACTAATATGACACTTGGTGAATTTCTTGATGAAGAACTTGCTAGGGCTAGAGAGAATGAAATTATTGAAACTGATAATATTGATGAAAGTGATTGCTACCTCTTGAGCACTGCGTTGGTTTTCCCCGAAGAGGAAGGGGTGATGCAGCAAAGTAGCGTAAGTATTTCCCTCAGTTTTTTAGAACCAAGGTATCAATCCAATAGCAGGCTACGCGCGAGTCCCTCATACCTGCACAAAACAAATAAATCCTCGCAACCAACGCAAATAGGGGTTGTCAATCCCTATAAGGCCACTTACGAGAGTGAGATCTGATAGATATGATAAAGATAATATTTTTGGTATTTTTATGATAAAGATGCAAAGTAAAATAAAGGCAAAGTAAATAGCAAAGGAAATAACTAAGTAGTAGGAGATTAATATGATGAAGATAGACCTGGGGGCCATAGGTTTCACTAGTGGCTTCTCTCGAGAGCATAAGTATTCTATGGTGGGTGAACAAATTACTATTGAGCAATTGACAGAATTGAGCATAGTTATGAGAATATCTAGGTATGATCATGTATATAGGCATCATGTTCGAGACAAGTAGACCGACTCCTGCCTGCATCTACTACTATTACTCCACTCATCGACCGCTATCTAGCATGCATCTAGAGTATTAAGTTAAAAACAGAGTAACGCCTTAAGCAAGATGACATGATGTACAGGGATAGACTCATGCAATATGAAGAAAACCCCATCTTGTTATCCTCGATGGCAACAATACAATATGTGCCTTGCTGCCCCTACTGTCACTGGGAAAGGACACCGCAAGATTGAACCCAAAGCTAAGCACTTCTCCCATTGCAAGAAAGATCAATCTAGTAGGCCAAACCAAACTGATAATTCGAAGAGACTTGCAAAGATAACCAATCATACATAAAAGAATTCAGAGAAGATTCAAATATTATTCATAGATAGACTTGATCATAAACCCACAAATCATCGGTCTCAACAAACACACCGCAAAAAGAAGATTACGTCGAATAGTTCTCCACAAGAGAGGGGAGAACATTGTATTGAGATCCAAAAAGAGAGAAGAAGCCATCTAGCTACTAACTATGGACCCGTAGGTCTGAGGTAAACTACTGACACTTCATCAGAGAGGCTAGGGTGTTGATGTAGAAGCCCTCCGTGATCGATGCCCCCTCCGGCGGAGCTCCGGAATAGGCCCCAAGATGGGATCTCGTGGATACAGAAAGTTGCGGCGGTGGAATTAGGTTTTTGGCTCCGTGTCTGGTCGTTTGGGGGTACGTAGGTATATATAGGAGGAAGGAGTACGTCGACGGAGCAACAGGGAGCCCACGAGGGTGGAGGGCGCGCCTAGGGGGGTATGCGCGCCCCCCTACCTCGTGGCCTCCTCCTTTCTTTATTGACGTAGGGTCCAAGTCTCCTGGGTCTTGTCCGTTGAGAAAATCACGTTCCCGAAGGTTTCATTCCATTTGGACTCCGTTTGATATTCCTTTTCTTCGAAACCCTAAAATAGGCAAAAAAACGCAATTCTGGGTTGGGCCTCCGGTTAATAGGTTAGTCCGACAAATAATAAAAAAGTGGATAATAAAGCCCAATAATGTCCAAAACAGTAGATAATATAGCATGGAGCAATCAAAAATTATAGTACGTTGGAGACGTATCAAGCATCCCCAAGCATAATTCCTGCTCGTCCTCGAGTAGGTAAATGATAAAAACAGAATTTTTGATGCGGAGTGCTACTTGGCATAATTTTAATGTAATTCTTCTTAATTATGGTATGAATATTCAGATCCGAAAGATTCAAGACAAAAGTTCATATTGACATAAAAATAATAATACTTCAAGCATACTAACTAAGCAATTATGTCTTCTTAAAATAGCATGGCTAAAGAAAGTTATCCCTACAAAATCATATAGTCTGGCTATGCTCCATCTTCACCACACAAAATATTTAAATCATGCACAACCCCGATGACAAGCCAAGCAATTGTTTCATACTTTTGACATTCTCAAAACTTTTTCAATTTTCACGCAATACATGATCGTGAACCATGGACATAACACTATAGGTGGAATAGAATGGTGGTTGTGGAGAGGACAAAAAGGGGAAGATAGTCTCACATCAACTAGGCGTATCAACGGGCTATGGAGATGCCCATCAATAGATATCAATGTGAGTGAGTAGGGATTGCCATGCAACGGATGCACTACAGCTATAAGTATATGAAAGCTCAAAAATAAACTAAGTGGGTGTGCATACAACTTGCTTGCTCATGAAGACCTAGGGCATTTTGAGGAAGCCCATCATTGGAATATACAAGCCAAGTTCTGTAATGAAAAATTCCCACTAGTATATGAAAGTGATAACATGAGAGACTCTCTACTATGAAGATCATAGTGCTACTTTGAAGCACAAGTGTGGTAAAAGGATAGTAGCATTGTTCCTTCTCTCTTTTTCTCTCATTTTTCATTTGGGCCTTTTCTCTTTTTTTATGGCCTCTTTTCTTTCTTTCTTTTTTTTATTTTTCGTCTGGAGTCTCATCCCGATTTGTGGGGGAATCATAGTCTCCATCATCCTTTCCTCACTGGGACAATGCTCTAATAATTATGATCATCACACTTTTATTTTTCTTACAACTCAACAATTACAACTCGATACTTAGAACAAAATATGACTCTATATGAATGCCTCCAGCGGTGTATAGGGATATGCAATGAATCATGAGTGACGTGTATGAAAGAATTATGAATGGTGACTTTGCCACAAATACGATATCAACTACATGATCATGCTAAGCGATATGACAATGATGGAGTGTGTCATAATAAACGGAATGGTGGAAATTTGCATGGCAATATATCTCAGAATGGCTATGGAAATGCCATAATAGGTAGGTATGGTGGCTGTTTTGAGGAAGGTATATGGTGGGTATATGATACCGGCGAAAGGTGCGCGGTATTAGAGAGGCTAGCAAAGGTGGAAGGGTGAGAGTGCGTATAACCCATGGACTCAACATTAGTCATAAAGAACTCATATACTTATTGCAAAAATCTAAAAGTTATCAAAGCAAAGTATTACGCGCATGCTCCTAGGGGGATAGATTGGTAGGAAAAGACCATCGCTCATCCCCGACCGCCACTCATAAGGAAGACAATCAATAAATAAATCATGCTCTGACTTCATTACATAACGGTTCACCATACGTGCATGCTACGGGAATCACAAGCTTCAACACAAGTATTTATCAAATTTACAACTACTCAACTAGCACAACTTTAATATCACCATCTTCATATCTCAAAACAATTATCAAGCATCGAACTTATCATAGTATTCAACACACTCATAAGAATATTTTATTATTAATCTTGTGTACCAAGCATATTAGGATTTTAAGAAAATTACCATGCTATTTAAGACTCTCAAAATAATCTAAGTGAAGCATGAGGGATCAATAGTTTCTATAAAACAAATCCACCATCGTGCTCTAAAAGATATAAGTGAAGCACTAGAGCAAAATTATATAACTCAAAAGATATAAGCGAAGCACATAGAGTATTCTAACAAATTCAAAATCATGTATGGCTCTCTCAAAAGGTGTGTACAGCAAGGATGATTGTGGTAGAATAACAAGCAAAGACTCAAATCATACAAGACGCTCCAAGCAAAACACATATCATGTGGCGAATAAAAATATAGCTCCAAGTAAAGTTACCGATAGAAGTAGACGAAAGAGGGGATGCCTTACGGGGCATCCCCAAGCTTTGGCTTTTAGGTGTCCTTAGATTATCTTGGGGTGCCATGGGCATCCCCAAGCTTAGGCTATTGCCACTCCTTGTTCCATAATCCATCAAATCTTTACCCAAAACATCAAAAGTTCACAACACAAAACTTAAAGTAGAAAATCTCGTGAGCTCCGTTAGCGAAAGAGAATAAAAGACCACTTCAAGGTACTGTAATCAACTCATTATTTATTTATATTGGTGTTATACCTACTGTATTCCAGCTTCTCTATGGTTTATAAACTATTTTACTAGCCATAGATTCATCAAAATAAGCAAACAACACACGAAAAAACAGAATCTGTCAAAAACAGAACAGTCTGTAGTAATCTGTAGTTAGCGCAAGATATGGAACCCCAAAATTCTAAAATAAATTGCTGGGCGTGAGGAATTTATCTATTAATCATCTTCAAAAAGAATTAACTAAATAGAACTTTCCAAATAAAAATGGCAGTAGTTATCGTGAGCGCTAAAGTTTCTATTTTTTACAGCAAGTTCAACAAGACTTTCCCCAAGTCTTCCCAACGGTTCTACTTGGCACAGACACTAATTAAACACAAAAAAACAAAACCAAAACATAGGCTAGATAAATTATTTATTACTAAACAGGAGAAAAAAGCAAGGAATAAAAATAAAATTTGGTTGCCTCCCAACAAGCGCTATCGTTTAACGCCCCTAGCTAGGCATAACAAGCAAGAATAGATCTAGGTATTGCCATATTTGGTATGCAATCCATAAGTGGCTCTCATAATAGATTCATAAGGAAATTTAATTTTATTTCTAGGAAATTTTTCCATGCCTTTCCTTAATGGAAATTGGAATCTAATATTTCCTTCCTTCATATGAATAATTGCACCAATCATTCTAAGGAAAGGTCTACCAAGAATAATAGGACATGAAGGATTGCAATCTATGTCAAGAACAATAAAATCTACGGGCACATAATTCCTATTTGCAACAATAAGAACATCATTAATTCTTCCCATAGGTTTTTTAATAATGGAATCCGCAAGGCGCAAGTTTAGAGAGCAATCATCAAAATCACGGAAACCTAACAAATCACACAAAGTCTTTGGAATCGTGGATACACTAGCACCCAAATCACATAAAGCATAGCATTCATGATCTTTAATTTTAATTTTAATAGTTGGTTCCCACTCATCATAAAGTTTTCTAGGGATAGAAACTTCCAATTCAAGTTTTTCTTCATAAGATTGCATCAAGGCATCAACGATATGTTTAGTAAAGGCTTTATTTTGACTATAAGCGTGAGGAGAATTTAGCACGGATTGCAACAAGGAAATACAATCAATCAAAGAGCAATTTTCATAGTTAAATTCCTTGAAATCCATAATAGTGGGTTTAGCAACATCTAAAGTTTTAATTTCTTCAATCCCACTTTTATCAAATTTAGCATCAAGATCAACAAATTCCGCATTCTTGGAACGCCTTCTAGGTAAAGGTGGATCATATTCAGTCCCATCATTATCAAGATTCATATTGCAAAACAAAGATTTAATAGGGTACACATTAATAACTTTTAGATCTTCACCTTTATTTTCATAGGAACTAGAAGAACACGCTCTTATAAAGGCATCTTTCTTAGCACGCATCCTAGCGGCTCTTTCTTTGCACTCATCAATGGAAATTCTCATGGCTTTGAGAGACTCATTGATATCATGCTTAGGTGGAATAGATCTAAGTTTCAAAGAATCAACATCAAGAGAAATTCTATCAACGTTCCTAGCCAAATCATCAATCTTAAGCAATTTTTCTTCAATCATAGCATTAAAATTCTTTTGCGAAGTAATAAATTCTTTAATATTGGATTCAAAATCAGAGGGCATCTTATTATAATTTCCATAAGAATTGCTGTAGGAATTACCATAATTATTAGAGGGATTACTAGGATAAGGCCTAGGATTGAAATTTCCTCTATACGCGTTGTTACCAAAATTGTTCGTACCAATAAAATTCACATCCATAGATTCATTATTATTCTCAATCAAAGTAGAAAAGGGCATATCATTAGGATCAGAAGAAACACTCTTATTAGCAAATAATTACATAAGTTCATCCATCTTTCCACTCAAAACATTAATTTCTTTTATCGCATGCACCTTTTTATTAGTAGATCTTTTGGTATGCCATTGAGAATAATTAACCATAATATTATCTAGGAGTTTAGTAGCTTCTCCTAAAGTGATTTCCATAAAAGTGCTTCCCGCGGCCGAATCTAAAAGATTCCTAGAAGCAAAATTCAATCCGGCATAAAAATTTTGTATAATCATCCACAAATTGAAACCATGAGTAGGGCAATTACATATCGTTAGTTTCATTCTCTCCCAAGCTTGTGCAACATGTTCATGATCAAGTTGCTTAAAATTCATAATATCGTTTCTAAGAGAGATGATCTTAGCGGGAGGAAAATACTTAGAGATAAAAGCATCTTTGCACTTATTCCATGAATCAATACTATTTTTAGGCAAAGACGAAAACCAAGCTTTAACACGATCTCTAAGAGAAAAGGGAATAGATTCAATTTAACAATATCATTATCCACATCTTTCTTCTTTTTCATATCACACAAATCAACGAAGCTATTTAGATGGGTAGCGGCATCTTCACTAGGAAGGCCAGAAAACAGATCTTTCATGACAAGATTCAGCAAAGCAGTATAATTTCACAAGATTTAGCATCGGTAAGAGGAGCAATCGGAGTGCTAATAAAATCATTGTTGTTGGTATTGGTGAAGTCACACAATTTAGTATTATCTTGAGCCATTGTGACAAGCAAGCAAACTAACACACAAGCAAACAAAAAACAAGCGGGCAAAAAGAGGCAAATGGAGAAAGAGATGGAGGATAGAGAGAGGGCGCGAATAAAACGGCAAGGGTGAAGTGGGGGAGAGGAAAACGAGAGGCAAATGGCAAATAATGTAATGCGGGAGATAAGGGTATGTGATGGGTACTTGGTATGTTGACTTTTGCGTAGACCTCCCCGGCAACGGCGGCAGAAATGGCTCATTGTAGGGAGTCAAATCTTGACTTGCGTGAACCTCCCCAGCAACGGCGCCAGAAATCCTTCTTGCTACCTCTTGAGAACTGCGTTGGTTTTCCCCGAAGAGGAAGGGATGATGCAGCAAAGTAGCGTAAGTATTTCCCTCAGTTTTTGAGAACCAAGGTATCAATACATTAGGAGGCTACGCGCGAGTCCCTCGTACCTGCACAAAACAAATAAATCCTCGCAACCAACGCAAATAGGGGTTGTCAATCCCTATAAGGCCACTTACGAGAGTGAGATCTGATAGATATGATAAAGATAATATTTTTGGTATTTTTATGATAAAGATGCAAAGTAAAATAAATGCAAAGTAAATAGCAAAGGAAATAACTAAGTAGTAGGAGATTAATATGATGAAGATAGACCCGGGGCCATAGGTTTCAGTAGTGGCTTCTCTCGAGAGCATAAGTATTCTACGGTGGGTGAACAAATTACTATTGAGCAATTGACAGAATTGAGCATAGTTATGAGAATATCTAGGTATGATCATGTATATAGGCATCACGTCCGAGACAAGTAGACCGACTCCTGCCTGCATCTACTACTATTACTCCACTCATCGACCGCTATCCAGCATGCATCTAGAGTATTAAGTTAAAAAAAGAGTAACGCCTTAAGCAAGATGACATGATGTACAGGGATACACTCATGCAATATGAAGAAAACCCCATCTTGTTATCCTCGATGGAAACAATACAATCGTGCCTTGCTGCCCCTACTGCCACTAGGAAAGGACACCGCAAGATTGAACCCAAAGCTAAGCACTTCTCCCATTGCAAGAAAGATCAATCTAGTAGGCCAAACCAAACTGATAAATCGAAGAGACTTGCAAAGATAACCAATCATACATAAAAGAATTCAGAGAAAATTCAAATATTATTCATAGATAGACTTGATCATAAACCCACAATTCATCGGTCTCAACAAACACACCGCAAAAAGAAGAATACATCGAATAGTTCTCCATAAGAGAGGGGGAGAACATTGTATTGAGATCCAAAAAGAGAGAATAAGCCATCTAGCTACTAACTATGGACCCGTAGGTCTGAGGTAAACTACTCACACTTCATCGGAGAGGCTAGGGTGTTGATGTAGAAGCCCTCCGTGACCGATGCCCCCTCTGGCGGAGCTCCGGAACAGGCCCCAAGATGGGATCTCGTGGATACAGAAACTTGCGGCAGTGGAATTAGGTTTTTGGCTTCGTATCTGATCGTTTGGGGGTACGTAGGTATATATAGGAGGAAGGAGTACGTCGGTGGAGTAACAGGGGGCCCACGAGGGTGGAGGGCGCGCCCCCCTACCTCGTGGCCTCCTCTTTTCTTTCTTGACGTAGGGTCCAAGTCTCCCGGGTCTTATTCGTTGAGAAAATCACGTTCCCGAAGGTTTCATTCCGTTTGGACTCCGTTTGATATTCCTTTTCTTCGAAACCCTAAAATAGGCAAAAAACAGCAATTCTGGGCTGGGCCTCTAGTTAATAGGTTAGTCCCAAAAATAATATAAAAGTGGATAATAAAGCCCAATAATGTCCAAAACAGTAGATAATATAGCATGGAGCAATCAAAAATTATAGATACGTTGGAGACGTATCAGTGATGATGAAGACTCTCCCCCTAATAAATTTGAATTGCCTATTGTTCCAGAGGGTTATGTTATGGATGAAGAAGCTACTAGAGCTATTTTAGCTTGCAATGATAGATATGATCTAAAGAGATTATTAGCTAAATGGAAGCAGCAATCCCTTAATGCTAGAATTAAACCTGGTGCTGCTTTTGCTACTTCACCTATCTGTGTTACTGATAAGGATTATGAATTCTCTGTTGATCCTGATATAATTACTTTGGTTGAATCTGATCCTTTTTATGGCTATGAATCTGAAACTGTTGTGGCACATTTTACTAAATTAAATGATATAGCTACCATGTTCACTAACGATGAGAGAACTCGCTACTTTTATATCCTTAAAATATTTTCGTTTTCATTAAAGGGTGATGCTAAGATATGGTTTAATTCTCTTGATCCTGGTTGTGTGCGTAGTCCCCAGGATATGATTTACTACTTCTCTGCTAAATATTTCCCTGCTCATAAGAAACAAGCTGCTTTAAGGGATATATATAATTTTGTGCAAATTGAAGAAGAGAGTCTCCCACAAGCTTGAGGGAGGCTTCTCCAATTACTTAATGCTTTGCCTGATCATCCTCTTAAGAAAAATGAAATACTTGATATCTTTTATAATGGACTAACCGATGTTTCCAGAGATTACCTGGATAGTTGTGTTGGTTCTGTTTTCAGGGAAAGAACACCGAATGAAGCTGAAATTCTATTAAATAATATGTTGACTAATGAAAATAGTTGGACACTTCCTTAGCCTATTCCTAAACCAACTCCGAAGAAGAGAGGTGTTCTATTTCTCAGTCCTGGAGATATGCAAGAGGCAAAGAAATCCATGAAAGAAAAGGGTATTAAACTTGAAGATGTTAAGAATTTACCTCCTATTGAAGAAATACATGGCCTTAATTTACCGCCTGTCAAAGAAATGCATAATTTTAATCCATCTCCTATTGAAGAAACACATGGTCTTGATAACCCGACACAGAGGTAAATTCTCTCTATAGATATGATAAAGCTGAAATCCCATTTACTAAGTTTGCTAGCCCATGCTTAGATGAGTTTGATAAATTTATGGTTAAGCAAAAAGACTTCGACACTTATTTTTGTAGAGAATTAAAATGCAGTGCTGATATGCTTGAACACTTGGGTGATTATATGGCTAATGTCAAAGGTGAACTTAAACTTATTAGTAAACATGCTTCTATGGTTACCACTCAAGTAGAACAAGTACTTAAAGCTCAAAATGATTTGCTGTTAGAGTGGCTACTAGAACTGGTAAAATGACTTAGGAACCTTTGTATCCTAAAGGCCACCCTAAGAGAATTGAGCAAGATTCTCAAAGAAATAATATAGATGCACCTAGTCCTTCTAAAAGGAAGAAAAAGAAGAATGATAGGACTATGCATGCTTCTAGTGAACCTATTACTGAAACACCTGAGAATCCAAATGATATTTCTATTTCTGATGCTGAAACACAATCTGGTAATGAACCTGAAACTAGTGATAATGTTAATGATAATGTTCATGTTGATGCTCAACCTAGCAATGATAATGATATAGAAATCGAACCTACTGTTGATCTTGATAACCCATAATCAAAGAATCAACGTTATGATAAGAGAGACTTTGTCGCTAGGAAACATGGTAAAGAAAGAGAACCATGGGTTCAGAAACCCATGCCTTTTCCTCCCAAACCATCCAAGAAAAAGGATGATGAGGATTTTGAGCGCTTTGCTGAAATGGTTAGACCTATCTTTTTGCGTATGCAATTAACCGATATGCTTAAAATGAATCATTATGCTAAGTACATGAAAGAAATTGTTACTAATAAAAGAAAGATACCAGAAGCTGAAATTTCCACCATGCTTGCTAATTATACTTTTAAGGGTGGAATACCAAAGAAACTTGGAGAGCCAGGAGTACCCACTATACCATGCTCCATTAAAAGAAACTATGTTAAAACTGCTTCATGTGATCTTGGAGTCGGTGTTAGTGTTATGCCTCTCTCTTTATATTGTGGACTTGATTTGAATAAGTTCACACCTTGTAACACCCACGATGCGGCTATATCTCCCACGTGTCGGGGCACGACTTAGAGGCATAGCCGCCTGGTAGGTCTGTCGCAAGAGGGGTAATCTTTACACATCCCATGTACTGAATAAGAAAGGTATAGAGAGTTGGCTTACAATCGCCACTTCACACAATACATAAATAAACCATACATCATCCAAAATACAAACAAGGTCCGACTACGGAACCAAAATAAAAGAAGACAACCCCAAATGCTAGATCCCCGATCGTCCTAACTGGGCTCCACTACTGATCAAATGGAAAAGACACAAAACAACGACCAAGATCTTCATCAAGCTCCCACTTGAGCTCGGTTGCATCACCTGCACTAGAATCATCGGCACCTGCAACTGTTTGGAAGTATCTGTGAGTCACGAGGACTCAGCAATCTCACACCCGCGAGATCAAGACTATTTAAGCTAATGGGTAGGGAAAGGTAATGAGGTGGAGTTGCAGCAAGCACTAAACATATATGGTCACTAACATACGCAAATAAGAGCGAGAAGAGAAGCAACACAACGGTCGAGAAGCTAGAAGTGATCAAGAAGTGATCCTGAAAGCTACTTACGTTCAAGCATAACACGAGACCGTGTTCACTTCCCGGACTCCGCCGAAAAGAGACCATCACGGCTACACACACGGTTGATGCATTTTAATTAAGTTAAGTGTCAAGTTCTCTACAACCGGACATTAACAAATTCCCATCTGCCACATAAGCGCGGGCACGGCTTTCGAAAGTTCAAAACCCTGCAGGGGTGTCCCAACTTAGCCCATCACAAGCTCTAACGGTCAATGAAGGATATTCCTTCAACCAGGAAGACCCGATCAGACTCGGAGTCCCAGTTACAAGACATTTCGACAATGGTAAAACAAGACCAGCAAAGCCGCCCGAATGTGCAGACAAATCCCGATAGGAGCTACACATATCTCATTCTCAGGGCACATCGGAAGGGCAAGACGTCGGGTTGGCATAGACCTTGGTTGCCTAGGGGGCGCCGGACATCGCCCAGTTTGGACCAACACTTAGAGAAGCATTGGCCCGGGGGGTTAAAATAAAGATGACCCTCGGGCTCCGGAAACCCAAGGGAAAAAGGCTAGGTGAGGCAAATGTAAAACCAAGGTTGGGCCTTGCTGGAGGAGTTTTATTCAAAGCGAATTGTCAAGGGGTTCCCATAACACCCAACTGCGTACGGAACGTAAAATCAAGGAACATAACACCGGTATGACGGAAACTAGGGCGGCAAGAGTGCAACAAAACACCAGGCACAAGGACGAGCCTTCCACCCTCTACCAAGTATATAGATGCATTAATTAAATAAGAGATATTGTGATATCCCAACATATCCATGTTCCAACATGGAACAAACTTCAGCTTCACCTGCAACTAACAACGCTATAAGAGGGGCTGAGCAAAGCGATAACATAGCCAAACAACGGTTTGCTAGGAAAGGTGGGTTAGAGGCTTGACATGGCAATATGGGAGGCATGATAAAGCAAGTGGTAGGTATCGGGGCATGGCAATAGAGCGAACAACTAGCAAGCAAAGATAGAAGTGATTTCGAGGGTATGGTCATCTTGCCTGAGATCCCGCAAGGAAGAAGAACGAGTCCATGAAGAACACAAACGGACGTAGTCGAACGGATCTTCACAAACGCGATGTTATCGGAACTAACCCGAAGAAGCAACACCGGAAAGAAGCAAACAACATGGAAAACGACCATCACATAATCATGGCATGATGCACAACCAAGTATGATGCATGTCCGGTTTAATGAAACATGGCATGGCAAAGTGCACAAACAAAACTACAAGTTAAGTGGAGCTCAATATGCAACGAGTTGCATATTGACGAAACACCACATTTAATTATTTAGTTCTCTCCCGTTTAAACTACTCAACAAAATTAAATGTTGGTTAGCATGGCAAGGAGTGAAGTATAAGTAAACTAAACATTTAGGCAAGTCTAAATGAGGCCGGAAATAACAAACAACAATTCCGATAAATCCTCATGTGCATTTAGCAATTTAATGCAAACATCAATTTTAACCATTTTAAATGTTGTTATCATGATGCGAATGACATGTTCAAGTTTATGCAATTTTTATGAAAATGTTGACAAGCATATTATGAAGCATTTTGTCATCGTGGCGGAAGCGAAAGGGGTGCCACAGCAACGACAAGAAAATGGTGCCACGACAACATATCGGTTCCGGTACATCATGGAGATACCGGTGCAAAAGTAAAAGTGATGGGAGCGTATCATGCAAGGATGGTGGGGTGCTCCCGGATACCAGGTTCCCACGGGTCGATGATGGTGCCCAGCGAGGGAAACAACTAACGTTCATGAGAGGATATAATATCCAAACATGCATCTCATACAACACAAGCATTCGTTCTCGGACGGTCGTCTCGGGGTTATAACTTTGAAGCGTGCATTTTTCGGAAAGGATCAAGCTCGTCGAGGGAAGTAGTCGTTCTCGCCACGTTCGTAGTGGAGGTAGTCGTTCATGTTCGGGAAGCGGTAGAGGTACGGGTCTTCGACAACCGTCGTCGTTCGTGCTCCGAGGTCGTCAGTAGAGGTTCTCGCAATCTCGGCGATGGTAGTGGAATACAGCGAGGAACTTGATGTCCACGGTGCCTTCGAGGGATGACGGTAGAGGTAGTTGTTGCATAACCGGGCGTAGTCGTACACTTGGTGTATCCAAAGCGTACTTGTGGTCTTGAGGGTCGACGGTAGTTGTGCATTCGATGTTGTGGTACTTGGCGTCTCGTTCTGGCCGACCCCAACATGAAGCACGACAACAGGGCCTCTCGAGGCAGCAGCAAGGCAACTCATGCCCAACAGTGAAGCAACAAATCGGCCATGGCGTTGTGACGGTGAGGAAGGTGAGCTCGGGGTCCAGCAGCCGCAAGGCAACAATGAGGAGGCACGTCAGGTAGAGGAACTTGGAGCTCTAATGAAGGAGCTGAAGCAGAGGAGGGTCGCGGTGGCGCGTCGACGGTCACCGATGGGGGCAGGTCCAGGCTGCGGCGTGCCCAAAAGAACTTGGCAGCGACGATCTCCTGTACGACCAGAGAGCACTTGGTCAAGAGGGAGGGGCGTGGACTTGGAACACCGAACATTGGCGCGACTGGAGCACGGGGAGGCGAAGTAGGCGGTCCGGTGAAGGGGCGTGGCTCCGGCGAAGCTGCTCGCTGTTTGCGGTCGGAGGCAGAGGAAAGGGGGTAAGGAAGCGTCCAGAGGAGGCTCGACGAAGGCGCGACGGTTGCAGGTGCACGCTCAGGCGGCCATGGCGGGCGAGCGAGCGACGCATCGAATCAGGAGGCGTCGGGGAAGGGCTCACTGGGTGGCACGCTGGCCGGCGTAGGGCAAGGAGGCGCAGGCGTGAGTTGGAGGCGGGGTCGTGTGTGGGGATGGAAGGAGCGGCACGGGGACGGCAGGGGCGTGGGGCCTCGCTCCTCTCCCTGGCGAAGCAAGGAAGGAGGGGATCGAGGGAGAGGGCGCTGCGAGCGAGAGAGAGTGGGGATCGGGCAGGAGAGGGATGACGGGTGTGGCGGTGTTGCCAGGAGGGAGAAGGTGAGATCGAGAGAGAGAGGTGCCGGGGTAGGTTTGAGAAGGCAGGGCCGGCTGGATGCCAGGCCCAAGAGGCCAGTGGTGGAAATGGGCCTAGGGAGAGGATGGCCTAGGTGGGCCGGCTTGGCTGGCTCCTCTCTCCTCTCTTCTCTTATTTCCTTTCCTTTTAAAACTGCCCATAAATAGATAGCCATCAAAAGGGAAAAGGTCAGGGATGTTGGGGATGAATTTGAAAGAAGTGAGAATATTTCTAGACTCGTGGAATTATGAAGGATTTGAATAAACTTGTTTGGGCATTTTTCAGGAGAGAAAAATAATTCAAGTTTCAATTAGATTCAAACTTGAGCCATTTTTGAATCCAACCAAAACAAGTCCAAAGGATCTGAAATTAGCCAGAGAGGGTGTAGGAATGGTTTAAGATTAATAGGAAAAGAAAGAACATTTTATGGAACAAAAATAATAATGCCACTTGCAACAAGTGAGTGAAATTTGAAAGAAGGAAGAAGTGAAATGGTTTGCACTTAGAGAAGGGCCTTGGAGGAAAGATCATAGATGCAAAAATAGTTTAGAAACAAGAGGGATTTATAATGCAAGTTTGTTGTGGTTAATTCCAAACTAATGGAATATTTTATATAGCTCCCTAATGTTGGGGTATACGTTGTAAAGAGAATCACCACGTGAATTCCCTCGGTTTAAATGGACCGAAGATCCATGCAATTTATTTAGTTGAGTTTTAAGAAGAGGTGCAAGAAGACACGATGCAATGCACATGATGCAAAAATGAAAGAAACAAACCAAACAAATCACATGACGAAAACTCAGAAATCAAGGAAGGCATCTGAAGCGTCGGTACTGGGGAGTTACAACACTTCACCGCTATGAGAGGATCTCGTCCCGAGATCTAGGATGGCACCGGAGGAAAAGGAGGGGAAGAGAAAAGGTAAAACAAAGTTGCTTCTTTGACAAACGAGTGAAACCAGAGAACCTTGAGAGGGTAAACAGTTTTGAGAAGAGAATACAACGGAGATGAACGAGGTTGAAAACACTCCGTTAGAAAGGAGGAACAAGGAACATTACGGGAACCTTTTAGGTTGACAGACATAAGAAAAGGGCTGCAATGGACAAGACGTACATGCAAGAACTCCGGTAGAAACGAGATGTACAAGGAACAATAAAAATCAATTACGACAACACTCCAGTTAAAACAAGATGGAGAAGGAATAAGAATGATATAATTTGGTCAGCACTCCGATTGTAAATGGAAGGAATTGAACATGAATTTGACAATATGAGAGGATACTTGACGAAATGATCAACAATCCGCGTCCGGAACAATTGAAAGAATGTCACAAGGGGGTAAGAAAGATCTCAGACAGCACTCCAATTGAGAAGGGAGGCAAAACTTGATAAGATGAGAGAACTTGAATGAAGGACACGACACTCCAGTTGAATGGATAAGCAAAAGGAAAGAACGTGATCTTTGACAAAAATGGGATGATGGGTCGAAGCGAGCAACATCGCAATGCCTCCGGAAGGAAAACATCTCAAAACTGTGGTGAAATTCTACCACTAACGAAAAAAACAATAGATTGGATTGATATGAATAAGGAGACGAGAAACTTATTTCATCTGGAGGATAAATGAAGAACTTGGGTCATTTATAAGCACCACAATAGCAACAATCCTTAGGGAAGGCTTTATGATGTAGGGTAGCAACCCTAGGGGCCGATCTTTCACGAAAGGAGCGGATCGCGCAAAGAACACGAGGAACACGAGGGGGAAAAGAGGGAAAACACAAAGGGAAACACAAGAGGAAACACTAAACCAACATGAATAAGTCACACATGTGCTAGATCCTCGAGTACATAAGAGAAGATACACGATCCACGGACAACTAAGGACGATACAAGGGTAGCCGGTGTTCTCCGTGAGCAGGTCTTGAGTTCTTCCCTAAAAGGGGTCTTGAATCTGCTTGGAGGATCTTCTCCGGTGGAGGCTCGAATCTCCATGGAGAAGGTAACCAAGTGGATGAGCGTAGCTCTATCTATCAAATGAGCTAAAACCAACGCTAACCCTAAACTGGTGAAGGTGGAGAAGTATATATAGTCTAAGCCACGAAGGGGTAAGTAGGAAAGGGATACATGGGCTTCGGCCTGAGTCTTTGCACGCACGCATGCCGGAAGTTCCGGGTGGGGCCAAAAGTTCCGGGCTCCGGAAGTTCTGGGCAGGTTCCGGCCGGGTTCCGGTCTATCCAGAGAGTTGGCGCGCTCGGGGCTGGTCTGGACTCCGGGGGTCAGAGGTTCCGGGCAGGCCGGAAGGTCCGGGGGCCGGAAGTTCCGGGCAGAGGCCGGAAGTTCCGGGCTTTCCAGAAGCTTGTCCATGGTTCTTCTTCCTTCTCCTCTTCCATGCTTGGCCTTGGTCGTTGGATCCTCCATGGTCGTCTCGGTTGTACCTGAGTATATGCAAGGTCCATGCATGAGGTAGTAGCCATGTCTCATATGTGGAAAGTGATGGTTCGAAGAGGAGTGAGTTCACCTTGTGTCCAATGGCGTATGGTCGAGGTCTCATCATATGTCCTCTTGGGGCATGGGGAGTAGTCGAAGTATACATGGGGATGATCGTAGGATGCTCTGCATCATCTCCCCTCCCTTGGGAAAGATCCGACCTCGGATCGTGATCCTCATAACCAAGGAAACGGTTGTTGTGGATGGACTTGTAGTTGGACGGAGTTGAAGACATTGCGCAATCCAAGTACTCCAAGGTGTTGTCGAAGTGGTATACATGCAAAAAGAGCAAACACAAACGACACTCGGAAAAACAATGGTTAGAGCACACAAAGTGTCCATCATGTAAGAATGAGTCCATGCAACAAGATTGAGCATCACAAGGGGCATGAAGCTTATCCAAAAGAGATGGAATGGTATGCAAAGCATTCATGGGAGCTAAAGCATTCATTGTGCACACAAAGGTGTCATGAATATGTCAATGCAACCACGGTGCAAAATGATGTCATAGAGGGACAGTTTATCAATAGCATGAATAAGGCAATGGATGCTCAAGATGAGTATGTGATCATGCAATTGATGATGGGCAATATGATCATGATGTATGAATATGCCATCGAGGTAGATCACAACAAATTTGCTAAGAAAATGGACAAGCTCATATATCATGGATGACATGGTGATACAAGATGCAACAAAGGAAACATAATGTGAGTCAATCCATACATAAGATGCAAATTTGTCATGTGTATGATATGTCCATCGAGCATGACATGTGTGAGCACAATCAACAAATATGGAGGTGTTGGTGTACCAATGCTCGATGTCATGGCATGAGTGGATGTTCGAAGGTGCATCCAATAAGTCCGAGCGCTCCTCAATGTGAAGGTCCATAGAGCCAATCTCCCATGTCGCTCCTCCGTTTGCGAGATGTATCATGTAGACAACAAGAAGGAGACAACAATGAAAGAGTGACCCATCCAATATGCTTAATTGTGGATGGCTCAAAGGGAATGAGTTCACCTTTATGAGGATGTCGAAAATGTTGGTGTTGTACATCGTGTATGCCTTCACATGACCAAATTGTCTCATGACAGTATCACCTTGTGAATCCTTCAAAATGAAAGAACATGAAAAACACTCGGAAAAACAAATGAGGTTAGCGGAGATGCAAAACCTATCATTCGTGTGGTAAATTACCCAACAAGTGTATGAATCATGCTCATCGTAAGAAAGGACAAGGGAGCAATTCATAGTATGGAGGCATATGATGTGAGAACAACCAAATGCAATAGGCTCAATCAAACAAGCTTGCATCACAAGTAAGATGTCCAAGTCTCCACGATCAATAAGCATAGATGCAACAATTGGAGGCATGCGACAATGAACAAAATATATCATGTGAGAGGCATGAACATATACGTCATCAACCCAAGAAAGCAAGTAAGAATGGAACATGGGTGATGCGACAAAGCAAGCTATCAAATGAATCAAGGCAAGCAAGCTAGTAGTGCGAAGATACAACATACTAGAAGGAATCATGTCAAGTATGTCATGTGTGCAAATGGTAGTCATGAATAATTCACAAGACATATCACAAGCATGAAAGGAGGATATGAGCAAAATAGGATCAATAGCATGAGGCACATGATAAACATGGCAATAGTAACAAGGATCTCCACCAAGCATGCAAATACACATATGAGTAGTAAAATGGTGAATCATGGGTAAATACAAGCAAGGGTCACAATTGCATGGCAAAGGCATAGAAACAAGCATAGCATGCAAAGTGAACACGGTAAAATGAGCATGAAGCGACAAGCGGTATATTGCACATAGCTGTGTGAGAGCCAAGTGAAAGAGATGCGCGTAGTCGTTACGCGAAGAGAGCGGTGGGAAGGATAGTTCACGTGATGAGGACATCAATACCATTGTTACACCCACAGCCCCTGCTGCTATACATAGTGGACCAATTACTAGAGCTCGCGCATGCCAATTGAATTATCAGGTACTTTCGTTTCTTGGTAATGATTCTAATGTTCATGAGAATATGATGCTGCCTAAATTGGATACATTTGTCTTGCTTACAAATGAAGGGCCTAGATTGGACAAGAAAGATGAACCTTGGAACAAGTTCAAGTGTGGAGATGATGGCATGCGCAAGGGGATCAAGAATGGAGTTACAAGTGATGATTTCAGGACTTTGAAGCCACCATAAGGAGTGCATGAAGTCTTGGACGAAATATAAAAGATGCCACTTCATAAATTTCGTCTAGAGGCTATTTTAGGTGCTGCATCACCATATTATTGGGCTAGGCCCATGTATTTTCGAAATACTTAAGTATAGGCTGTTTTTAGAGTCCGTATGTGTGGGGAAACAAGAGTTAGGGTTGGTTTCGGACCCCTCCTCCAAGGGCCACGAAATTCCCCCCTCTTCCTCCATATATACAGCCCTTAGGGCGTCGTTTATACTTTGGGTTTTGTTTAGATTAAAAGTTCGCCATAGCTGCAACTTCGCGTACTTCGTTTGAGTCCAACGACCAGACCAAGACGTCACAGAACCCCACCTTGATCAATAAAGCTTTCATCTTATATTCGCAATATCCATATTGCAATCTCAGTTTCTTGCTTGTTCTTCGTTTGCTCGCAGGAAACATGCCCTCGTGGTCAGGTTGATCGTGCTCCGGCGTGGTCAATAACCCCTCGGAGTTGGTTTAGCGATTGCTAAGGCGCGACGTCCTCGCACGTTCGTAGTCGGATCGTCAAAGTCGACTTCCTCTAAAACGATAGCCACTATCTCATCGAAAGACGGGACACCTTTGCCTCTATCAAGTGGTATCAGATTTCCAGGTTGCTCGGTGAGATTCTACAGTTTTTCATAGTTTAGGTCGAGTCTGTTCTTCATACCTATAGTCCACGAAAAAGCCAAAAAAAATTAGGGTTAGGTCATCATATCCGAACCAATCTGAGCCTTTGCATAGTATTTTTAGAGTTTTGCTTTGTTGAATTTGCAGTTGCATCGTTGTGTCGAGTTGCTAGTCTTAGCGTCTAGTCCCTTAGAGTTTCGAGTTCTGTTCACAGGTTGTCACGCCACCGCCGCACCATCGTCATCATGATTACCATATACCACCACCCCACCATATACATCACCGCTGCCATATACAACCACCAATCCGAGTCCACATATACCATCGCCATATACCACCACCAATCTGAGTCCAGATATACCATCGCCATATACCACCACCAATCCGGGTCCAGATATACCACCATAGTCCGAGTTCCACCAGATTCATCTCCGCCACTAGTCCTAGTCCGAGTCCCGTATTTGTTGCTTTGTTTCCAAGTTCCAGATCACGCCATACTCCGAGTCATGATAAAGTAGGACTCCCGAGATTACGTGCTACCCGCAGAAGAAAAATAGTTCCAAACTCAAAAAAAAACTAAGTCCGGAAAATTCTGGCTAGGCAGTTTTTAGACCATTTGTAGCCTTTTTCTAAAAAAATTGTTGCGGAGCAAAAAAGAGGAAAAAAAGTGCAAAAAAGTGAAAAAAAAGAAAAAAAATCAGAGTGTGCTCCCCCATTGTTTACGTGCAGCGCCGTGATTTTGTTAGTGTTCTAGGCTCGCATCTCTAGCACGGTCTAGCCTAGGACCAGCACAGTACCGTCGTTGAGCGTTTATTCAACTTTGCATCTCTGAATTGATTATTGCTGACCCTTTTTGCTACCATATTATAAGCCTTCCCAGCTCCACATACATCTACGTCGTGAGTTTGACTCTCCCTGGTAATCCCTCTATCCAAGCTTTGAGAGTTTTGACTATGACGGTTGCCGATCACCGCCTGCTGCTGGGTAAGAACTGGTAAGAATTTGAGATTTGCTTGACGGATTTGTGACACCACCACCACCTCTTGTTAGTAGTCTGTAGGATCATATTCTTGTGTGTTTCTATTGTTGCTAACCATGGCAGGATCACAAGCCGACGAGACTGACTGGGAGAACATGACGAATAAGGAGTTGCATGATAAATTTCAGCAAATGATGAGTGGACAGGTGCAAGATGTGCTAAACAGATTTGAAGAGGCCATGGAGAAGATAGATGGCATGGAGAAGACGTTCGAAACAAAGCTCGATAACAGGTTTAATGAATTGCTCGCGCGTCTTTCGCCACCACCACCGGCTGCACCTAACGCACCTCTACAACAACAACAACAACAACAACAACAACAACAA
The DNA here is from genome assembly GCF_002162155.2 of Triticum dicoccoides. NCBI lineage: Eukaryota > Viridiplantae > Streptophyta > Magnoliopsida > Poales > Poaceae > Triticum > Triticum dicoccoides. The sequence goes on from NC_041390.1 coordinate 288,083,014, forward strand.
CAACAACAACAACAACAACAACAACAACAACAACAACAACAACAACAACAACAACAACAACAACAACAACAACAATGACTACCTCCACATCGCGAAACAGCCCTCCGCCGAGCGAGCCGTCTCCCTCTTGCACCTGGCCAAACTATTAGTCCTGCTGTTGATACTTCTGTGGCTCCAGCTGCTGGTGCGGAGGAGGATGATTTTGTGCGGGATTACGAGGATGAGGTTTATCAAAATCAGAACTACGTGCCACCACCAGCACAACAACCAGCAGGTCGTCCACATGCAAATAATGGCAATGGTAGGGCTCACCCTCGGGTACGAGATCATGACCATCTCCCTAAACTAAAATTGAATATTCCACCATTTGAGGGTAGATATGTTCCTGATATATATCTTACTTGGGAGTTAGAAACTGAACAACAATTTACATGTTTACAATATCCCGAGGAGAGACGTGTTCCTGCTGCTATTTGTGCATTCACTAGAGCTAAACTTGAGCTGCCTGCAGATTTTGGGGTTAGTCCCACTTTTAACATTGCAGATTTGAAGCCTTATTTGGGTGAGGACGATGAACTTTCGTCGAGGACGACTTCATTTCAAGAAGGGGAGGATGATGAGGACATCAATACCATTTAATCTAAACAAATAAATGATAATGCATTTCAAGAAGGTGTTAGAGAAAATAAATGATAATGCATATAAACTTGAGCCGCCTGCAGATTTTGGGGTTGGTCCCACTTTTAACATTCCAGATTTGAAGCCTTATTTGGGTGAGGACGATGAACTTTCTTCGAGGATGACTTCATTTCAAGAAGGGGAGGATGATGAGGACATCAATACCATTGTTACACCCACAGCCCCTGCTGCTATACATACTGGACCAATTACTAGAGCTCGCGCACGCCAATTGAATTATCAGGTACTTTCGTTTCTTGGTAACGATTCTAATGTTCATGAGAATATGATGCTGCCTAAATTGGATACATTTGTCTTGCTTACAAATGAAGGGCCTAGCTTGGACAAGAAAGATGAACCTTGGAACAAGTTCAAGCGTGGAGTGATGGCATGCGCAAGGGGATCCAGAACGGAGTTACAAGTGATGATTTCAGGACTTTGAAGCCACCATAAGGAGTGCATGAAGCCTTGGACGAAATATACAAGATGTCACTTCATAAATTTCGTCCAGAGGCTATTCTAGGTGTTGCGTCACCTTATTATTGGGCCAGGCCCATGTATTTTCGAAATACTTAAGTATAGGCTATTTTTAGAGTCCGTATGTGTGGGGAAACAAGAGTTAGGGTTGATTTCGGACCCCTCCTCCAAGGGCCATGAAATTCCCCCCTCTTCCTCCATATATACAGCCCTTAGGGCGTCGTTTAGACTTTGGGTTTTGTTTAGATTAAAAGTTCGCCATAGCTGCAACTTCACGTACTTTGTTTGTGTCCAACGACTTTAGACGTCAATAAAGCTTTCATCTTATATTCACAATATCCAGATTGCAATCTCAGTTTCTTGCTTGTTCTTCGTTTGCCTGCAGGAAATAGACCTTCGTGGTTAGTTTGATCGTGCTCCGGCGTGGTCAATAACCTCTCAGAGTTGGTTTAGCGATTGCTAAGGCGCGATGTCCTCGCACGTTCGTAGTCGGATCGTCAAAGTTGACTTCCTCCAAAACGATAGTCACCATCTCATCGAAATGCGGGACACCTTAGCCTCTATCAAAACCACCGGTAGGATTGAAACAACAAATGAATTGATATGATAATGAAGGAAGAGAAATCTTGAACGAACCACCGTAAGAATTGAAAATAAAAAATAACAAAGGCACCAATTACCCAGAAGAATTGGAAAACGAATGAAGATACTTGAGGGAATTTAGATACCTGAGACGAAGAGATCATGAGCTGATTAGAGAACACTTGAACGATGCGCCGGTAAGATTTGGAGAACGAGAGCTAAAAGGCGGAATGAATAATTCTTAGATGATGGGCTCCGAAGAATCAAACTGAAAAAGGCTCCAGAAATGCTCCGGATGGTTGAAAAGAATTATCACAATCAAAAATAATTATGAGAGGGTGGCAACAATCTAGAACCATGAATCTTCATAAGAACAGATATGATTGAAGATAAACTCTTCTTCGGTCTTCAAAATCCGAGAATGACGACGAGAAACACCACCAGGAATAGTTTAGACACTCCGGGAGAATCAAAAGCGAAGAGATTGAGCCAACGATGAAAAGAATTTGACCGATCTTGGAGAAATACATATGACTGATGATAATTCATTCTTACATCAGACTTTGAAATGAATTTGAGAATAACTCCGGGAAAATTAGAAGAGTCAGGTAAGATCCCATATCATATCATGTGTCTGTTGGAAAGATATTCTAGGAGCTACTTGAATTCCCACTTATAAACTCCTGAAACTTTCTGGTTATGCAATCAGGTGTTGGGGATATAGGGGAAGCATAATATCTCACCCAAACTAACAAATCCTACATCCAGCTGTATCCATCCTTCAACACATAACCAAGAAACCTTTGGAAATCTTTTACCTCAACCTTCAAAAAGCATCCGTTATAAGAGTTATGGCAATACTCCCGAACTCCCGCCCCAGTACTAGGTGGCGCCGAGGTTATCTCACCAACAACTGCATAAAAGAGATTTTCGATGTCGGCGAAACTCAGGTATTCCAGAACTGCAACGATAAAATTGTGACGACAACACCTCGGAGCTCAACTCCCTGGGACACTGCCACAACCCCTAAATGTCAGGAGGCACCAAGAACAATGTTCTCGTCACAAAACCATCGGAACGATTCCAAGATACCCGCGTGATCCTAAAAAAATTTGTGAAATTTGAGGAGAGAAGAGTCAAAACTCTACGTTAGGAGGCCTCACCAGAGCGATGAAGGGACTGAGGAGTAAAAATAATCCTAATCTCCGATATATATATATAATCCTAAGACTCAAAACATTTTGTTGTAGACTCTACAACGTCAGCGATTCGATCAAGCAGGGGGCTCCTAAGTCGGGGATGGCTCTGATTACCAACTTGTAACACCCGCGATGCGGCTATATCTCCCACGTGTCGGGGCATGACTTAGAGTCATAGCCGCACGGTAGGTCTGTCGTAAGAGGGGTAATCTTTACACATCCCATGTACTAAATAAGAAAGGGATAGAGAGTTGGCTTACAATAGCCACTTCACACAATACATAAAAAACCATACATCATCCAAAATACAAACAAGGTCCGACTATGGAACCAAAATAAAAGAAGACAACCCCAAATGCTAGATCCCCGATCGTCCCAACTGGGCTCCACTACTGATCAAACGGAAAAGACACAAAACAACGACCAAGATCTTCATCAAGCTCCCACTTGAGCTCGGTTGCGTCACCTGCACTAGAATCATCGGCACCTGCAACTGTTTGAAAGTATCTGTGAGTCATGAGGACTCAGCAATCTCACACCCGCGAGATCAAGACTATTTAAGCTAATGGGTAGGGAAAAGTAATGAGGTGGAGCTGCAGCAAGCACTAAGCATATATGGTGGCTAACATACGCAAATAAGAGCGAGACGAGAAGCAACGCAACGGTCGAGAAGCTAGAAGTGATCAAGAAGTGATCATGAAAGCTACTTACGTTCAACCATAACACGAGACTGTGTTCACTTCCCAGACTCCGCCGGAAAGAGACCATCATGGCTACACACACGGTTTGATAGAGGCGAGGGTCCCGATCTTTCGATGAGATGATGGATATCGCTTTGGTGGAAGTCGACTTTGACGATCCGACTACGAACGTGCGAGGACGTCGCGCCTTAGCAATCGCTAAACCAACTCCGAGAGGTTATTGACCACGCCGGAGCACGATCAACCTGACCACGAGGGTCTGTTTCCTGCGAGCAAACGAAGAACAAGCAAGAAACTAAGATTGCAATCTGGATATTGCGAATATAAGATGAAAGCTTTATTGATCAAGGTGGGGTTCTGTGACGCCTTTGTCTGGTCGTTGAACACAAACGAAGTACGTGAAGTTGCAGCTATGGCGAACTTTTAATCTAAACAAAACCCAAAGTCTAAACGATGCCCTAAGGGCTGTATATATGGAGGAAGAGGGGGGAATTTCGTGGCCCTTGGTGGAGGGGTCCAAAATCAACCCTATCTCTTGTTTCCCCACACATACGGACTCTAAAAATAGCCTATACTTATGTATTTCGAAATTATATGGGCCTGGCCCAATAATAAGGTGACGCAGCACCTAAAATAGCCTCGGGACGAAATTTATGAAGTGGCATCTTGTATATTTCGTCCAAGGCTTCATGCACCCATTATGGTGGCTTCAAAGTCCTGAAATCATCACTTGTAACTCCGTTCTTGTTCCCCTTGCGCATGCCATCATCTCCATGCTTGTTCTTGCTCCAATGTTCATCCTTCTCCAAGCTAGGCCCTTCATTTGTAAGCAAAACAAATGTATCCAATTTAGGCAGCATCATATTCTCATGAACATTAGAATCATTACCAAGAAACGAAAGTACCTGGTAATTTAGTTGGCGTGCACGAGCTCTAGTAATTGGTCCAGTATGTATAGCAGCAGGGGCTATGGGTGTAACAATTGTATTGATGTCCTCATCACGTTCTGTGCGCGTCATAATAGACGGAGGGAGCTGCAACAACTTGCCTAGCATGGAGATGGTGGAGAAGCTTTCTCTCACCACAAGACCACATCCACATCCTTACTACATCCAATGGTTCAACAACAGCGGCAAGGTTAAGGTAACACGTACTATTCGTGTGCATTTTAGTATCTCTACATATGCTGATTATGTTGATTGTGATGTGGTACCTATGCAAGCATGTTCCTTATTACTTGGTAGACCATGGCAATTTGATAAAAATTCTGTACACCATGGTAGAAACAATCACTATACTCTTGTTCATAAGGATAAAAATATTACTTTGCTTCCTATGACTCCTGATTCCATTTTGAAAGATGATATTAATAGAGCTAATAAAGCACAACAGGAGAAGAGTAAGAGTGAAAATCAGATTGTGGCAAAAGAATTTGAGCAACAAATGAAGCCTAATAATAAACCATCTAGTGTTGCTTCTGAAATTAAATTGAAAAGTGCATGTTTATTTGCCACCAAATCTGATATTGATGAGCTAGATTTCAGCAAATCTGTTTGCTATGCTTTTGTGTGCAAAGAGGCATTATTTTCATTCGAGGACGTGCCTTCCTCTTTGCCTCCTGCTGTCACTAACATTTTGCAGGAGTTCGCTGACGTTTTTCCACAAGACGTGCCACCGGGATTACCGCCTATTCGAGGGATTGAGCATCAGATCGACTTAATTCCCGGTGCTTCACTGCCAAACCGTGCACCATACCGTACCAATCCAGAGGAGACGAAGGAGATTATGCGCCAAGTACAAGAGCTTCTCGACAAAGGTTATATACGCGAATCCCTTAGTCCTTGTGCTGTTCCTATTATTCTAGTGCCGAAAAAGGATGGTACGTCACGTATGTGTGTTGATTGTAGAGGCATTAATAATATTACTATTCGTTATCGTCATCCTATTCCTAGGCTAGATGATATGCTTGATGAATTGAGTGGTTCTACAATATTCTCCAAAGTTGATTTGCGTAGTGGCTACCACCAAATTCGTATGAAATTGGGAGATGAATGGAAAACAGCATTTAAAACTAAGTTTGGATTATATGAGTGGTTAGTCATGCCTTTTGGGTTAACTAATGCACCTAGTACTTTCATGAGATTAATGAACGAAGTTTTACGTGCTTTCATTGGACGATTTGTGGTAGTTTACTTTGATGACATACTGATTTATAGCAGATCTTTGGAAGAACATTTGGAACATTTACGTGCTGTTTTTATTGCTCTACGTGATGCACGTTTGTTTGGTGACCTTGGGAAGTGCACCTTTTGCACCGACCGAGTATCTTTTCTTGGCTATGTTGTTACTCCACAGGGAATTGAAGTTGACAAAGCCAAGATTGAAGCTATTGAGAGTTGGCCGCAGCCCAAAACGGTCACACAAGTGAGGAGTTTTCTTGGCCTCGCTGGATTCTATAGGCGTTTTGTGAGAGATTTCAGCACCATTGCTGCACCTCTCAACGAGCTTACAAAGAAGGATGTGCCTTTTGTTTGGGGTACCGCACAGGAAGAAGCCTTCACGGTAGTGAAAGATAAGTTGACACATGCTCCTTTACTCCAACTTCCTGATTTTAATAAGACTTTTGAGCTTGAATGTGATGCTAGTGGAATTGGATTAGGAGGTGTGTTATTACAAGATGGCAAACCTGTTGCATACTTTTCTGAAAAATTGAGTGGGCCTAGTCTGAATTATTCTACTTATGATAAAGAATTATATGCTCTTGTTCGGACTTTAGAAACATGGCAACATTATTTATGGCCCAAAGAATTTGTTATACATTCTGATCATGAATCTTTGAAACATATTAAAAGTCAAGCTAAACTGAATCGTAGACATGCTAAATGGGTTGAATTCATTGAGACTTTCCCTTATGTCATTAAACACAAGAAGGAAAAAGAAAATGTTATTGCTGATGCATTGTCTCGTCGCTATACTATGCTTTCACAACTTGACTTCAAAATATTTGGTTTAGAGACCATCAAAGATCAATATGTGCATGATGCTGATTTTAAAGATGTAATGCAGAATTGTAAAGAAGGAAGAATGATAGAGGCAAAGGTGTCCCGTCTTTCGATGAGATGATGGATATCGCTTTGGTGGAAGTCGACTTTGACGATCCGACTACGAACGTGCGAGGACGTCGCGCCTTAGCAATCGCTAAACCAACTCCGAGAGGTTATTGACCACGCCGGAGCATGATCAACCTGACCACGAGGGTCTGTTTCCTGCGAGCAAACGAAGAACAAGCAAGAAACTGAGATTGCAATCTAGATATTGCGAATATAAGATGAAAGCTTTATTGATCAAGGTGGGGTTCTGTGACGCCTTTGTCTGGTCGTTGAACACAAACGAAGTACGCGAAGTTGCAGCTATGGCGAACTTTTAATCTAAACAAAACCCAAAGTCTAAACGATGCCCTAAGGGCTGTATATATGGAGGAAGAGGGGGGAATTTCGTGGCCCTTGGTGGAGGGGTCCGAAATCAACCCTATCTCTTGTTTCCCCACACATACGGACTCTAAAAACAGCCTATACTTATGTATTTCGAAATTACATGGGCCTGGCCCAATAATAAGGTGACGCAGCACCTAAAATAGCCTCGGGACGAAATTTATGAAGTGGCATCTTGTATATTTCGTCCAAGGCTTCATGCACCCATTATGGTGGCTTCAAAGTCCTGAAATCATCACTTGTAACTCCGTTCTTGTTTCCCTTGCGCATGCCATCATCTCCATGCTTGTTCTTGCTCCAATGTTCATCCTTCTCCAAGCTAGGCCCTTCATTTGTAAGCAAAACAAATGTATCCAATTTAGGCAGCATCATATTCTCATGAACATTAGAATCATTACCAAGAAACGAAAGTACCTGGTAATTTAGTTGGCGTGCACGAGCTCTAGTAATTGGTCCAGTATGTATAGCAGCAGGGGCTGTGGGTGTAACAATTGTATTGATGTCCTCATCAACGTAGAGCAATAAAAACAGCACGTAAATGTTCCAAATGTTCTTCCAAAGATCTGCTATAAATCAATATGTCATCAAAGTAAACTACCACAAATCGTCCAATGAAAGCACGTAAAACTTCGTTCATTAATCTCATGAAAGTACTAGGTGCATTAGTTAACCCAAAAGGCATGACTAACCACTCATATAATCCAAACTTAGTTTTAAATGCTGTTTTCCATTCATCTCCCAATTTCATACGAATTTGATGGTAGCCACTACGCAAATCAACTTTGGAGAATATTGTAGAGCCACTCAATTCATCAAGCATATCATCTAGCCTAGGAATAGGATGACGATAACGAATAGTAATATTATTAATGCCTCTACAATCAACACACATACGTGATGTACCATCCTTTTTCGGCACTAGAATAATAGGAACAGCACAAGGACTAAGGGATTCGCGTATATAACCTTTGTCGGGAAGCTCTTGTACTTGACGCATAATCTCCTTCGTCTCCTCTGGATTGGTACGGTATGGTGCACGGTTTGGCAGTGAAGCACCGGGAATTAAGTCGATCTGATGCTCAATCCCTCGAATAGGCGGTAATCCCGGTGGCACGTCTTGTGGAAAAACGTCAGCGAACTCCTGCAAAATGTTAGTGACAGCAGGAGGCAAAGAGGAAGGCACGTCCTCGAATGAAAATAATGCCTCTTTGCACACAAAAGCATAGCAAACAGATTTGCTGAAATCTAGCTCATCAATATCAGATTTGGTGGCAAATAAACATGCACTTTTCAATTTAATTTCAGAAGCAACACTAGATGGTTTATTATTAGGCTTCATTTGTTGCTCAAATTCTTTTGCCACAATCTGATTTTCACTCTTATTCTTCTCCTGTTGAGCTTTATTAGCTCTATTAATATCATCTTTCAAAATGGAATCAGGAGTCATAGGAAGCAAAGTAATATGTTTATCCTTATGAACAAGAGTATAGTGATTGTTTCTACCATGGTGTACAGAATTTTTATCAAATTGCCATGGTCTACCAAGTAATAAGGAACATGCTTGCATAGGTACCACATCACAATCAACATAATCAGCATATGTAGAGATACTAAAATGCACACGAACAGTACGTGTTACCTTAACCTTGCCGCTGTTGTTGAACCATTGGATGTAGTAAGGATGTGGATGTGGTCTTGTGGTGAGAGAAAGCTTCTCCACCATCTCCATGCTAGCCAAGTTGTTGCAGCTCCCTCCGTCTATGATGACGCGCACAGAACGTTCCTTCACAACTCCCTTGGTATGGAACAAATTGTGCCTCTGATTTTGCTCAGCTTGTGTGATCTGCACACTCAAAACACGTTGAGCAACTAAACATTCATACCTGTCAGCGTCTTCAGGAGCCATGTATTGCGTCTCATTATCAGAATCATCTCCACCATGTTCTTCACGTGTAATAAGAGCCAAAGTCTCCTCATCATAGTCACTAGCGGACTCATATCCACCATCCGCGGTAGCAATCATCACACGCGGAGATTTGCATTCTCTCGCATAATGACCTCCTCCCATACAACGACGACAAATAATATCACTTGTGTGCCCTGTTGATGCTATGGAAGAAGAAGAACGCTGTGTAGGCCCCGCAGGTGCGCTCTTGGCAGATAATGGTGGTTGTGCCTGTTTTCTTGTATCACGGCGGGAGGTGGCACCTGATGGAGGTGCTGGTGCAGTTGAAGTAGAAGATGCACGTGGTGTCCATGATGAAGGTCGGCCTGCAGAAAAGTTAGTTCGCCCCAATGCTTGTCGATCCTGCACTTCACGTTCAGCTTTACAAGCAAGATGGAATAAACGAGTGATATTAGTATACTCCTTATAGTCTAGAATGGTCTGAATCTCTCTATTTAATCCACCCAGAAAACGTGCAAGCATAGCTTCATTCTCCTCAACAATACCACATCTAATCATGCCAGTTTGTAATTCCTGATAATATTCTTCTACAGAATTTTTTCCTTGTCTTAAACGCTGCAATTTTTGAAGCAATTCACGTTGATAATATGGTGGAACCCAACGCGTACGCATAGCAGTTTTCAAAGCAGCCCAAGTAGTTGGAATAGGATATAATCTACAATGTTCAGACCACCATACACATGCAAAACTAGTGAAAGCACAAACGGCAGCAGCAACTCGTCTCTTCTCAGGATATTGTAAACATGTAAATCGTTGTTCAGTTTCTAACTCCCAAGTAAGATATATATCAGGAACATATCTACCCTCAAATGGTGGAATATTCAATTTCAGTTTAGGAATATGGACATCATCTCGTACCTGAGGTGGTGGTGCAGGCCTACCATTACGAATATATACCTGAGGTCGACCTGCTGGTGGTGGTACAGGTGGCTGCACGTAGTGTTGATTTTGATCAACCTCATCCTCATAATCTCCCACATAATCATCCTCCTCCGCATCAGCAGCAGGAGCCACAGAAGTATCAACAGCAGCACCAACAGTTTGGCCAAACGCAAGAGGAACACGGCTTGCTCGGCGGAGGTCTGCTTCGCGACGTGGAGGTAGTCGTTGTTGTTGTTGTTGGAGAGGTGCGTTAGCTGCAGCGGGTGGTGGTGGTGGAAGATGCGCGAGCAATTCATTAAACTTGTTATCGAGCTTTGTTTCGAACGTCTTCTCAAAGCCAGTGATCTTCTCCATGGCCTCTTCAAAATTGTTCAGCACATCTTGCACCTGTTCAGTCATCATTTGCTGAAACTTATCATGAAGCTCCTTGTTCGATAAATTCTCCCAGTCAATCTCCTCGGCTTGTGATCCTGGCATGGTTAGCAGTAATAGAAACACACAAGAATATGATCCTACAGACTATGAACAAGTGGTGGTGGTGGGTGTCACAAATCCGTCAAGCAAATCTCAAATTCTTACCAGTTCTTACCCAGCAGCAGGCGGTGATCGGCAACCGTTGTAGTCAAAAACTCTCAAAGCTTGGATAGAGCGATTACCAGGGAGAGTCAAACGCACGGCGTAGATGTATGTGGAGCTGGGAAGGCTTATAATATGGTAGCAAAAAAAGGTCAGCAATAATCAATTCAGAGATGCAAAGTTGAATAAACGCTCAACGACGGTACTGTGCTGGTCCTAGGCTAGACTGTGCTAGAGACGCGAGCCTAGAACACTAACAAAATCACGGCGCGGCACGTAAACAAGGGAAAAGCACACTCTGGAATTTATTTTTTTCGCTCTTTTTTTTTTGCGCTCTTCTTTTTTTTTGCGCTGTTTTTTTTTTGCGAAAAATCACTATAATGGCGAGTGTCTCAAAACTCTTCTTAGCTCAAACTGACAGGATGGGCACGAAATTTTTTCGACCAAATTTTTTTTTTTTGACTGCCCGGACCCAAAAACTGGAAACGGGTCAAAAAAAACTTCCTATAATGGCACCTGTCTCAAAACACTCAGAAACACCTAAAAATAGGATAGCC
>NC_041390.1:288094984-288127875 GCF_002162155.2 Triticum dicoccoides
CGAAAACAAACCTAATAAGCAAAGAACTCGGATTGGTGGTGGATATATGGTGGTGGTATATGGTGGTGGTATATGGCAGCGGTGGTGGTAGCGGTGGTAGTATATGGATATGGATCGGTGGTGGTATATGGACACGGATTGGTGGTGGTATATGGATACGAATTCGGAGCGGTGGTGGTAGATGGCAGGGGCGATGATGATGGTGCGGCGGCGGCGTGACAACTTATGACCAGAACTCGAAACTCTAAAAGACTAGACTCTAAGACCAGCAACTAGACACGACGATGCAACCGCAAATTCAACAAAGCAAAACCCTAAAAAGATTATGCAAGGCTCAGATTGGTTCGGATATGAGGAACTAACCCTAAAATTTTTTTTGTGGCTTTTTCGTGGACTATAGGTATGAAGAACAGACTCGATCTAAACTACGAAAAACTGTAAAATCTCACCGAGCAACCTGGAAATCTGATACCACTTGATAGAGGCGAGGGTCCCGATCTTTCGATGAGATGATGGATATCGCTTTGGTGGAAGTCGACTTTGACGATCCGACTACGAACGTGCGAGGACGTCGCGCCTTAGCAATCGCTAAACCAACTCCGAGAGGTTATTGACCACGCCGGAGCACGATCAACCTGACCACGAGGGTCTGTTTCCTGCGAGCAAACGAAGAACAAGCAAGAAACTAAGATTGCAATCTGGATATTGCGAATATAAGATGAAAGCTTTATTGATCAAGGTGGGGTTCTGTGACGCCTTTGTCTGGTCGTTGAACACAAACGAAGTACGCGAAGTTGCAGCTATGGCGAACTTTTAATCTAAACAAAACCCCCAAAGTCTAAACGATGCCCTAAGGGCTGTATATATGGAGGAAGAGGGGGGGAATTTCGTGGCCCTTGGTGGAGGGGTCCGAAATCAACCCTATCTCTTGTTTCCCCACACATACGTACTCTAAAAATAGCCTATACTTATGTATTTCGAAATTACATGGGCCTGGCCCAATAATAAGGTGACGCAGCACCTAAAATAGCCTCGGGACGAAATTTATGAAGTGGCATCTTGTATATTTCGTCCAAGGCTTCATGCACCCATTATGGTGGCTTCAAAGTCCTGAAATCATCACTTGTAACTCCGTTCTTGTTTCCCTTGCGCATGCCATCATCTCCATGCTTGTTCTTGCTCCAATGTTCATCCTTCTCCAAGCTAGGCCCTTCATTTGTAAGCAAAACAAATGTATCCAATTTAGGCAGCATCATATTCTCATGAACATTAGAATCATTACCAAGAAACGAAAGTACCTGGTAATTTAGTTGGCGTGCACGAGCTCTAGTAATTGGTCCAGTATGTATAGCAGCAGGGGCTGTGGGTGTAACAATTGTATTGATGTCCTCATCAAGTTGTGTATGGTTTCCTACCTCATGCACCTATTGATTTGTTGCCTCTTCCATCTTCGGAGAAGGTTAATTTTGATGCGAAACAACGTGCTGAATTGATTTTAAAAATGCATGAGTTAACTAAGGAAAACATTGAGCGCATGAATGCTAAATATAAACTTGCTGGAGATAAGGGTAGAAAACATGTTGTGTTTGCACCTGGATATCTTGTTTGGTTACATTTGCGTAAGGATAGATTTCCTGATTTGCGCAAATCAAAGTTAATGCCACGTGCTGATGGTCCCTTTAAGGTGTTAGAGAAAATAAATGATAATGCATATAAACTTGAGCTGCCTGCAGATTTTGGGGTTAGTACCACTTTTAACATCGCAGATTTGAAGCCTTATTTGGGTGAGGAAGATGAACTTCCGTCGAGGACGACTTCATTTCAAGAAGGGGAGGATGATGAGGACATCAATACAATTGTTACACCCACAGCCCCTGCTGCTATACATACTGGACCAATTACTAGAGCTCGTGCACGCCAACTAAATTACCAGGTACTTTCGTTTCTTGGTAATGATTCTAATGTTCATGAGAATATGATGCTGCCTAAATTGGATACATTTGTTTTGCTTACAAATGAAGGGCCTAGCTTGGAGAAGGATGAACATTGGAGCAAGAACAAGCATGGAGATGATGGCATGCGCAAGGGGAACAAGAACGGAGTTACAAGTGATGATTTCAGGACTTTGAAGCCACCATAATGGGTGCATGAAGCCTAGGACGAAATATACAAGATGCCACTTCATAAATTTCGTCCCGAGGCTATTTTAGGTGCTGCGTCACCTTATTATTGGGCCAGGCCCATGTAATTTCGAAATACATAAGTATAGGCTATTTTTAGAGTCCGTATTTGTGGGGAAACAAGAGATAGGGTTGATTTCGGACCCCTCCACCAAGGGCCACGAAATTCCCCCCCTCTTCCTCCATATATACAGCCCTTAGGGCATCGTTTAGACTTTGGGTTTTGTTTAGATTAAAAGTTCGCCATAGCTGCAACTTCGCGTACTTCGTTTGTGTTCAACGACCAGACAAAGGCGTCACAGAACCCCACCTTGATCAATAAAGCTTTCATCTTATATTCGCAATATCCAGATTGCAATCTTAGTTTCTTGCTTGTTCTTCGTTTGCTCGCAGGAAACAGACCCTCGTGGTCAGGTTGATCGTGCTCCGGGTGGTCAATAACCTCTCGGAGTTGGTTTAGCGATTGCTAAGGCGCGACGTCCTCGCACGTTCGTAGTCGGATCGTCAAAGTCGACTTCCACCAAAGCGAAATCCACCATCTCATCGAAAGACGGGACACCTTTGCCTCTATCAATCACCAAGATTAGAGGTCATATCAAAATGATTAAACATTGGTTCTTTTGCATCAATAGTTAATTCGATGGGTGCACTCAAAATTGTTGGTATTTCAGTTGTTTGATCACATGGCAAAGTCAAATTATCAACGTAGTCCTCTAAAATAGGTGGTGTGATCAAAGTAGTGGGTAGCTCATCAGATGGTGCATTCAAATTGACAAGGCATTCATCATTCTCATGTAGAGATGGAAGATCAGTACCTTTGTCATTACCTCTTATGATCAACTCAGATGATGTAGCCACTCTCGGGGGCGATGTGTCACATGGTGGAGGTGATGTAGTCCTGACAACAACGGATGTGGTTGTCATAGTATGCCTAGTAGTTGAAGGAACAATCATATCAACTCTTGGAATGTGCACCGTGCGCTTGTTCTCCTCGTGGCCAACACGTCGTTTTATTTCCTGTTCAGCTTTGCAAGCAAGATGAAACAAATGGTCCATAGGATAACACTCTTCATGAATTAGTATCTCTTGAATATCACGGTTTAATCCTCCCCAAAATCTATCCATAAAATCATCTTCACTTTCTTCTAAAGAGGAATGCAACAAGGTAGTTTGTAAATCATCATAATATTTTGTTACAGTTTGATAGAGGCAAAGGTGTCCCGTCTTTCGATGAGATGGTGGATTTCGCTTTGGTGGAAGTCGACTTTGACGATCCGACTACGAACGTGCGAGGACGTCGCGCCTTAGTAATCGCTAAACCAACTCCGAGAGGTTATTGACCACGCCGGAGCACGATCAACCTGACCACGAGGGTCTGTTTCCTGCGAGCAAACGAAGAACAAGCAAGAAACTGAGATTGCAATCTGGATATTGCGAATATAAGATGAAAGCTTTATTGATCAAGGTGGGGTTCTGTGACGCCTTTGTCTGGTCGTTGAACACAAACGAAGTACGCGAAGTTGCAGCTATGGCGAACTTTTAATCTAAACAAAACCCAAAGTCTAAACGATGCCCTAAGGGCTGTATATATGGAGGAAGAGGGGGGAATTTCGTGGCCCTTGGTGGAGGAGTCCGAAATCAACCCTATCTCTTGTTTCCCCACACATACGGACTCTAAAAATATCCTATACTTATGTATTTCGAAATTACATGGGCCTGGCCCAATAATAAGGTGACGCAGCACCTAAAATAGCCTCGGGACGAAATTTATGAAGTGGCATCTTGTATATTTCGTCCAAGGCTTCATGCACCCATTATGGTGGCTTCAAAGTCCTGAAATCATCACTTGTAACTCCGTTCTGGTTTCCCTTGCGCATGCCATCATCTCCATGCTTGTTCTTGCTCCAATGTTCATCCTTCTCCAAGCTAGGCCCTTCATTTGTAAGCAAAACAAATGTATCCAATTTAGGCAGCATCATATTCTCATGAACATTAGAATCATTACCAAGAAACGAAAGTACCTGGTAATTTAGTTGGCGTGCACGAGCTCTAGTAATTGGTCCAGTATGTATAGCAGCAGGGGTTGTGGGTGTAACAATTGTATTGATGTCCTCATCACGGTTGATGCATTTTAATTAAGTTAAGTGTCAAGTTCTCTACAACCGGACATTAACAAATTCCTATCTGCCACATAACCACAGGCATGGCTTTCGAAATTTCAAAACCCTGCAGGGGTGTCCCAACTTAGCCCATCACAAGCTCTCACGGTCAACAAAGGATATTCCTTCTCCCAGGAAGACCCGATCAGACTCAGAGTCCCGGTTACAAGACATTTCGACAATGGTAAAACAAGACCAGCAAAGCCGCCCGAATGTGCCGACAAATCCCGATAGGAGCTGCACATATCTCGTTCTCAGGGCACACCGGATGGGCAAGACGTCGGGTTGGCATAGACCCTGGTTGCCCAGGGGGCGCCGGACATCGCCCAGTTTGGACCAACACTTAGAGAAGCACTGGCCCGGGGGGTTAAAATAAAGATGACCCTCGGGCTCTGGAAACCCAAGGGAAAAAGGCTAGGTGAGGCAAATGTAAAACCAAGGTTGGGCCTTGCTGGACGAGTTTTATTCCAAGCGAATTGTCAAGGGGCTCCCATAACACCCAACCGCGTAAGGAACGCAAAATCAAGGAACATAACACCGGTATGACGGAAAGTAGGGCGGCAAGAGTGGAATAAAACACCAGGCATAAGGCCGAGCCTTCCACCCTTTACCAAGTATAAAGATGCATTAATTAAATAGGAGATATCGTGATATCCCAACATATCCATGTTCCAACATGGAACAAACTTCAGCTTCACCTGCGACTAACAACACTATAAGAGGGGCTGAGCAAAACGGTAACATAGTCAAACAATGGTTTGCTAGGAAAGGTGGGTTAGAGGCTTGACATGGCAATATCGGAGGCATGATAAAGCAAGTGGTAGGGATCGTGGCATGGCAATAGGGCGAACAACTAGCAAGCAAAGATAGAAGTGATTTCGAGGGTATGGTCATCTTGCCTGAGATCCCTCAAGGAAGAAGAACAAGTCCATGAAGAAGACAAACGGACATAGTTGAACGGATCCTCACAAACGCGACGTTATCGGAAGTAACCCGAAGAAGCAACACCGGAAAGAAGAAAACAACATGGTAAACGACCATCACATAATCATGGCATGATGCACAACCAAGTATGATGCATGTCTGGTTTAATGAAACATGGCATGGCAAAGTGCACAAACAAAACTACAAGTTAAGTGGAGCTCAATATGCAACGAGTTGCATATTGACGAAACACCACATTTAATTATTTAGTTCTCTCCCGTTTAAACTACTCAACAAAATTAAATGTTGTTTAGCATGGCAAGGGGTGAAGCATAAGTAAACTAAACATTTTGGCAAGTTTAAATGAGGCTGGAAATAAAAAACAACAATTCCGATAAATCCTCATGTGTATTTAGCAATTTAATGCAAACAACAATTTTAAGCATTTTAAATGTTGTTATCATGATGCGAATGACATGTTCAAGTTTATGCAATTTTTATGAAAATTTTGACAAGTATATTATGAAGCATTTTGTCATCGTGGCGGAAGCGAAAGGGGTGCCACGGCAACAACAGCGAAAATGGTGCCACGACAACATATCGGTTTCGGTAGCTCATGGAGATACCGGTGCAAAAGTAAAAGTGATGGGAGTGTGTCATGCAAGGATGGTGGGGTGCTCCTGGATGCCAGGTTCCCACGGGTCGACGACGGTTCCAAGCGAGGGAAACAACTAACGTTCATGGGAAGATACAACATCCAAACATGCATCTCATACAATACAAGCATTTGTTCTCGGACGGTCGTCTCGGGGTTATACCTTCGAAGCGTGCGTTTTTCGGAACGGATCAAGCTCGTCGAGGGAAGTAGTCGTTCTCGCCACGTTCGTAGTGGAGGTAGTCGTTCATGTTCGGGAAGCGGTAGAGGTACGGGTCTTCGACAACGGTCGTCGTTCGCGCTCTGAGGTCGTCGGTAGAGGTTCTCGTAATCTCAGCGACGGTAGTGGAACATGGCGAGGAACTTGACGTCCACGGTGCCTTCGAGGGACAACGGTAGAGGTAGTTGTCGCATCGCCGGGCGTAGCCGTACACTTTGTGTATCCAAAGCGTACTTGTGGTCTTGAGGGTCGACGGTAGTTGTGCATTCGATGTTGTGGTACTTGGCGTCTCGTTCTGGCCGACCCCAAATGAAGCACGACAACAGGGCCTCTCCAGGCAGCAGCAAGGCAACTCATGCCCAACAGTGAAGCAACAAAATCGGCCATGGCGTGGTGACGGTGAGCAAGGTGAGCTTGGGGTCCGGCAGCCGCAAGGCAATGATGTGGTGGCACGCCAGGTAGAGGAACTTGGAGTTCTAATGAAGGAGCTGAAGCAGAGGAGGGCCGCGGTGGCGCGTCGACGGTCACCTACGGGGGCAGGTCCAGGCTGCGGCGCGCCCAGAAGAACTTGGCGGCGGCGATCTCCTGTACGACCAGAGAGCACCTGGTCGAGAGGGAGGGCATGGACTTGGAACACCGGACATCGGCGCGACTGGTGCAGGGGGATGTGAAGCAGGCGGTCAGGTGAAGGGGCGTGGCTCCGGCGGAGCTACTCACTGGCGGCGGCAGGAGGCAGAGGCAAGGGGTGAGGAAGCGTCCATAGGAGGCTCGACGAAGGCGCGATGGTTGCAGGTGCATGCTCGGACGGCCATGGCGGGCGAGTGAGCGACGCGTCGAATCAGGAGGCGCCGGGGAAAGGCTCGCCGGGCGGCACACTGGCCGGCGCGGGGCAAGGAGGCGCAGGCATGAGCTGGAGGCGGGGTCGCGCACGGGGATGGAAGGAGCGGCGCGGGGACGGCAGGGGCGTGGGGCCTCGCGCCTCTCCCTGGCGAAGCAAGGAAGGAGGGGATCGAGGGAGAGGGCGCTGCGAGCGAGGGAGAGTGGGGATCGGGCAAGAGAGGGACGACGGGTGTGGCGGTGTTGCCAGGAGGGAGAAGGTGAGATCGAGAGAGAGAGGTGTCGGGCTAGGTTTGAGAAGGCAGGGCCGACTGGATGCCAGGCCCAAGAGGCCAGCGGTGGAAATGGGCCTAGGGAGAGGATGGCCTAGGTGGGCCGGCTTGGCTTGCTCCTCTCTCCTCTCTTCTCTTATTTCGTTTTCTTTTAAAACTACCCATAAATAGACAGCTGTCAAAAGGGAAAAGGTCAGGGATGTTGGGGATGGACTGAAAGAAGTGAGAATATTTCTAGACTCGTGGAATTATGAAGGATTTGAATAAACTTGTTTGGGCATTTTTCAGGAGAGAAAAAGAATTCAAGTTTGAATTAGATTCAAACTTGAGCCATTTTTGAATCCAGCCAAAACAAGTCCAAAGGATCTGAAATTAGGCAAAGAGGGTGTAGGAATGGTTTAAGATTAATAGGAAAAGAAAGAACATTTTATGGAACAAAAAAAATAATGCCACTTGCAATAAGTGAGTGAACTTTGAAACAAGGAAGAAGTGAAATGGTTTGCACTTGGAGAAGGGCCTTGGAGGAAAGATCATAGATGCAAAAATAGTTTAGAAACGAAGGGATTTATAATGCAAGTTTGTTGCGGTTTCCAAACTAATGGAATATTTTATATAGCTCCCTAATATTGGGGTATATGTTGTAAAGAGAATCACCACGTGAATTCCCTCGGTTTAAATGGACCGAAGATCCATGCAATTTATTTAGTTGAGTTTTAAGAAGAGGTGCAAGAAGACATGAAGCCTTGGACGAAATATACAAGATGCCACTTCATAATATTCGTCCATTGCCATTATTTGCATGTGGACGACCTGGTGGTTGCTGTGCTGGTGGTGGCACGTATTTCTGATTTTGATCAACCTCATCCTCATAATCTCCCACATAATCATCCTCCTCCACATCAGCAGTAGGAGCCACAGAAGTATCAACAGCAGCACCAGCAATTTGGCCCGACTGAAGAGGGACACGGCTCGCTCGGCGGAGGGCTGTTTCCCGACGTGGAGGTAGTCGGTGTTGTTGCTGTTGTTGCAGAGGTGCGGCAGGAGCAGCCGGTGGTGGTGGTGGAAAACGCGAAAGCAATTCAACAAACTTGTTATCGAGCTTTGTTTCAAACGTCTTCTCCATGCCATCTATCTTCTCCATGGCCTCTTCAAATCTGTTTATCACATCTTGCACCTGTACACTCATCATTTGCTGAAACGTATCAGGAAGCTCCTTGTTCGTCAAGTTCTCCCAGTCAGTCTCGTCGGATTGTGATCCTGGCATGGTTAGCAGCAATAGAAACACACAAGAATATGATCCTACAGACTACTAACAAGTGGTGGTGGTGGCGGGTGTCACAAATCCGTCAAGCAAATCTCAAATTCTTACCAGTTCTTACCCAGCAGCAGGCGATGATCGGCAACCGTTGTAGTCAAAAACTGTCAAAAGCTTGGATAGAGCGATTGCCAGGGAGAGTCAAACGCACGACGTAGATGTATGTGGAGCTAGGAAGGCTTATAGTATGGTAGCAAAAAGGGTCAGCAATAATCAATTCAGAGATGCAAAGTTGAATAAACGCTCAACGACTGATGAGGACATCAATACAATTGTTACACCCACAGCCCCTGCTGCTATACATACTGGACCAATTACTAGAGCTCGTGCACGCCAACTAAATTACCAGGTACTTTCGTTTCTTGGTAATGATTCTAATGTTCATGAGAATATGATGCTGCCTAAATTGGATACATTTGTTTTGCTTACAAATGAAGGGCCTAGCTTGGAGAAGGATGAACATTGGAGCAAGAACAAGCATGGAGATGATGGCATGCGCAAGGGGAACAAGAACGGAGTTACAAGTGATGATTTCAGGACTTTGAAGCCACCATAATGGGTGCATGAAGCCTTGGACGAAATATACAAGATGCCACTTCATAAATTTCGTCCCGAGGCTATTTTAGGTGCTGCGTCACCTTATTATTGGGCCAGGCCCATGTAATTTCGAAATACATAAGTATAGGCTATTTTTAGAGTCCGTATGTGTGGGGAAACAAGAGATAGGGTTGATTTCGGACCCCTCCACCAAGGGCCACGAAATTCCCCCCTCTTCCTCCATATATACAGCCCCTAGGGCATCGTTTAGACTTTGGGTTTTGTTTAGATTAAAAGTTCGCCATAGCTGCAACTTCGCGTACTTCGTTTGTGTTCAACGACCAGACAAAGGCGTCACAGAACCCCACCTTGATCAATAAAGCTTTCATCTTATATTCGCAATATCCAGATTGCAATCTCAGTTTCTTGCTTGTTCTTCGTTTGCTCGCAGGAAACAGACCCTCGTGGTCAGGTTGATCGTGCTCCGGCGTGGTCAATAACCTCTCGGAGTTGGTTTAGCGATTGCTAAGGCGCGACGTCCTCGCACGTTCGTAGTCGGATCGTCAAAGTCGACTTCCACCAAAGCGATATCCATCATCTCATCGAAAGACGGGACACCTTTGCCTCTATCAGGATATGAGTCCGCTAGTGACTATGATGAGGAGACATTGGCTCTTATTACACGTGAAGAACATGGTGGAGATGATTCTGATCATGAGACGCAATACATGGCTCCTGAAGACGCTGACAGGTATGAATGTTTAGTTGCTCAACGTGTTTTGAGTGTGCAGGTCACACAAGCTGAGCAAAATCAGAGGCACAATTTGTTCCATACCAAGGGAGTTGTGAAGGAACGTTCTGTGCGCGTCATCATAGACGGAGGGAGCTG
This sequence comes from Triticum dicoccoides, assembly GCF_002162155.2. Classification (NCBI taxonomy): domain Eukaryota; kingdom Viridiplantae; phylum Streptophyta; class Magnoliopsida; order Poales; family Poaceae; genus Triticum; species Triticum dicoccoides. Next base: position 288,104,973 of record NC_041390.1, read on the forward strand.
CAACAACTTGGCTAGCATGGAGATGGTGGAGAAGCTTTCTCTCACCACAAGACCACATCCACATCCTTACTACATCCAATGGTTCAACAACAGCGGCAAGGTTAAGGTAACACGTACTGTTCGTGTGCATTTTAGTATCTCTACATATGCTGATTATGTTGATTGTGATGTGGTACCTATGCAAGCATGTTCCTTATTACTTGGTAGACCATGGCAATTTGATAAAAATTCTGTACACCATGGTAGAAACAATCACTATACTCTTGTTCATAAGGATAAACATATTACTTTGCTTCCTATGACTCCTGATTCCATTTTGAAAGATGATATTAATAGAGCTAATAAAGCTCAACAGGAGAAGAATAAGAGTGAAAATCAGATTGTGGCAAAAGAATTTGAGCAACAAATGAAGCCTAATAATAAACCATCTAGTGTTGCTTCTGAAATTAAATTGAAAAGTGCATGTTTATTTGCCACCAAATCTGATATTGATGAGCTAGATTTCAGCAAATCTGTTTGCTATGCTTTTGTGTGCAAAGAGGCATTATTTTCATTCGAGGACGTGCCTTCCTCTTTGCCTCCTGCTGTCACTAACATTTTGCAGGAGTTCGCTGACGTTTTTCCACAAGACGTGCCACCGGGATTACCGCCTATTCGAGGGATTGAGCATCAGATCGACTTAATTCCCGGTGCTTCACTGCCAAACCGTGCACCATACCGTACCAATCCAGAGGAGACGAAGGAGATTATGCGCCAAGTACAAGAGCTTCTCGACAAAGGTTATATACGCGAATCCCTTAGTCCTTGTGCTGTTCCTATTATTCTAGTGCCGAAAAAGGATGGTACATCACGTATGTGTGTTGATTGTAGAGGCATTAATAATATTACTATTCGTTATCGTCATCCTATTCCTAGGCTAGATGATATGCTTGATGAATTGAGTGGTTCTACAATATTCTCCAAAGTTGATTTGCGTAGTGGCTACCACCAAATTCGTATGAAATTGGGAGATGAATGGAAAACAGCATTTAAAACTAAGTTTGGATTATATGAGTGGTTAGTCATGCCTTTTGGGTTAACTAATGCGCCTAGTACTTTCATGAGACTAATGAACGAAGTTTTACGTGCTTTCATTGGACGATTTGTGGTAGTCTATTTTGATGATATACTGATTTATAGCAGATCTTTGGAAGAACATTTGGAACATTTACGTGCTGTTTTTATTGCTCTACGTGATGCACGTTTGTTTGGTAACCTTGGGAAGTGCACCTTTTGCACCGACCGAGTATCTTTTCTTGGCTATGTTGTTACTCCACAGGGAATTGAAGTTGACAAAGCCAAGATTGAAGCTATTGAGAGTTGGCCGCAGCCCAAAACAGTCACACAAGTGAGGAGTTTTCTTGGCCTCGCTGGATTCTATAGGCGTTTTGTGAGAGATTTCAACACCATTGCTGCACCTCTCAACGAGCTTACAAAGAAGGATGTTGATGAGGACATCAATACAATTGTTACACCCACAGCCCCTGCTGCTATACATACTGGACCAATTACTAGAGCTCGTGCACGCCAACTAAATTACCAGGTACTTTCGTTTCTTGGTAATGATTCTAATGTTCATGAGAATATGATGCTGCCTAAATTGGATACATTTGTTTTGCTTACAAATGAAGGGCCTAGCTTGGAGAAGGATGAACATTGGAGCAAGAACAAGCATGGAGATGATGGCATGCGCAAGGGGAACAAGAACGGAGTTACAAGTGATGATTTCAGGACTTTGAAGCCACCATAATGGGTGCATGAAGCCTTGGACGAAATATACAAGATGCCACTTCATAAATTTCGTCCCGAGGCTATTTTAGGTGCTGCGTCACCTTATTATTGGGCCAGGCCCATGTAATTTCGAAATACATAAGTATATGCTATTTTTAGAGTCCGTATGTGTGGGAAAACAAGAGATAGGGTTGATTTCGGACTCCTCCACCAAGGGCCACGAAATTCCCCCCCTCTTCCTCCATATATACAGCCCTTAGGGCATCGTTTAGACTTTGGGTTTTGTTTAGATTAAAAGTTCGCCATAGCTGCAACTTCGCGTACTTCGTTTGTGTTCAACGACCAGACAAAGGCGTCACAGAACCCCACCTTGATCAATAAAGCTTTCATCTTATATTCGCAATATCCAGATTGCAATCTTAGTTTCTTGCTTGTTCTTCGTTTGCTCGCAGGAAACAGACCCTCGTGGTCAGGTTGATCGTGCTCCGGCGTGGTCAATAACCTCTCGGAGTTGGTTTAGCGATTGCTAAGGCGCGACGTCCTCGCACGTTCGTAGTCGGATCGTCAAAGTCGACTTCCACCAAAGTGAAATCCACCATCTCATCGAAAGACGGGACACCTTTGCCTCTATCAACGACGGTACTGTGCTGGTCCTAGGCTAGACCGTGCTAGAGACGCGAGCCTAGAACACTAACAAAATCACGGCGCTGCACGTAAATAAGGGAAAAGCACACTCTGGAACTCTTTTTTTCGCTCTTTTTTTTGCGCTCCTCTTTTTCTTTTCTTTTTTGCGCTCCTCTTTTTTTTTGCGCTCCTCTTTTTTTTGCGAAAAATCACTATAATGGCGAGTGTCTCAAAACTCTTCCCTCGTCAAACTGATAGGATGGGCACGAAAAAAAATCACTTTTTTTTCGGAAATCAGGGCAGCGACGATGAAAAAGTGCGACAAAAAATCACTATGATGGCACATGGCTCAAAAGACTCAGAAAAGCCTAAAAATAGGATAGGGAAAAAAATTTGCCCGTGAAAATTTTGGCCTAAAAACTGCCCGGGGGTCTCCAGACTCTTTTTTTTCGAGACCTACGCAGGCAAGGAAACACGAATCAGAATTTAGATTGATCTCAAGAACAAACCTAATATGAGAAGAACTCGGATTGGTGGTGGATATATGGTTGTGGTATATGGCAGCGGTGGTGGTATATGTTAGCGGTGGTGGTATATGGATACAGATTGGTGGTGGTATATGGATACGGATTGGTGGTGGTATATGGATATGGATTCAGAGCGGTGGCGGAGAAGCAAAAGTGGTAGATGGGCGATGATGATGGTGCGGCGGCGGCGTGACAACTTATGACCAAAACTCGAAACTCTGAAAGACTAGACTCTAAGACCAGCAACTTGACACGACAATGCAACCGCAAATTCAACAAAGCAAAAACCCTAAAAAGATTATGCAAAGGCTCAAATTGGTTCGGATATGATGAACTAACCCTAATTTTTTTGTGGCTTTTTCGTGGACTGTAGGTATGAAGAACAGACTCGATCTAATCTACGAAAAACTGTAAAATCTCACCGAGCAACCTAGAAATCTGATACCACTTGATAGAGGCTAAGGTGTCCCGGTGTTTCGATGAGATGGTGGCTTTCGTTTTCTGTGGGAGTCGACCTTGACGATCCGACTACGAACGTGCGAGACGTCGCGCCTTAGCAATCGCTAAACCAACTTCCGAGGGTTATTGACCACGCCGGAGCACGATCAACCTGACCACGAGGGTCTGTTTCCTGCGAGCAAACGAAGAACAAGCAAGAAACTGAGATTGCAATCTGGATATTGCGAATATAAGATGAAAGCTTTATTGATCAAGGTGGGGTTTTGTTTAGATTAAAACTTCGCCATAGCTGCAACTTCGCGTACTTTGTTTGTGTCCAACGACCAGACCAAGACGTCACAGAACCCCACCTTGATCAATAAAGCTTTCATCTTATATTCGCAATATCCAGATTGCAATCTCAGTTTCTTGCTTGTTCTTCGTTTGCTCGCAGGAAACAGACCCTCGTGGTCAGGTTGATCGTGCTCCGGCGTGGTCAATAACCCTCGAAAGTTGGTTTAGCGATTGCTAAGGCGCGACGTCTCGCACGTTCGTAGTCGGATCGTCAAGGTCGACTCCCACAGAAAACGAAAGCCACCATCTCATCGAAACATCGGGACACCTTAGCCTCTATCACTAGGTGAGGCAAATGTAAAATCAAGGTTGGGCCGTGCTGGAGGAGTTTTATTCAAAGTGAATTCTCAAGGGGTTCCCATAACACCCAACCGCGTAAGGAACGTAAAATCAAGGAACATAACAGCGGTATGACGGAAACTAGGGACGCAAGAGTGGAACAAAACACCAGGCATAAGGCCGAGCCTTCCACCCTTTACCAAGTATATAGATGCATTAATTAAATAAGAGATATTGTGATATCCCAACGTATCCATGTTCCAACATGGAACAAACTTCAGCTTCACCTGCAACTAACAACGCTATAAGAGGGGCTGAGCAAAGCGGTAACATAGCCAAACAATGATTTGCTAGGAAAAGTGGGTTAGAGGCTTGACATGGCAATATGGGAGGCATGATAAAGCAAGTGGTAGGTATCGCGGCATGGCAATAGAACGAACAACTAGCAAGCAAAGATAGAAGTGATTTCGAGGGTATGGTCATCTTGCCTGAGATCCCGCAAGGAAGAAGAATGAGTCCATGAAGAACACAAACGGACATAGTCGAACGGATCCTCACAAACGCGACGTTATCGGAACTAACCCGAAGATGCAACACCAGAAAGAAGCAAACAACAAGGTAAACGACCATCACATAATCATGGCATGATGCACAACCAAGTATGATGCATGTTCGGTTTAATGAAACATGGCATGGCAAAGTGCACAAACAAAACTACAAGTTAAGTGGAGCTCAATATGCAACGAGTTGCATATTGACGAAACACCACATTTAATTATTTAGTTCTCTCTCGTTTAAACTACTCAACAAAATTAAATGTTGGTTAGCATGGCAAGGGGTGAAGCATAAGTAAACTAAACATTTAGGCAAGTTTAAATAAGGACGAAAATAACAAACAACAATTCCGATAAATCCTCATGTGCATTTAGCAATTTAAGGCAAACAACAATTTTAACCATTTTAAATGTTGTTATCATGATGAAAATGACATGTTCAAGTTTATGCATTTTTTATGAAAATGTTGACAAGCATATTATGAAGCATTTTGTCATCGTGGCGGAAGCGAAAGGGGTGCCACGGCAACGACAACAAAAATGGTGCCACGACAACATATCGATTCCGGTAGCTCATGGAGATACCAGTGCAAAAGTAAAAGTGATGGGAGCATGTCATGCAAGGATGCTGGGGTGCTCCCGGATACCAGGTTCCCACGGGTCGGCGACGGTGCCAAGCAAGGGAAACAACTAACGTTCACGGGAGGATACAACATCCAAACATGCATCTCATACAACACAAGCATTCGTTCTCGGACAGTCGTCTCGGGGTTATACCTTCGAAGCGTGCATTTTTCGGAACGGATCAAGCTCGTCGAGGGAAGTAGTCATTCTCGCCACGTTCATAGTGGAGGTAGTAGTTCATGTTCGGGAAGCGGTAGAGGTACGGGTATTCGACAACGGTCATCGTTCGCGCTCCGAGGTCGTCGGTAGAGGTTCTCGCAATCTCGGTGATGGTAGTGGAACACGGCGAGGAACTTGACGTCCACGGTGCCTTCGAGGGACGACTATAGAGGTAGTTGTCGCATCGCCGGGCGTAGTCGTACACTTGGTGTATCCAAAGCGTACTTGTGGTCTTGAGGGTCAACGGTAGTTGTGCATTCGACGTTGTGGTACTTGGCGTCTCTATCTGGCCGACCCCAAAATGAAGCACGACAACAGGGCCTCTTGAGGCAGCAGCAAGGCAACTCATGCCCAACAGTGAAGCAACAAATCGGCCATGGCGTGGTGACGGTGAGGAAGGTGAGCTCGGGGTCCGGCAGCCGGAAGGCAACAATGAGGAGGCACGTCAGTTAGAGGAACTTGGAGCTCTAATGAAGGAGCTGAAGCAGAGGAGGGCCTAGGTGGCGCGTCGATGATCACCGACGGGGGCAGGTCCAGGCTGCAGCGCACCCAGAAGAACTTGGCGGCGGCGATCTCCTATACGACTAGAGAGCACCTGGTCAAGAGGGAGGGGCATGGACTTGGAACACCGAACATCGGCGCGACTGGAGCACGGGGAGGCGAAGCAGGCGGTCTAGTGAAGGGGCGTGGCTCTGGCGGAGCTGCTCGCTGGCGGCGGCCGGAGGCAGAGGCAAGGGGGGTCAGAAAGCGTCCAGAGGAGGCTCGACGGTTACAGGTACATGCTCGGGCGGCCATGGCGGGCGAGCGAGCGACGCGTTGAATCAGGAGGCGTCGGGGAAGGGCTCGCCGGGCAGCATGCTGGCCGGCGCGGGGCAAGGAGGCGCAGGCGTGAGCTGGAGGCGGGGTCACACGCGGGGATGGAAGGAGCGGCGCGGGGACGGCAGAGGTGTGGGGCCTCGCTCCTCTCCCTGGCGAAGCAAGGAAGGAGGGGATCGAGGGAGAGGGCGCTGCGAGCGAGAGAGAGTGGGGATCGGGCAGGAGAGGGACGACGGGTGTGGCGGTGCTGCCAAGAGGGAGAAGGTGAGATCGAGAGAGAGAGGTGTCGGGCTAGGTTTGAGAAGGCAGGGCCGGCTGGATGCCAGGCCCAAGAGGTCAGCGGTGGAAATGGGCCTAGGGAGAGGATGGCCTAGGTGGGCCGGCTTGGCTGGCTCCTCTCTCCTCTCTTCTCTTATTTCCTTTTCTTTTAGAACTGCCCGTAAATAGGCAGCCGTCAAAAGGGAAAAGGTCAGGGATGTTGGGGATGAATTTGAAAGAAGTGAGAATATTTCTAGACTTGTGGAATTATGAAGGATTTGAATAAACTTGTTCGGGAATTTTTCAGGAGAGAAAATTAATTCAAGTTTGAATTTGATTCAAACTTGAGCCATTTTTGAATCCAACCAAAACAAGTCTAAAGGATCTGAAATTAGGCAGAGGGGGTGTAGGAATGGTTTAAGATTAATAGGAAAAGAAAGAAAATTTTATGGAACAAAAAAAATAATGCCACTTGCAATAAATGAGTGAAATTTGAAAGAAGGAAGAAGTGAAATGGTTTGCACTTGGAGAAGGGCCTTGGAGGACAGATCATAGATGCAAAAATAGTTTAGAAACGAGAGGGATTTATAATGCAAGTTTGTTGCGGTTAATTCCAAACTAATGGAATATTTTATATAGCTCCCTAATATTGGGGTATATGTTGTAAAGAGAATCACCACATGAATTCCCTCGGTTTAAATGGACCAAAGATCCATGCAATTTATTTAGTTGAGTTTTAAGAAGAGGTGCAAGAAGACATGATGCAATGCACATGATGCAAAAATGAAAGCAACGAGCCAAACAAATCACACGACGAAAACTTGGAAATCAAGGAAGGCATCTGAAGCATCGGTACTGGGGCGTTACACACCTACTGAAATATCTTTGCAAATGGCTGATAAATCAACTGCTATACCTGTCGGTATTTGTGAGGATGTGCCTGTTGTGGTTGCAAACATTACTATTTTAACGGACTTTGTTATTCATGATATTCCCGAGGATGATAGTATGTCCATTATTCTTGGAAGACCCTTTTTGAATACTATAGGGGCTGTTATTGATTGCAACAAAGGCAATGTCACTTTTCATGTTAATGGTAATGAGCATACGGTACACTTTCCGAGGAAACAACCTTAAGTCCATAGTATTAATTCTATTGGAAAAATTCCATCAATTATTTTTGGAGGTTTTGAATTTCCTCTTCTTATTGTTGGGGATGTGCATATCCCCGTTGAGGTAACCTAGTGTTATTCGAAAATTCTCCGGTTCCATGTTACTCGGAATGAGTTTGTTAACAAGACTTGATCAACCTTGTTAATGGATTCCTTTTGATGATCATGAGATGGATGAATTTAGAAAACACAACTCTCTGTCCCCTCCTTTTACTTTCTGTTATTTATATTATATAAAATAAAAATAGTATTTTCTGTCTGTTATCTGAATTATCCGTGCAATATAAAAATACCCCGAAAAAAAGGTTCCCCAAATGCGCTAAAATTTAAATATGACTTTTTTGGAATATTTGAGAATATTTGGCACTGAGAACACACCAGGGGGGCATCCACCTGGCCACGAGGGTGGAGGGCGCGCCCCCCTGCCTCGTGGGCCCATGGTGGCCCTCCTCCACTTATTCCTGCACCCACACACTCCTTCTTCCTCCCACAAACACCATTAACCAGCTCAAACCCGAGTCCATGCTCATTTTGCTGCCATTTTTGATCTCCTTGCTCAAAGCACCTCTCACAAAACTGCTTGGGGGGATTGTTCCTTGGTATGTGACTCCTCCATTAGTCCAATTAGTTTTTGTTCTAGTGCTTTATTCATTGCGTATTTTTGCTGCTTAGGTGACCCTGTTCTTGAGCTTGCATGTCAAATTTATATGGTTCCAAGTAGTTCTAATGCACGATATGGGCTCTAGGCACTTGTAGGAGTAGTTGCTATCAATTTTGTTGAGTTTGGTTCACTTTTATTTTGAAGTTACTAAAAATTTCAGAATTTTTCAGAAAATAATGAAGAGATTTTTGAGGGGCTCATCGAGCCAAAGCTTGAAAGAAAAGCAAAATGAAGAAGCAAAGAAGCCCAAATATAATCTGCCTCGCACCGCGGAGGTTAGGCCGTGTGAATGGCCCTCCGATGATTTCTTGAGATCAACCGGGATTTATGAGGATTTATATGAATTGGCTAAGAATGCAGGCCTCACCGACTTCCTCCACGACCAACGCGAACAGTATCTCTTACTCACCAATACTTTTGTGCAAAACTTCTACTATTATCCTAGGGAATCACCTCCTTCAGGAGAGTTTCATTTATATGATGTGGTTAAGAAGATGTCACTGTATGAATTTCCCAGGGTTTGAAAAATACCTTTCGAGGGTAGCTTAGAGGAACCACATCGTAAAGACGTGGATGGGTTTATTGACACTATCACTGTAGGGGGAACTAGGAAGGTTTCTGATGCAAGAATCACTAGCATAATTTTCCTGTTTTACGCTACTTTGCAATATTTGCTAGTCGTTGCTTAATTGGTCGCGGAAACTGTGGAAACCTTAGTGTTCCTAATGTTTTTATTTTGTTCCATGGTTTATTCCGTGACGACTCTGTTAGTATGGGCGGTATTATTGCTAAACAGTTAAGTCTGAACCGTACAAAGGGCCCCATCTTTGGTGGTATCTATGCTTCACGCCTTGCTGCATATTATAACATACCCATTAGGCCCTATGAAAAAGAAGAAAAATTGTTGCCTACTGTTTATTTAGATAATAAGAGTATGGTAGCGCATGATTTTATTATAAAGAATAGGGAGGCGAGCTTAAATACAAATTGTTCTTTGATAAATGTCATCTTGAGACTATCACCCTGCCTGCTCCTTCCTTGTTTGATTTATCTACATGCCAGTACCTCGTCTCGCCGGAGGACATTCACGCTTACCGGAACCCTACATCAGCCACAGAGCCAGAGTCAGAACCACAAGTTGATCCTCCACGACAGTCTAATTACCAGTGGGATCCGGAGATGATTGCCAACCAGTGGCAATCAGAGTCTTCTTCTTCGCAGTACGACCCCAACTATTACTATGGATATCCGCCAGGCCAACCGTGGCCATAGACCAACTTAGGCCAAAAGCCTAAGCTTGGGGGGGTACATATTTCTCGCCGACATTAAATTCATGTTCACACACTCATTTCTAGATGTCGATGCTCATACTTTTTCATTGTAATATCCATGCTAGTTTATTTTCTCTTTTTATGCTTTCTTCTTGTGTGCTTAATAAACCTTAAGAAAAACCAAAAAAATTAGTTGTAGCTTTTAGCTAGTTTTAATTTCCATGCTTGTAGTAGTAATTAAAAAGAAAACCCAAAAAGATTTCCTATTCTTCTTTTGCTTGTTGGGAGCTTTCCCGTGTAAATAGTTTTATTTCTTTTCTTTTCTTTGGGGGTCGATAGGAGAAGACCATGATTAAATTGTTGAAGTGGCTCTTATATGCATTATTGTTGATATGACAAAAGAGCCCATATTGCCTTGTCTTCTCCTATTTATTGAATGCTTACAGATTCCAGCTTAGTCCAATGCACGTGCACTATTATTATTATCCACATCATTCGGTCATGCAAGTGAAAGGCAATTATGACGATATATGATGGACTGACTAAGATGAGAAAAGCTGCTATGAGCTCGACCTCTCTTTTTTTTGTAAATATGATTAGTTCGTCATTCCTGATTCAGCCTATTATAAATAAACATGTTTGCAATGACAACTAGAGATCATAGTTTCTTATGCCATGCTTAATTAGCTAGGAGCTTATAATGGTTTACCTTGCGTGCCAACATGTTATTAAAATGGTTGTGATGTGGTATGATAGGGTGGTGTCCTCCTTTGAACAATTCGAGTGGCTTGACTTGGCACATGTTCACACATGTAGTTGAAACAAAATCAACATAGCCTCTACGATATTTATGTTCATGGTGCATTATATCTTACTCATGCTTGCATTCGGTGTTGATTAATTTTAATGCATGTTCATGACTGTTGTCGCTCTCTAGCTGGTCGCTTCCCAGTCTCTTTCTAGCCTTCACTTTTACTAAGCGGGAAAACTGCTTGTGCATCCAATCCCATAAACCCCAAAGTTATTCCATATGAGTCCACCATACCTACCTATATACGGTATCTACCTGCCGTTCCAAGTAAATTTGTATGTGCCAAACTCTAAATCTTCAAATAAATATCCTGTTTTGTATGCTCGAATAGCTCATGTATCAACTAGGGTTGTCCATATCTTCCATGTTAGGCGGGTTATTCTCAAGAGGAGTGGACTCCACTCCTCACTCATGAGAAAATGGCTGGTCACCGGGATGCCCAGTCCCATGCTTTATGCAAACTAAATCAAAATAATTACAAACAAAACTCCCCATGGGACTCTTGTTAGTTGGAGGCACTCGTTGTTTCGAGCAAGCCATGGATTGATGCTTGTTGGTGGAGGGGAGTATAAACTTTACCATTCTGTTTGGGAACCGCCTATAATGTGTGTAGCTTGGAAGATATCGACATCTCTTGGTTGTTATGTTGACGATGAAAGTATACCGCTCAAAATATTATTCACCTCTATTTCAAAACCGAGCTCTGGCACCTCTACAAATCCCTGCTTCCCTCTGTGAAGGGCCTATCTATTTACTTTTATGTTGAGTCATCATCCTCTTATTAAAAAAACACCAGTTGGAGAGCACCGCCGTCATTTGCATTCATTACTATTAGTTTACATTGAGTATGACTTGACTGGATCTCTTTTACCATGAATTATAATGTCTAGTCAGTCCTTGATCTTTAAAGGTGCTCTGCATTTATGTTTTGCGGTCTCAGAAAGGGCTAGCGAGATACCATCATGTTATATCATATTATGATTGTTTTGAGAAAGTGTTGTCATCTGAGATTTATTATTATTGCTCGCTAGTTGATTATGCCATTGATATGAGTAAACATGAGACCTAAGCGTTATTGTGAATATGGTTAATTCATAATCTTTGCTGAAAACTTGAATGTTGGCTTTACATATTTACAACAACAAGAGCAAACAGAGTTTGTAAAATTTTTTCTTTATCACTTTCAGTTTGTCAACTGAATTGCTTGAGGACAAGCAAAGGTTTAAGCTTGGGGGAGTTGATACGACTCCGTCGTATCTACTTTTCCAAACACTTTTGCCCTTGTTTTGGACTCTAACTTGCATGATTTAAATGGAATTAACCCGGGCTGACGTTGTTTTCATCAAAATTGCTGTGGTGTTATTTATGTGCAGAAACAAAAGTTCTCGGAATGACCTGAAACTCCACGGAGCGTCTATTGGAAATAACAAAAAATACTGGCAAAAGATCAAGACCAGGGGGGCACACCCTAGCCACGAGGGTGGGGGCGCGCCTGCCCCCCGGGCTCGCCCCCCTACCTCTTGGGCCCCCTGGAGCTCCTCCAACCTCAACTCCAAATCTATATATTCACTTTCGGGGAGAAAAAAATAAGGGAGAAGGATTCATCGCGTTTTACGATACGGAGCCGCCGCCAAGCCCTAAAACCTCTCGGGAGGGCTGATCTGGAGTCCGTTCGGGGCTCCGGAGAGGGGAATCCGTTGCCATCATCATCATCAACCATCCTCCATCACCAATTTCATGATGCTCACCGCCGTGCGTGAGTAATTCCATCGTAGGCTTGTTGGACGGTGATGGGTTGGATGAGATTTATCATGTAATCAAGTTAGTTTTGTTAGGGTTTGATCCCTAGTATCCACTATGTTCTGAGATTGATGTTGCTATGACTTTGCTATGCTTAATGCTTGTCACTAGGGCCCGAGTGTCATGATTTCAGATCTAAACCTATTATGTTTTCATCAATATATGAGAGTTCTTGATCCTATCTTGCAAGTCTATAGTCACCTACTATGTGTTATGATCCGGCAACCCCGAAGTGACAATAATCGGGACTACTCCCGGTGATGACCGTAGTTTGAGGAGTTCATGTATTCACTATGTGTTAATGCTTTGGTCTGGTACTCTATTAAAAGGAGGCCTTAATATCCCTTAGTTTTCGCTAGGACCCCGCCGCCACGGGAGGGTAGGACAAAAGATGTCATGCAAGTTCTTTTCCATAAGCATGTATGACTATATTCGGAATACATGCCTACATTACATTGATGAATTGGAGCTAGTTCTGTGTCACCCTAGGTTATGACTGTTACATGATGAACCACATCCGGAATAATTCTCTATCACCGATCCATTGCCTACGAGCTTTCCATATATTGTTCTTTGCTTATTTACTTTTCCGCTACTATTGCTATAATCACTACAAAACACCAAAAACATTACTTTTGTTATCATTACCTTTTGCTATCATTACCACTACTATCATATTACTTTGCTACTAAATACTTTGCTGCAGATATTAAGTTTCCAGGTGTGGTTGAATTGACAACTTAGCTGCTAATACTTGATAATATTCTTTGGCTCCCCTTGTGTCGAATCAATAAATTTGGGTTGAGTACTCTAGCCTCAAAAACTGTTGCGATCCCCTATACTTGTGGGTTATCACCAGTTAATACAATTCTAGCATGAATAATAAACATTTATCATGATATAAGGAAATATAAATAACAACTTTATTATTGCCTCTAGGGCATATTTCCTTCACTTACACGCCCCCGCGGGGCCCACAACAGTCGCCAGCGCCTAGTCGGAGTCCTCCTCCGTCTTGACGCGGTGGCATGGGAGCTCATCGGAGTTGTCATCGCCCCGCTTCCCTCGAAGGAGGCGCTGCCGCCGTCGCTAATGTTGTCTCCGTAGGAGTGGCTGCTGTTGTTGTTGCTCTCCATGCAGCACTCCAGGCGACCACCGGCCACCCTAAAGATATTCACGAAGAGCGCTGCGGTCCCGTCGAACTTGAAGTGAAGGGTGTGTCCCTCCTTCACGTCGCAGGCGCGGGCGAACGACTTCCACCCCCGCGTCAAGCACATGTAGCCGGATGGAGTGAACTCCGCCGCCACCCAGGAGGACTTTTTGCAGCAGTTGTCTGGCTGCAGCCACGGTCCTAAGGGTGCGTCAGCCGCCAGCTCCTTCACGATGGAGTCTGGGAGCTGGAGCCAGGTTCGGGGCGGGTTGTCCATCCACATGACAAACTCGCGGGCTAAGTCCGCGGAGTGGGCCCCAGCCGAGGCGGCCGGGCGGCTTTGCCGCTCCTCCCTTGTCGGTTGTAGCCGCCTCAACCCCCACAGCCGCGCCTGTAGGTGGGGTTCGTCTTGTGGCTGCCAGAGCCGGTGCAGGCCGCCAAAGGAGGACACCCACGTCCTCGGGGAGGCGCCCCAGGCGCAGCATCGGACTTGCAAGGGCGGCCCCGCCATCTCGCATGCTGCAACGGCTCTGGTCCCTCCTGCTTCGCCTTGCCCTTCTCAGCAGCGGAAAACCTTCTCAATGGTGCCATGGCTATAGCAGTAGTGGTGGTTGAAGATGGAGAGGCGATGAGACGGTGATGGGCCGAAGGTTTTGACCCCCCGCCCTTTTATAGCAATCGAAAGAGGCCGGTCCGTGCCCCTTCACCTTCGAAGTAATGATGGCCTCGCGCAGAGCGTGCCAGGCTTTATGTCAACCTGGGCAGTTGCCGAAGCATCATGGGGAAGTGGGGGCATCCCACGCCCCGCCATGCACCACGCGTCTAGCATGGCCTGCAGGCGGTTGGGGCCCGCATCGCTTCGCTCTTTCCTCTTCGCCTCTGCCTCCAAGCAAATTTGTGCGCACCGCGGGCCTGGGGGCTACCGTCGGGGCTCTGGGTCTGGGGGTACCCAGGCCCGTCTGCCTGTGGCTCAACGCGTGGCATCGTCAAAGGGCCCGGCGTGACCCAGCGACTTCATAAGCAAGCCCTCACGAGGCCCCCCGCCTTGCGAGGCGAGCGTCAGAAAGCATCTTCAGGCGCCCCGAGGGCTTCATGAGGGGCGGCCTCCCGAGGCCCCTCGTTCGGCGAACCTCTCCAGGCTCCCCACCCCGCCTTGCGCCACACATGGGTGATGTGAGCCACGATAAACGGAACCACACAGGCGCCGGTGGGCGCAAACCAGGACGGTTTCCCCTTTGGTTCTAAAGGAACAGGGACACCACACAGGTTCCTGAGGCAGCTGATACGTCTCCAACGTATCTATAATTTTTGATTGCTCCATGCTATATTATCTACTGTTTTGGACTATATTTGGCTTTATTTTCCACTTTTATATTATTTTTGGGACCAACCTATTAACCGGAGGCCCAGCCCAGAATTGCTGTTTTTTTGCCTATTTTAGTGTTTCGGAGAACCAGAATATTAAACGGAGTCCAAACGGAATGAAACCTTCGGGAACGTGATTTTCTCATCAGATAAGACCCAGGAGACTTGGACCCTCAGTCAAGAAAGCCACGAGGCGGTCACGAGGGTGGAGGGCGCGCCCCCTGCCTCGTGGGCCCCTCGAAGCTCCACCGACGTACTTCTTCCTCCCATATATATCCATGTACCCCCAAACGATCGGAGAAGGAGCCAAAAACCTAATTCCACCGCCGCAACTTTCTGTATCCATGAGATCCCATCTTGGAGCCTATTCCGAAGCTCCGCCGAAGGAGGCATCGATCACGGAGGGATTCTACATCATCATCCAAGCCTCTCCGATGAAGTGTGAGTAGTTTACTTCAGACCTACGGGTCCATAGTTAGTAGGTAGATGGCTTCTTCTCTCTTTTTGGATCTCAATACAATGTTCTCCCCCTCTCTTGTGGAGATCTATTCGATGTAATCTTCTTTTTGCGGTGTGTTTGTTGAGACCGATGAATTGTGGGTTTATGATCCAGTCTATCTATGAATAATATTTGAATCTTCTCTGAATTCTTTTATGTATGATTGGTTATCTTTGCAAGTCTCTTCGAATTATCAGTTTGGTTTGGCCTACTAGATTGGTTTTTCTTTCCATGGGAGAAGTGTTTAGCTTTGGGTTCGATCTTGCGGTGTCCTTTCCTAGTGACAGAAGGGGCAACAAGGCACGTATTGTATCGTTGCCATCGAGGATAACAAGATGGGTTTTTTATCATATTGCTTGAAACTGTCCCTCTACATCATGTCATCTTGCTTAAGGCGTTGCTCTGTTTTAACTTAATACTCTAGATGCATGTTGGATAGCGGTCGATGAGTGGAGTAATAGTAGTAGATGCAGAATCGTTTCGGTCTACTTGTCTCGGACGTGATGCCTATATACATGATCATACCTAGATATTCTCATAACTATGCTCAATTCTGTCAATTGCTCAACAGTAATTTGTTCACCCACCATAGAATACTTATGCTCTTGAGAGAAGCCACTCGTGAAACCTATGGCCCCCGGGTCTCTTTCTCATTATATCAATCTCCATCACTTTATTATTGCTTTGCTTTTACTTTGCTTTTACTTTTTACTTTGCATCTCTATACTTAAAATACCAAAAATATTGATGAGGACATGGCTACCACAGTTACACCCATATCCCCTACTATTTTACCTCTTGGAACAGTTGCTAGAGCTCAGATACACCAATTAAATTATCAGGTACTTTCGTTTCTTGGTAACGTTTCTAATGTTCATGAGAATATGATGCTGCCTAACTTAGATACATTTGTGTTGCTTCCAATTGAAGGGCCTAGCACGGACAAGAAGGTTGAACATTGGAGCATGGTCAAGCACGAAGATGAAGGTGCGTGCGAAGAGAACAAGAACGAAGGTTCAAGTGGAGATTTCTGGACTTTGAATCCACCATGATGACATACAAGATGGTGGATGAAATATACAAGATGGCCTTTCATAAATTTCGTCCATAGCTTATTATTGGTGTTGCGCCACCTTTATTTTGGGCCAGGCTCATGTAATATATTTTTAGAGTCCATATTGTAGGGGAAACGACTTAGGAGGTGTTTTAGTCCCACCTTGCCAAGGGTGGACAAAATCCCCTCTCTTTTCCCTATAAATATAGCCCTTAAGGCATCGTTTAGAGTTGGGTTTTGTTTAGATTAAAAGTTCTCCATAGCTGCAACTTCGCGTACTTCGTTTGTGTTCAACGACCAGACCAAGACATCATAGAACCCCACCTTGATCAATAAAGCTTTCATCTTATATTCGAAATATCCATATTGCAATCTCAGTTTCTTGCTTGTTATTCGTTTGCTCGCAGGAAACAGGCCCTCGTGGTCAGGTTGATCGTGCTCCAGCGTGGTCAATAACCCCTCGGAGTTGGTTTAGCGATTGCTAAGGCGCGACGTCCTCGCACGTTCGTAGTCGGATCGTCAAAGTCGAGTTCCTCTAAAACGATAGCCACCATCTCATCGAAAGACGGGACACATGTGCCTCTATCAAGTGGTATCAGATTTCCAGGTTGCTCGGTGAGATTTTACAGTTTTTCATAGTTTAGGTCGAGTCTGTTCTTCATACCTATAGTCCACGAAAAAGCCAAAAAAAATTTAGGGTTAGGTCATCATATCCGAACCAATCTGAGCCTTTGCATAGTCTTTTTAGAGTTTTACTTTGTTGAATTTGCGGTTGCATCGTCGTGTCGAGTTGCTGGTCTTAGCGTCTAGTCCCTTAGAGTTTCGAGTTCTACACGCCGCCGCCACACCATCGTCATCATCATTACCATATACCACCACCCCACCATATACATCGCCGCTGCCATATACAACCACCAATCCGAGTCCACATATACCATCGCCATATACCACCACCAATCCGAGTACAAATATACCATCACCATATACCACCACCAATCCGAGTCCAGATATACCACCATAGTCCGAGTTCCACCAGATTCATCTCCGCCACCAGTCCTAGTCTGAGTCTAGTATTTGTTGCTTTGTTTTCGAGCTCCAGATCACGCCATACTCCAAGTCGTGACAGAGTAGGACTCCCGAGATTATGTGCTACCCGCAGAAGAAAAAGAGTTCCAAACTCAAAAAAAGCTAAGTCTGGAAAATTCTGGCTAGGCAGTTTTTAGACCATTTGTAGACTTTTTCAAAAAAAATTGTTGCGGAGCAAAAAAAAAAAGATTGGCTCGACCAAAAAAACTGAAAGAAGAATGTGGGAAATAAAAGAGATCCATACTTATTAGGAAAGAGAAGGAGAGCAGATTCGTTTGGGAGAAGTGGAAAAAAATTGTTTCCTTTTGGGTCCTTCTAGGCATTCACGTTTTGGAAAGACAAGAAGAAAAAAAAGGCAACTGCATCTCTGCTGTTTGTTTGGGACGAAGTAAAAAATAAGAGGAAAGTGGGACCAGTTCGGTTGCGTTTTTGGGGCGTGATCCCCTCCCACGTGGGTTGTGTTAAGTTGGAAGGAACTTAAAGCGCGAAAGAAAAGGAAAGTCTGATCCACAAAAAAAGGGGGGCTGATTTGGTAGAGATTTCTGAGGAAAATAAAGAGGGCGTACATTTTTTTAAGGAGATTTAGAAGGAAGGAAAGTGTCACGTGGATTTTGTTGCCTTGGATCATTCCATTGGAGAGTTTAAAGGAAAGAGTAATTGTCCGGTTGCCAAAAAAAGAGATAAAGGGCGATTCTGTATGGATAGAAGAGAGAGAGAGAGAGAGAGAGAGAGAGAGAGAGAGAGAGAGAGAGAGAGAGAGAGAAAGAGAGATAGAAGGATAGAAAAAAAGATTTGTTTCCCACGCGTATGAGTACTATTTGATTTGGTTTCCAAGGTAACTATATTACTTGATTCTTTCTAGTCTGCCACATTGGATATTGGATAGAAAAATAAGAGCAGGTGTTTGGAAGGGAATATAGTGTTGATATTTTTGGTTCGGTTGGAGAGTGGACTTTCAAAAAAAACACTTGGCTAGTAATGCTACTACTTGGATCGTGGTGAGGCAAAAAGGAAAAAAAGTTAAGTGGCTTGCTAGCACTACTTGTTTGTATATCCTCTTTTGATCTAGCACTCACTGTTTTCATTTTGGTTCCGGTCATGAATACGTATGTGTCTTAGGCTCGCGTCTCTAATATAGTCTAGCCTAAAATCAGCACTCGACCACTTTGAACGAATTTTCAGCTTGCATTAATTAACGTGGTTGTAGAATTTTTTTCCCACATATAAAAAGCCAACCCAGCTCCACATATTTCTACATCGTGCATACATACGTTCACCTGGCAATCGCTTTAGCCAACTCTTGGAGTTATTTGACACCACTGATTGCCGGTCACCATCTGCTGCATGGTAAGAACTTGTAAGACTTTGATTTGCTATACTGTGAGCGTTTTACCATCATTTCCCAGTAGTTCATAGGAACATTATTTTTGGATTTTGTTTCTTGTTTCTACTAATCATGACAGGATCTAGAGTCAATTCATGGAGTTTATCGATCGTGGGCGATGTGCCATCACCTATGCAAATACCACAACCGTCATGAGAGGTGCACAAACATCCAGATGCACATGATCAAGTTAATGCTTCTATACCACCATTTAATGGTCGTTTTAGACCTGCTTCATATATTGAATGGGAGTTTGACATAAATAATATATTTGCTTCCGATAATTTTGATGAACATAAAAAAGTTAAGGTTGTGGTTGGTTCTTTCACTGGTTATGCTATAGTTTGGTGGAGTGAATATTGTCGGTTACACCCTAATGATATACCTACTACTTGGGATGATTTGAAACTTGCCATGCGACATACTTCCGTTCCCGCTTATTATACTCGTGACATGATTAAAACGTTGCAACATTTAAAACAAGGTAGTGACACCGTAACGACATATAATGATACTTTACAAACTACCTTGATGCATTCCTCTTTAGTAGAAAGTGAAGAAGATTTTATGGATAGATTTTGGGGAGGATTAAATCGTGACATTCAGGAGATACTAATTCATGAAGAGTGTTATCCTATGGACCATTTGTTTCATCTTGCTTGCAAAGCTGAACAGGAAATAAAACGACGTGTTGCCCACAAGGAGAACAAGCGCGAGATGCACATTCCAAGAGTTGATACAGTTGTCCCTTCAACTACTAGGCATACTATGACAACCACATCCGTTGTTGTGAGGACTACATCACCTCCACCATGTGACACATCATCACCGAGAGTGCCTACATCATCTGAGTTGATCATAAGAGGTAATGACAAAGGTACTATTCTTCCACCTCCACATGAGTATGATGAATGTCTTGCACCATGCGGTGAGCTACCCACTACTTTGATCACACCAGCTATTTTAGAGGACTATGTTGATGATTTGACTTTGCCATGTGATCAAACAATTATGAGTGAACCCATTGAATTAACTATTGATGCAAAAGAATCACGTGAATCAGGGAATAAATCAGATTTGGATCAAATACGTTTGAAAATAATTGTGCCAATGTTTAATCATTTTGATATGACCTCTAATCTTGGTGATGGTTCATCAATGTTGGGATGGTTTAGTGATAAGCATTGTCAATCTTATGATATGAATAAGAGCTTCACTTATATGTGCAAACTGAGTCGCAATATTTTCATGCCTTTGACTTCTTGTGATAATATATTGGATTTATATTTCACGACTTTTGAAGGGTGCTATGTATAAGTGTGTCACATGTGCCCCAACTGAGATCAGTAAAAATGGATGATATATACATATACAACGTGTACACCTTGTCTCTTTTGTTAGCCGGATCTCAGATTAAGCAACGCCGAGGACGGCTTTGTTTTCAAGAAGGGGAGGATGATGAGGACATGGCTACCATAGTTACACCCATATCCCCTACTATTTTACCTCTTGGAACAGTTGCTAGAGCTTAGATACACCAATTAAATTATCAGGTACTTCCATTTATTGGTAATGTTTCTAATGTTCATGAGAATATGATGCTTCCTAACTTAGATACATTTGTGTTGCTTGCAATTGAAGGGCCTGGCACGGACAAGAAGGTTGAACATTGGAGCATGGTCAAGCACGAAGATGAAGGTGCGTGCGAAGAGAACAAGAACGGAGGTTCAAGTGGAGATTTCCGGACTTTGAATCCACCATGATGACATACAAGATGGTGGACGAAATATACAAGATGGCCTTTCATAAATTTCGTCCATAGCTTATTATTGGTGTTGCGCCACCTTTATTTTGGGCCAGGCTCATGTAATCTATTTTTGGAGTCCATATTGTAGGGAAAACAACTTAGGAGGTGTTTTAGTCCCACCTTGCCAAGGGTGGACAAAATCCCCTCTCTTTTCCCTATAAATATAGCCCTTAAGGCATCGTTTAGAGTTAGGTTTTGTTTAGATTAAAAGTTCGCCATAGCTGCAACTTCGCGTACTTCGTTTGTGTCCAACGACTAGACCAAGACGTCACAGAACCCCACCTTGATCAATAAAGCTTTCATCTTATATTCGCAATATCCAGATTGCAATCTCAGTTTCTTGCTTGTTCTTCATTTGCTCGCAGGAAACAGGCCCTCGTGGTCAGGTTGATCGTGCTCCGGCGTGGTCAATAACCCCTCGGAGTTGGTTTACCGATTGCTAAGGCGCGACGTCCTCGCACGTTCGTAGTCGGATCATCAAAGTCGACTTCCTCTAAAATGATAGCCACCATCTCATCGAAAGACGGGAGACCTTTGCCTCTATCAAATATTATTTATCATCTTTATCAGATCTCACTTTCGTAAGTGACCGTGAAGGGATTGACAACCCCTAAGCGCGTTGGTTGCGTTGAGCTATTGTTTTTGTGTAGGTACGAGGGACTCGAGCGTAGCCTCCTACTGGATTGATACCTTGGTTCTCAAAAACTGACGGAAATACTTACGCTACTTTGCTGCATCATCCTCTCCTCTTCGGGGAAATCCAACGCAGTGCTCAAGAGGTAGCAAGAAGAATTTCTGGCGCCGCTACCGGGGAGTCTGCGCAAAAGTCAACAAACCAAGTACCCATCACAATCCCTATCTCCCACATTACATTATTCGCCATTTGCCTCTCGTTTTCCTCTCCCCACTTCACCCTTGTCGTTTTATTCGCCCTCTCTCTCTCTATTTGCCTGTTTTGCCCATTTGTTTTTTGTTTGCTTGTGTGTTAGTTTGTTTGCTTGTCGTTATGGCTAGTCCCTTATCTTCTCCGTTGTCTCTAGAGAATGAAGTTCTAAATTTTAAACAAAGGGAGGGAGAAAATCTCAAAGATGCTTGGTATAGAATTTGCAATGCTCAAAATAGATCAACTAGGAAGCAATCTACTTCAATTCTTCTCCGCAATTTTTATGTAGGTGCTAATCCTTGGTATAGATATATCCTTGATACCATTACCGAAGGGAATTTCTTGGGTAGCCATACTTTTGATTCTTCTAATGCTATGTTAGATTTATTTGGCTCACCACCTCTTTTGGTTAATGGAACTATGTTAACTTTGGAGCATGTTATGCAAAGACTTGAAATTATTGAAGGAAATATGCCCTAGAGGCAATAATAAAGTTATTATTTATTTCCTTATATTTTGATAAATGTTTATTATTCATGCTAGAATTGTATTAACCGGAAACATAATACATGTGTGAATACATAGACAAACAGAGTGTCACTAGTATGCCTCTACTTGACTAGCTCGTTGATCGAAGATGGTTATGTTTCCTAACCATAGACATGAGTTGTCATTTGATTAATAGGATCACATCATTAGGAGAATGATGTGATTGACTTGACCCATTCCGTTAGCTTAGCACTTGATCGTTTAGTTTGTTGCTATTGCTTTCTTCGTAACTTATACATGTTCCCATGACTATGAGATTATGCAACTCCCGTTTACCGGAGGAACACTTTGTGTGCTACCAAACATCACAACGTAACTGGGTGATTATAAAGGTGCTCTACAGGTGTCTCTGAAGGTACTTGTTGGGTTGGCGTATTTCGAGATTAGGATTTGTCACTCCAATTGTCGGGGAGGTATCTCTGGGCCCACTCGGTAATGCACATCACTTAAGCCTTGCAAGCATTGCAACTAATGAGTTAGTTGCGGAATGATGTATTACGGAACGAGTAAAGAGACTTGCCGGTAACGAGATTGAACTAGGTATTGGATACCAACGATCGAATCTCGGGCAAGTAACATACCGATGACAAAGGGAACAATGTATGTTGTTATGCAGTTTGGCCGATAAAGATCTTCGTAGAATATGTAGGAACCAATATGAGCATCCAGGTTCCGCTATTGGTTATTGACTGGAGACGTGTCTCGGTCATGTCTACATAGTTCTCGAACCCGTAGGGTCCGCACGCTTAAAGTTCGGTGACGATCGTAATTAGGGTTTTTGTGTTTTGATGTACCGAAGATTGTTCGGAGTCTCGGATGTGATCACGGACATGATGAGGAGTCTCAAAATGGTCGAGACATAAAGATTGATATATTGGAAGCCTATATTTGGATATCGGAATCGTTCCGGGTGAAATCGGGATTTTACCGGAGTACCAGGGGGTTACC
>NC_041390.1:288128076-288138224 GCF_002162155.2 Triticum dicoccoides
GGCCTACATGGGCCCTAAGAGAGAAGAGGAGGGCCGGCCAGGGCAGGCCGCGCACCCCCTCCCCCCTAGTCCGAATAGGACAAGGAAGGGGGGGCGGTGCCCCCCTTTCCTCTTTCCCCCTTCCCCTTTCCTTCTCCAAGAAGGCAAGAGGGGGGAGTCCTACTCCCGGTGGGAGTAGGACTCCTCAAGGCGCACCCCTAGGGGCCGGTCGCACCTCCCCCTCCCTCCTTTATATAAGGGGGCAGGGGGCACCCCATGACACACAAGTTGATCTTTGTGATCGTTCCTTAGCCGTGTGCGGCACCCCCTTCCACCTCGGTCATATCGTAGTGGTGCTTAGGCGAAGCCCTGCATCGGTAGAACATCATCACCGTCATCACGCCGTCGTGCTGACGAAACTCCCCCTCAACACTTGGCTGGATCGGAGCTCGAGGGATGTCACCGAGTTGATCGTGTGCAGAACTCGGAGGTGCCGTACGTTCGGTACTTGGATCGGTCGGATCAGGAAGACGTACGACTACTTCCTCTATGTTGTGTCAATGCTTCCGTTGCCGGTCTACGAGGGTACGTAGACAACACTCTCCCCTGTTGTTGCTATGCATCACCATGATCTTGCGTGTGCGTAGGAATTTTTTTGAAATTACTATGTTCCCAAACAGTGGCATCCGAGCCAGGTTTTATGCGTTGATGTTATATTCACGAAGAGAACACAAGTGAGTTGTGGGCGATATACGTCATACTGCTTACCAGCATGTCATACTTTGGTTCGGCGGTATTGTTGGATGAAGCGGCCCGGACCAACATTACGCGTACGCTTACGCGATACTGGTTCTACCGACGTGCTTTGCACACAGGTGGCTGGCGGGTGTCAGTTTCTCCAACTTTAGTTGAATCGAGTGTGGCTACGCCCGGTCCTTGCGAAGGTTAAAACAGCACCAACTTGACAAACTATCATTGTGGTTTTGATGCGTAGGTAAGATTGGTTCTTGCTAAGCCTGTAGCAGCCATGTAAAACTTGCAACGACAAAGTAGAGGACGTCTAACTTGTTTTTGCAGGGCATGTTGTGATGTGATATGGTCAAGACATGATGCTAAATTTTATTGTATGAGATGATCATGTTTTGTAACCTAGTTATCGGCAACTGGCAGGAGCGATATGGTTGTCGCTTTATTGTATGCAATGCAATCGCGCTGTAATGCTTTACTTTATCACTAAGCGGTAGTGATATTCGTGGAAGCATAAGATTGGTGAGACGACAACGATGCTACGATGGAGATCAAGGTGTGGCGCCGGTGACGATGGTGATCATGACGGTACTTCGGAGATGGAGATCACAAGTACAAGATGATGATGGCCATATTATATCACTTATATTGATTGCATGTGATGTTTATCTTTTATGCATCTTATCTTGCTTTGATTGACGGTAGCATTATAAGATGATCTCTCACTAAATTTCAAGATAGAAGTGTTCTCCTTGAGTATGCACCGTTGCCAAAGTTCATCGTGCCCAGACACCACGTGATGATCGGGTGTGATAAGCTCTACGTCCATCTACAACGGGTGCAAGCCAGTTTTGCACATGCAAAATACTCAGGTTAAACTTGACGAGCCTAGCATATGCAGAATGGCCTCGGAACACTGAGACCGAAAGGTCGAGCGTGAATCATATAGTAGATATGATCTACATATTGATGTTCACCATCGTAAGCTACTCCATTTCACGTGATGATCGGTTATGGTTTAGTTGATTTGGATCACGTGATCACTTAGAAGATTAGAGGGATGTCTTTCTAAGTGGGAGTTCTTAAGTAATATGATTAATTGAACTTAAATTTATCATGAACTTAGTACCTGAGAGTATCTTGCTTGTCTATGTTTGATTGTAGATAGATGGTCCATGCTGTTGTTCCGTTGAATTTTAATGCGTTCCTTGAGAAAGCAAAGTTGAAAGATGATGGTAGCAATTACACGGACTGGGTCCATAACTTGAGGATTATCCTCATTGCTGCATAGAAGAATTACGTCCTGGAAGCACCGCTGGGTGCCAGGCCTGCTGCTGGAGCAACACCAGATGTTATGAACGTCTGGCAGAGCAAAGCTGATGACTACTCGATAGTTCAGTGTGCCATGCTTTACGGCTTAGAATCGGGACTTCAACGACGTTTTGAACGTCATGGAGCATATGAGATGTTCCAGGAGTTGAAGTTAATATTTCAAGCAAATGCCCGGATTGAGAGATATGAAGTCTCCAATAAGTTCTATAGCTGCAAGATGGAGGAGAATAGTTTTGTCAGTGAACATATACTCAAAATGTCTGGGTATCATAATCACTTGACTCAACTGGGAGTTAATCTTCCTGTTGATAGTGTCATTGACAGAGTTCTTCAATCACTGCCACCAAGCTACAAGAGCTTCGTGATGAACTATAACATGCAAGGGATGGATAAGACGATTCCCGAGCTCTTCGCAATGCTAAAGGCTGCGGAGGTAGAAATCAAGAAGGAGCATCAAGTGTTGATGGTCAACAAGATCACCAGTTTCAAGAAAAAGGGCAAAGGGAAGAAGAAGGGGAACTTCAAGAAGAACAGCAAGCAAGTTGCTGCTCAGGAGAAGAAACCCAAATCTAGACCTAAGCCTGAAACTGAGTGCTTCTACTGCAAGCAGACTGGACACTGGAAGCGGAACTGCCCCAAGTATTTGGCAGATAAGAAGGATGGCAAGGTTAACAAAGGTATATGTGATATACATGTTATTGATGTGTACCTTACTAGAGCTCGCAGTAGCACCTGGGTATTTAATACTGATTCTGTTGCTAATATTTGCAACTCGAAACAGGGACTAAGGATTAAGCGAACACTGGCAAAGGACGAGGTGACGATGCGCGTGGGAAATGGTTCCAAAGTCGATGTGATCGCAATCAGCACGCTATCTCTACATCTACCTTCGGGATTAGTATTAGACCTAAATAATTGTTATTTGGTGCCAGCGTTGAGCATGAACATTATATCTGGATCTTGTTTGATGCGAGACGGTTATTCATTTAAATCAGAGAATAATGGTTGTTCTATTTATATGAGTAATATCTTTTATGGTCATGCACCCTTGAAGAGTGGTCTATTTTTGATGAATCTCTATAGTAGTGATACACATATTCATAATGTTGCAGCCAAAAGATGCAGAGTTGATAATGATAGTGCAACTTATTTGTGGCACTGCCGTTTAGGTCATATCGGTGTAAAGCGCATGAAGAAACTCCATACTGATGGACTTTTGGAATCACTTGATTATGAATCACTTGGTACTTGCGAATCATGCCTCATGGGCAAGATGACTAAAACTCCATTCTCCGGTACTATGGAGAGAGCAAGAATTTATTGGAAATCATACATACAGATGTATGTGGTCCGATGAATGTTGAGGCTCGTGGCGGATATCGTTATTTTCTCACCCTCACAAATGATTTAAGCAGATATGGGTATATCTACTTAATGAAGCATAAGTCTGAAACATTTGAAAAGTTCAAAGAATTTCAGAGTGAAGTTGAAAATCATCATAACAAGAAAATAAAGTTTCTACGATCTAATCGTGGAGGAGAATATTTGAGTTACGAGTTTGTTCTACATTTGAAACAATGCGGAATAGTTTCGCAACTCACGCCACCCGGAACACCACAGCGTAATGGTGTGTCCGAACATCGTAATCGTACTTTATTAGATACGCTGCGATCTATGATGTCTCTTACTGATTTACCGCTATCATTTTGGGGTTATGCTTTAGAGACAGCTGCATTCACGTTAAATAGGGCACCATCGAAATCCGTTGAAACGACGCCTTATGAACTGTGGTTTGGCAAGAAACCAAAGTTGTCATTTCTAAAAGTTTGGGGTTGCGATGCTTATGTGAAAAAGCTTCAACCTGATAAGCTCGAACCCAAATCGGAGAAATGTGTCTTCATAGGATACCCAAAGGATACTGTTGGGTACACCTTCTATCACAGATCCGAAGGCAAGACATTCGTTGCTAAGAATGGATCCTTTCTAGAGAAGGAGTTTCTCTCGAAAGAAGTGAGTGGGAGGAAAGTAGAACTTGATGAGGTAACTGTACCTGCTCCCTTATTGGAAAGCAGTACATCACAGAAACTGGTTTCTGTGACACATGTACCAATTAGTGAGGAAGCTAATGATAATGATCATGAAACCTCAGATCAAGTTACTACCGAACCTCGTAGATCAACCAGAGTAAGATCCGCACCGGAGTGGTACGGTAATCCTGTTCTGGAAGTCATGCTACTAGATCATGATGAACCTACGAACTATGAAGAAGCGATGGTGAGCCCAGATTCCACAAAATGGCTAGAAGCCATGAAATCTGAGATGGGATCCATATA
Source organism: Triticum dicoccoides (assembly GCF_002162155.2). NCBI lineage: Eukaryota > Viridiplantae > Streptophyta > Magnoliopsida > Poales > Poaceae > Triticum > Triticum dicoccoides. The sequence goes on from NC_041390.1 coordinate 288,132,468, forward strand.
TGAGAACAAAGTGTGGACTTTGGTTGACTTGCCCGTTGATCGGCAAGCAATTGAGAATAAATGGATCTTTAAGAAGAAGATTGACGCTGACGGTAGCGATGCTTAAGTCTGTCCGAATCATGTCAGTGATTGCCGCATTTTATGATTATGAAATTTGGTAGATGGATGTCAAAACTGCATTCCTGAATGGATTTCTGGAAGAAGAGTTGTATATGATGCAACTAGAAGGTTTTGTCGATCCAAAGGGAGCTAACAAAGTGTGCAAGCTCCAGCGATCCATTTATGGACTGGTGCAAGCCTCTCGGAGTTGGAATAAATGCTTTGATAGTGTGATCAAAGCATTTGGTTTTGTACAGACTTTTGGAGAAGCCTGTATTTACAAGAAAGTGAGTGGGAGCTCTGTAGCATTTCTGATATTATATGTGGATGACATATTACTGATTGGAAATGATATAGAATTTCTGGATAGTATAAAGTGATACTTGAATAAGAGTTTTTCAATGAAAGACCTCGGTGAAGCTGCTTACATATTGGGCATTAAGATCTATAGAGATAGATCAAGACGCTTAATTGGACTTTCACAAAGCACATACCTTGACAAAGTTTTGAAGAACTTCAAAATGGATCAAGCAAAGAAAGGGTTCTTGCCTGTGTTACAAGGTGTGAAGTTGAGTAAGACTCAATGTCCGACCACCGTAGAAGATAGAGAGAAAATGAAAGATGTTCCCTATGCTTCAGCCATAGGCTCTATCATGTATGCAATGTTGTGTACCGGACCTGATGTGTGCCTTGCTATAAGTCTAGCAGGGAGGTACCAAAGTAATCCAGGAGTGGATCACTGGACAGCGGTCAAGAACATCCTGAAGTACATGAAAAGGACTAAGGATATGTTTCTCGTATATGGAGGTGACAAAGAGCTCATCGTAAATGGTTACGTTGATGCAAGCTTTGACACTGATCGGGACGATTCTAAATCGCAAACCGGATACGTGTTTATACTGAACGGTGGAGCTGTCAGTTGGTGCAGTTCTAAACAAAGCGTCGTGGCGGGATCTACATGTGAAGCGGAGTACATAGATGCTTTGGAAGCAGCAAATGAAGGAGTCTGGATGAAGGAGTTCATATCCAATCTAGGTGTCATACCTAGTGCATCGGGTCCAATGAAAATCTTTTGTGACAGTACTGGTGCAATTGCCTTGGCAAAGGAATCCAGATTTCACAAGAGAACCAAGCACATCAAGAGACGCTTCAATTCCATCTGGGATTTAGTCCAAGTGGGAGACATAGAAATTTGCAAGATACATACGGATCTGAATGTTGCAGACCCGCTGACTAAGCCTCTTCCACGGGCAAAACATGATCAGCACCAAGGCTCCATGGGTGTTAGAATCATTAATGTGTAATCTAGATTATTGACTCTAGTGCAAGTGGGAGACTGAAGGAAATATGCCCTAGAGGCAATAATAAAGTTATTATTTATTTCCTTATATCATGATAAATGTTTATTATTCATGCTAGAATTGTATTATCCAAAAACATAATACATGTGTGAATACATAGACAAACAGAGTGTCACTAGTATGCCTCTACTTGACTAGCTCGTTGATCGAAGATGGTTATGTTTCCTAACCATAGACATGAGTTGTCATTTGATTAACGGTATCACATCATTAGGAGAATGATGTGATTGACTTGACCCATTCCGTTAGCTTAGCACTTGATCGTTTAGTTTGTTGCTATTGCTTTCTTCATAACTTATACATGTTCCTATGACTATGAGATTATGCAACTCCCGTTTACCGGAGGAACACTTTGTGTGCTACCAAACGTCACAACGTAACTGGGTGATTATAAAGGTGCTCTACAGGTGTCTCCGAAGGTACTTGTTGGGTTGGCGTATTTTGAGATTACGATTTGTCACTCCGATTGTCGGAGAGGTATCTCTGGGCCCACTCGGTAACGCACATCACTTAAGCCTTGCAAGCATTGCAACTAATGAGTTAGTTGCGGAATGATGTGTTATGGAACGAGTAAAGAGACTTGCCGGTAACGAGATTGAACTAGGTATTGGGATACCAACGATCGAATCTCGGGCAAGTAACATACCGATGACAAAGGGAACAACGTATGTTGTTATGCGGTTTGACCGATAAAGATCTTCGTAGAATATGTAGGAACCAATATGAGCATCCAGGTTCCGCTATTGGTTATTGACCGGAGATGTGTCTCGGTCATGTCTACATAGTTCTCGAACCCGTAGGGTCCGCACACTTAAAGTTCGGTGACGATCGTAATTAGGGTTTTTGTGTTTTGATGTACCAAAGATTGTTTGGAGTCCCGGATGTGATCACGGACATGACAAGGAGTCTCGAAATGGTCGAGACATAAAGATTGATATATTGGAAGCCTATATTTGGATATCGAAATCGTTCCGGGTGAAATCGGGATTTTACCGGAGTACCGGGGGGTTACCGGAACCCCCGCGGGGGTTAATGGGCCTACATGGGCCCTAAGGGAGAAGAGGAGGGCTAACCAGGGCAGGCCGCGCACCCCCTCCCCCCTAGTCCGAATAGGACAAGGAAGGGGGGCGGCGCCCCCCTTTCCTCTTTTCCCCTTCCCCTTTCCTTCTCCAACAAGGCAAGAGGGGGGAGTCCTACTCCCGGTGGGAGTAGGACTCCTCCAGGCGCACCCCTAGGGGCCGGCCGCACCTCCCCCCTCCCTCCTTTATATACGGGGGCAGGGGGCACCCCATGACACACAAGTTGATCTTCGTGATTGTTCCTTTGCCGTGTGCGGTGCCCCCTTCTGCCATATTCCACCTCGGTCATATCATAGTGGTGCTTAGGCGATGCCCTGCGTCGGTAGAACATCATCACCGTCATCACGCCGTCGTGCTGACGAAACTCCCCCTCAACACTCGGCTGGATCGGAGCTCAAGGGACGTCGCCGAGTTGAACGTGTGCAGAACTCGGAGGTGTCGTACATTCGGTACTTGGATCGGTCGGATCGGGAAGACGTACGACTACTTCCTCTACGTTGTGTCAACGCTTCCGTTGCCGGTCTACGAGGGTACGTAGACAACACTCTCCCCTCTCGTTCCTATGCATCACCATGAACTTGCGTGTGCGTAGGAAATGTTTTGAAATTACTACGTTCGCCAACAATTATTGAAAATAAAGTTGCTACTATTGAATTAATTGAAAATCTAGATAAAAAAGATCCACAATCAAATTACCCAATACGGATCTAAGGTAGGAATGACTTTGAAAAATATTAAGGAAAAGGAACCCATAGTCAATGAGAAAATAAACTTAGATTCTACTAGAATCGATAAACTTGAGGGTATCATTACGAACTTGGGAACCGCTTTTTCTTTCGTAAAGAATACTCCAAGTCCTCCTACTAAAATTGCCAAGCTTATGTATGTTCCTAAAAATAAGGGTGAATCATCTAGTAAGGGAACTGCGGATCTTAAATCTATAAGTATTCATCCCAATCTTTTTGCTATCATTAAGGAACCAATTGCTACAAATGAATTTTTCGATCTTGTGCCTAAGAGTTTGATAATCACTAGAAAGAAAGAAATTCCTAAGGGAGATAGATGCCTCATTGAAGAATTGCCTACCAAAGATGGCAATACCTAGATCTATTCTTGCTTGTTATGCCTAGCTAGGGGTGTTAACCGATAGCGCTTGTTGGGAGGCAGCCCAATTTTATTTTTATTCCTTGCTTTTTGCTCCAGTTTAGTAATAAATAAATTATTTAGCCTCTGTTTTGATTGTGTTTTTTGTGTTTAATTAGTGTTTGTGCCAAGTAGAACTGTTGGGAAGACTTGGGGAAAGTCTTGTTGAACTTGATGTAAAAAACATAAACTTTAGCGCTCACGAGAACTGCTGTCATTTTTATTTGGAAAGTGATATTTAGTTAATTCTTTTTGCAGATGATTAATAGATAAATTCCTCACGTCCAGAAATTTATTTTAGAATTTTTGGGTCCCAGATCTTGCGCTAGCTACAGATTACTACAGGCTGTTTTGTTTTTGACAGATTCTGTTTTTCGTGTGTTGTTTGCTTATTTTGATGAATCTATGGCTAGTAAAATAGTTTATAATCCATAGAGAAGTTGGAATACAGTAGGTTTAACACCAATATAAATAAAGAATGAGTTCATTACAGTACCTTGAAGTGGTTTTTTGTTTTCTTTCGCTAACGGAGCTCACGAGTTTTCTACTTTAAGTTTTGTTTTGTGAAGTTTTCAAGTTTTGGGTAAAGATTTGATGGATTATGGAACAAGGAGTGGCAAGAGCCTAAGATTGGGGATGCCCATGGCACCCCCAAGATAATCTAAGGACACCTAAAAGCCAAAGCTTGGGGATGCCCCGCAAGGCATCCCCTCTTTTCGTCTACTTCTATCGGTAACTTTACTTGGAGCTATATTTTTATTCACCACATGATATGTGTTTTGCTTCGAGCGTCTTTTATGATTTGAGTATTTGCTTGTTAGTTTACCACAATGATCCTTGCTGTAGACACCTTTTGAGAGAGCCACACATGATTTGAATTTGTTAGAATACTTTACGTGCTTCACTTATATCTTTTGAGCTTTATAGTTTTGCTCTAGTGCTTCACTTATATCTTTTAGAGCACGGTGGTGGATTTGTTTTATAGAAACTATTGATCTCTCATGATTCACTTAGATTATTTTGAGAGTCTTATTAGCATGGTAACTTGCTTAAAATCCTAATATGCTTGGTATGAAAAATTAATAATAAAACTTTCGTATGAGTGTGTTGAATAGTAAGAAAAGTTTGATGCTTGATAATTGTTTTGACATATGGAGGTAATAATATCAAAGTCATGCTAGTTGAGTAGTTTTGAAATTGAGAAATACTTGTGTTGAGGTTTGCAAGTCCCGTAGCATACACATATGGTAAATGTTATGCAACAAATTTGAAACATGAGGTGTTATTTGATTGTCTTCCTTATGAGTGGCGGTCGGGGACGAGCGATGGTCTTTTCCTACCAATCTATCCCCTAGGAGCATTCGCGTAGTGCCGAGGTTTTTGATGACTTGTAGATTTTTGCAATAAGTATGTGAGTTCTTTATGACTAATGTTGAGTCCATGGATTATACACACTCTCACCCTTCCATCCTTGCTAGCCTCTTCGATACCGTGCATTGCCTTTCTCACATTGAAAGTTGGCGCAAACTTCGCCGGTGCATCCAAACCCCGTGATATGATACACTCTTTCACACATAAACCTTCTTATATCTTTCTCAAAACAGCCACCATACCTACCTATTATGGCATTTCCATAGCCATTCCGAGATATATTGCCATGCAACTTTCCATCATTCCGTTCATCATGACACATTCATCATTGTCATTGTGACGCCCGGATATTTAAGCTACAGTAAAGCTCTCCTAAAGATGCCATGTCATCTTTGATTACTGTTGCTAAACTTTCGTTAGTTCAAACCGATTCAAAATCAATTCAAAAAATGGCAAACAACAAAAGTTTTTAAAAGTTGAAACAAAAATGTTCGGTGGTTGCCGAATATTACGAGGGTAATTATAGTGCAGCAAACATATTTTTAGAAAATGCCTAAATGTTTTAAAATGGAATAAAACAGAAAAGTAAATAAGTAAAAGAAAAGAAAATACAAAACAGAAAACAAAGAAAAAAGAAGAAGAAGGAACTCCCCCCACTGGGCTCCGGCCCAGCAGGCCACAGCCCCATTGGGCCAACCCCCCAG
>NC_041390.1:288138386-288165720 GCF_002162155.2 Triticum dicoccoides
TCCACCGGCCTGCTTCCCTGCCGCGCGTCGTCCCCATCCCCTCCCCGTGCCCCGTTGCCCCGTCCCCTACGCCCACCGTGAGCACGCGCCTCACCCCCTCTCCCTCGCTCGCTCACCGCGCCGCGCCCGTGCCGTCCGCGCTCTCGCACGCACCGCACCCGCCGCGGTCCCTGCTGGCTGCGCCCGGGCCACGCTCACCATGTCCCGCCGCGCCCCTTTGCTGGATGTGCTCGCTCGCAGCCTCCCCGCGCTCGTCGCGCCCGAGCCATCCCCCGCCATCGCCTCACCTTACGCGGCCACCCAGGGTCGTGCACCTCACCTTGCCGCCTCTGCGTGGCCACGGCCCATCGCGGTTCGCCCGCGCGCGAACCACGTCGCCCCGCCATGCGCGCCCCGCGGCCTCTGCCGGTCGGTGCCCCTGCTTCACATCGGCGCCGCTGCTCCACCCCCGACCGCCCGTGCTCGCCGCCCCGTGCCGCGCTACTGCTGTTGCCGGCGCCGCTGCAGCCACCGCTGCTGCCGCTTCGCGTCGGTTCGTGCTTTGCCGCCCGTCGTCGCCTCGCGCCCCCTGGCCGCTGCCTACTGCCCTGCTCGCCGCGCCGCCCTTCTTCGGCTGTGGCCGTGGCCACCGGCGCCAGGCCGGAGCGCCCGCTCGGGCAGTGCCCGAACCATGCATGGCGCCCGCTGCCCGCTTAGGCCGTTGCCGCTAAAGGCCCCCGGGGCCTATGACGTACGGGCCCTGCCCTCAGAACGTTAAAAAGAAGGGAAACAAAAATAATAAAAATAAAATAAATAAATGAATAATAAATGATAAAAACAAATAATTAACTAATTAATAAACTTAATTAATTCTGATTAAATTAACTAATTAAGATTAATTAATCTAATGACCAATTAACCTAGTTAATTAATGTTAATTAACTAACAGAGTATGACAGTGGGGCCCACCCCTAATTAATACTAATTAGGCTAATTAAAATGTTTAATTAAAATGTGTCACTGACCAGTGGGACCCACTGGTCAGGTTGACCAGTCAACCCCTGTTGACTGCTGACGTCAGCATGAATCATGCTGGTGTCATAAATCCAATTTTGAATTAATTTAACTAATTAATTAAATTCCAGAAATTAATAAAATCTTTAGAAAATCATATATTTTAAATCGTAGCTCGGATGGAAAAACTTTGTACATAAAAGTTGCTCAGAACGATGAGACGAATCCGGATACGCACCCCGATCGTCCGCCACGCATCCCTAGCACAGCAAACACGCAACTTTCCCCCTCCGGCTCCTCTGCCCGAAAACGCGAAACACCGGGGATACTTTCCCGGATGTTTTCCCCTTCACCGATACCACCTCGTACTGCGTTAGGGCACACCTAGCATCACGCTTTATCATGTCATGCATCGTCATGCATTTGTTTGCATTATATTTATTGTTTCTTCCCCCTCTTCTCTCGCTAGACACCGAGACCGACGCCGCTGCTACCCAGTACGACTACGGTGTTGATGACCCCTCTCTCTTGCCAGAGCAACCAGACAAGCCGCCCCCCCTTGATCACCAGATATCGCCTACTCTCCTCTATACTACTTGCATTAGAGTAGTGTAGCATGTTACTGCTTTTCGTTAATCCTATCCTGATGCATAGCCTGTCCATGCTACTACTGTTGTTACCTTTACCTGCAATCCTAATGCTTAGTATAGGATGCTAGTTTACCACCAGTGGCCCTACATTCTTGTCCGTCTGCCATGCTATACTATCGGGCCGTGATCACTCGGGAGGTGATCACGGGTATATACTATATACTTTATACATGATATATGTGATGACTAAAAGACGGGTCGGCTCGTAGGAGTACCCGCGAGTGATTCCGATGTTGGGGGCTGAAGGGGCAGGCGGCTCCATCCCAGTAGAGGTGGGCCTGAGTTCCCGAAGGCCCCCGGCGGTTACTTTGTGGCGGAGTGACAGGGCAGGTTGAGACCACCTAGGAGAGAGGTGGGCCTGGCCCTGGTCGGCGTCCGTGGTTATTTCAGAATAACACACTTAACGAGATCTTGGTATTTGACCTGAGTCTGGCTACTGGCCTATACGCACTAACCATCTACGCGGGGACAGTTATGGGCACTCGACGTCGTGGTATCAGTCGAAGCCTTCGTGACGTCAGCGACTGAGCGGCGCGCGCCGGGTTGGACCGCGTAACGCAACTTCCTTTTTAATGGAGGTTGCTAGGTCTGCTCACCGGCCGCGTATGCAACGTGCAGGTGTGCAATGGGCGATGGGCCCAGACCCCTGCGCCATAGGATTTAGACCGGCGTGCTGACCTCTCTGTTGTGCCTAGGTAGGGCTGCGACGTGTTGATCTTCCGAGGCCGGGCATGACCCAGGAAAGTGTGTCCGGCCAAATGGGATCGAGTGTGTTGGGTTATGTGGTGCACCCCTGCAGGGAAGTTAATCTATTCGAATAGCCGTGATCTTCGGTAACAGGACGACTTGGAGTTGTACCTTGACCTTATGACAACTAGAACCGGATACTTAATAAAACACACCCTTCCAAGTGCCAGATACAACCGGTGATCGCTCTCTAACAGGGCGACGAGGAGAGGATCGTCGGGTAGGATTATGCTATGTGATGCTACTTGGAGGACTTCAGTCTATTCTCTTCTACATGCTGCAAGACGGAGGCTGCCAGAAGCGTAGTCTTCGAAAGGACTAGCTATCCCCCTCTTATTCCGGCATTCTGCAGTTCAGTCCACATATGATACCCTTATTCCATTTGATACCAATGCATACATATGTAGTGTAGCTCCTTGCTTGCGAGTACTTTGGATGAGCACTCACGGTTGCTTTGCTCCCTCTTTTCCCCCTTTCTATACTCGATTGCTGCGACCAGACGTTGGAGCCCAGGAGCCAGACGCCACCGTCGACGACGACTACTACTACTCGGGATGTGCCTACTACTATGTGCGGCCCGCTGACGGCGACCAGGAGTAGTTTAGGAGGATCCCAGGCAGGAAGCATGCGCCTCTTTCGATCTATATCCTAGTTTGTGCTAGCCTTCTTAAGGCAAACTTGTTTAACTTATGTCTGTACTCAGATATTGTTGCTTCCGCTGACTCGTCTATGATCGAGCTCTTGTATTCGAGCCCTCAAGGCCCCTGGCTTGTAATATGATGCTTGTATGACTTATTTTATTTGTAGAGTTGTGTTGTGATATCTTTCCGTGAGTCCCTGATCTTGATCGTACACGTTTGCGTGTATGATTAGTGTACGATTGAATCGGGGGCGTCACAAGTTGGTATCAGAGCCGACTGCCTGTAGGAATCCCACTTCCACACTCCTTGGCCGAAGTTGATTCTAGACATTGCAAAAACTTTTACTAACATGGTTGTGTGCCTTACGGGCCCACGTCGCCACCTGGGTGGTATTAGGATCTTTTACTACTCGCTCCTTACTCTGGGACTCTGAACTCTCTCCTACTCGGGTTAAACGATTTTACTAACTCTAACGTTAGGATCCCGTGACCACGTTCACCCCAAAGTTGGATAAGCCCTGGCTATTCACTAGAGTAGTATGTTGAACATTATCCACACTGTCAGTTGACTCCTTTGAAACATCTTTGTTTTCAGATGGAACCCACGAGACAGGTCGTGCGCCACACGACGGCCATTGGTGCCTCAGGATCACCTGCTATGTTGGTTGAGATGATGACCTATCTGGGTTTTCGCTGGCACCCTTAGTACACTGTCTATGAGGAGTACCAGGACTTCAACCAGGAGCAGTACCGTGCCATTGTCCACCTCTACTCCCGGGAGTATGACTCCACTACCGTGCTGCACACTGCTCATGGTGTTGGAGTGACTATCGACATGGCGGTCCACGATGCTGCTTATGCTGCTCTGACACGTCTTCGTGGAGGGTATCAGGAATTGGACACCTCCCCCTTCAGTCACATTGTTATCGCATCCGATGTTGGTGCGGAGGGTTACTACACTGCGGCCTACTCCACTGTCACCCGAGAGCCCTTCTACCATCAGAACCTGGTTCTGCATGCTGATGGGCTGGATAGAGCTAACCGAGCTCTTCGCCACGAGTTGTACACCACCCGTCAGCACCTGTATGGTGCTCTGACGCTATTGCACCCCTCTGTCCAATCTGGTGATCTGTCGCGTTCTATGATCTACCCTGCCAGGACCGTGATGCCCTAGGGCGTCGGCTGGCCAGATGTGGGAGGCTACTCTCCCGCACTTGGTCCTCTTCTGCCACTTGAGCGTCGGGTTCTGCACCAGAGTACCCGCGGACCCCAGGTTGCCGACATGGAGTTCCTGATGCCACACTACCAGCTTTCAGGTTACAGCTACCTCCGCAGTACCACGTGGGACTGATGTAGGCTTGCTTGTTAGTGTTAGATGCATTCGCCGCGAGCCCGCGTGCCGCCTATGATGATCTTAGTCTATGTACCAAACTCTATGCATGATCTCTTTTGTAAGATATGCCGACTACTATGTAGTATCTATCGTGCTGCTTTCGTTGTGCATGTTTCATCATGAATGATTCTTGTCTTTGCAAATTTCTCAATGCTGAACTACCCATGTTATATATTAGCAGGATGGTTAGACCAGGTGGTCGTGGTCGTGGTGGCAATGCCCCACCACCGCCTGGGTAGATGGCTGGGATGATGCAACAGTTTGAGCTGAATCGTTAGTTCATGGAGAATATTATGGCTCAGTTTCCTCGCCCCAATATGAACCAGCAGCCAACCCAAGTGACTCTGCAGGATTTCATGCGCCTCAACCCAACCATGTACCGCAGCTCAACTCAGCCTCTGGATGCTGATGACTGGCTCCGTGACATCACCTATGAGATGGAGTCTGCTGATGTAGCCCCTACTAGCTACGTCACCTTTGCTTCTTTCTTCCTGAAAGGACCCGCAACTCAATGGTGGGACAGCCACAGGCGTACTCTGCCAGCTAGAACAATCATCACCTGGCCAGACTTCCAAGCTGCCTTCTGTGCTCGTTTCATTCCTCAGGGAGTCATGGACCGGAAGAAGCGAGAGTTCCGCAACCTCACCCAAGGCAACAAAACTGTGGAAGCTTATCAGCGGGAGTTTCTAGACTTGTCCCGCTATGCTGAAGAGGACATTGCAACTGATGCATGCAGACAGGAGAAGTTCCATGATGGCCTTCAAGCTGACATCAAGCTCGCACTTCTAGTGCATGACTTTGCTAATTTCGCCACCCTGGTGAACAAGGCCATCATTGTCGAGACTGGTCTGCAGGAATACCAGGGCTCTCACAGGCGCAACCGTGACACGAGCTCATCTTCGGGCCCATCCTCGCAGAAGCGTAAGATATGGATTCCCAACAGCATGTACCAGCCAACTGCACCTGCCCCAAGGCAGTCCTATGCTGCACCTCGTCTGCCTGCTCCACCAACTAGGCAGCCAAGGCTTCCAGCTCCACCACCCCAAGCTCATGTTCCCACTCCCAATAATGGTTTGTGCTACAAGTGTGGCCAACCTGGTCACCTTGCCAGGAACTGCTATCAGAATCAGAACCAGAATCAACTGGCCCTTCCCACAGCTGGCCGTGTAAGCAACCATCCTCGCAATAACAATGCCAAGTCTTATGGTCGTGTCCATGCCAACCACATTGATCTCAATGAAGTTCTAGACCAGACTGCTACTGTGATGGGTACACTCCTCGTAAATTTAGTACCTGCATCTGTTTTATTTGATTCAGGAGCATCGCATTCATTCATGTCAGAAGATTTTGCATACAAGCATGACGTTAAGTGTGAGGAGATGAACACTTCGGTATTGGTAAAAAACCCCGTGGGACAATGTCAAACCTCACTGGTTGGCATCGACGTCCCCGTGGAAATCGAAGGGCTGGAATTGTATGCCTCTCCCATTATCCTGAAGTCGTCTAACATCGACCTCATTCTGGGAATGGATTGGTTGAAAGCGCATACTACTTCTATAGTTTGCGCCACTAAGGCCGTCCATCTGCTACACCCTTCTGATGAAATAATAGCTTACCAAGCTCATCTAGTTCAGAACACCGAGACATGGCTTTATGCCTTGAATGCGTTGAACGTTGCACCACTCGAGGGCATTGAAAACATTCCTGTCATTCGTGAATTCTAAGACGTCTTCCCAGAAGAACTTCCAGGGATTCCCCCTGCTAGAGCTGTCGAATTCATCATCGACTTGAAACCCGGCACCACCCCTATAGCCAAACGACCCTACAAGATGCCGCCGCATGAACTCATTGAGCTTAAGGAGGAAATCGACAAATCTCTTGTCAAAGGTTTCATACGCCCAAGTTGCTCTCCTTGGGGAGCGCCTTCTCTCTTTGTTAAGAAGAAGGATGGGAAAAACATATTAGTCCAAGACTACCGTCCTATAAACCAAGCTACCATTCAGAATAAATATCCTCTTCCGCGGATCAATGATCTTTATGATCAACTGGCTGGCTCATCAGTGTTCTCCAAACTCGACTTGAGGTTGGGTTACCACCAGATCCGTGTTCGTGAGGAGGATATCCCAAAAACCGCCTTCGTGACTCGGTATGGATCATACGAGTACACCGTCATGTCATTTGGCTTAACGAATGCTCCAGCCACCTTCTCTCGTCTGATGAACTATATATTCATGGATTACCTCGACAAGTTCGTTGTGGTATATTTGGACAATATCCTTGTATTTTCCAAGAACAAGGAAGAACATGCTGAACATCTTCGTCTTGTGCTGGAAAAGCTTCGAGAGCATCAACTGTATGCTAAATATTCCAAGTGTGAATTCTGGCTCCCCGAAGTAACCTATCTTGGGCATGTCATCTATAAGGATGGTATTGCCGTCAACCCTGAACGAGTTCATGCTATTCTCGATTGGACTCCTCCGAAGAATGTCAAGCAAGTCCGAAGTTTTCTCGATCTCGCCAGCTATTGCCATCGATTCGTCAAGAACTTCTCCAAGATTGCCAGGCCTCTGACTAATCTGTTGCATAAGGGTGTCAAGTTCGACTGGACAGACAAGTGTCAGAAAAGTTTCCAGACGCTCAAAGACAAGTTGACTTCTGCCCCAGTGCTTGCTCCACCTGATACTAAGAAGGACTTCGTCATTTACTGCAACGCTTCCTGTCAAGGATTAGGTTGTGTCCTAATGCAAGAGCGCAGAGTGATTGCTTATGCCTCTCGTCAACTGCGCCCTCATGAAGAAAACTACCTAGTTCACGACCTCGAGCTTGCTGATGTCATTCATGCACTGAAGCAGTGGCGACATTACCCTCTCGGTAATCGTTGCAAGATCTTCACCGACCACCAAAGTCTGAAGTATCTGTTTACTCAGCCAGATCTAAACCTCCATCAGCAGAGATGGATGAAGACTGTTGCAGACTTTGACGTGGGTATATCCTATACCCCCGGCAAGGCTAATGTAATGGCTGATGCCTTGAGCCACAAGTCTTACTGCAATCACCTCCAGGTTCACAAAGTTCAGCCCTCGCTTGTCGAAGAATTTAGAAAGCTGAACCTTCATATTGTTCCTCCTGGAGCACTCGCCCCCCCCTCCCCCAGAGTTTCAGAAGATGAATCTTCGTGTTGTTACTAAGGGTTCTCTAAATACCCTGGCTGTCGTACCAGATCTCGTAGCAGGTATAAAGACTATTCGAGGTTGTGACTCTGAAGTCCATAAGATTAAACATCATCTAACAGAAGGAAAGCCCTCCTTCTCTATCGCCGATGATGAAGCCTTGTACTTCAAAGGCCGCCTAGTGGTACCACGTTCGAGGAAAAACCTGGATCAAACTAAAGAGGTTATGAAAGAAGCTCATGATACGCCTTGTCTATTCATCCTAGTAGTACAAAGATGTACCAAGACATCCGACAAAGATTCTGGTGGTCTAATACGAAGCAGGATATTGCTCGTTATGTTGCTGAGTGTGATGTTTGTCGCCGTATCAAAGCAGAGCATCAAAGGCCTGCTGGAACTTTGCAACCTATCTCTATTCCTGAATGGAAATGGGACCATGTTGAAATGGACTTCGTCACTGGATTTCCCAAATCACAGAAAGGTAATGATGCTATTCTTGTCATCATTGACCGGCTTTCTAAAGTTGCACATTTTCTGGCGGTCAAAGAGATAATCACTGCTAGTCAGCTTGCTACTCTCTACATGGCCAGAATTGTTTCACTTCACGGTATTCCACTGGTTATCAGTTCAGACCATGGCAGTTTATTCACTTCAAGATTTTGGGCAAGTTTCCAAGAAGCTATGGGAACTCATCTGTCGTTCAGTACGGTGTTTCATCCTCAGTCGCAAGGACAGGTTGAACGTGTCAACCAAGTTCTCGAAGACATGCTTCGAGCTTGTGTAATTTCATTCGGCAAGAAATGGGAGGAATCTCTTCCATATGCCGAGTTCTCTTACAACAATAGCTATCAAGCTAGTCTGAAGATGTCCCCCTTCGAAGTGCTATATGGACGAAAGTGTCAAACCCCTCTGAACTGGTCAGAAACTGGGGAACGTCCACTCTTCGGTTCGGATATTATCCAACAGGCCGAATGTAACATCCCAAATTTTCAATTTGGAATGTTATACACTAGATCATCATGCATATCATATTTTATTTTTGCATTTTGGTTGATCCTAGAAATTCTACGCAACTCAATGACCCACGGAGAGAGTTGGGGATTTCGTTATTTTCGTATTTGAGTTTTCTCAAATCTTGAGAATAGGATCATTTGATTTTATTTATTTTATCATCAATTATTTCTATTACAAAAATATGAGAGAGGGAATAAAATGACTTTCCCAAAATAAAGAAATATTGAGGATTTAATAATAAAATCAAATAAGATTTTATTTCGGAGTTTTTCGGTGTTTTATTTGAATTTAGGAAAAATGCGTTTTTCAAAATAGCATTTAGGTCCCAAATAAATGTTCACCTTGTGCGGCTTGATTTTAGAAGCCCGTGAAAATTTATTTCAGAATTTTTGGAGTCCGTTTAGTATTTCTTTTTATTTTTCTGCCAAGTGGAATAATTAAAAAAACGAACCGACTTCGGGCCGTACCCGAGCGGGACACCGCCCGGGGGCAGCCTTTAAATAGCGCCGCCCCGAGCCGTCCCAGCCCATCAGCCCCGCCTCGTCCGCCGCCGCCGCCGTCGTCGTCCGTCGCCGCCGCCGCCGGTTTCCGCCGCCGAGGTTCGTCGCGCCTCGTTTTCCGTGCCGAAAAAAAGAGAAAAAAACAAAACAAAAAAATCAGCATTCGTCGTTTTTCTTTTTCTCGGATTAAAATCCGCCATTTTTCTGATCGCGATTCCTGATCTGATTTTCGTTTTAGTATAACTTTTCGCTCGTTTATCGGAATCAGGCGATTCAAGCGCCTAGGGATTCGTCTCGAAACCCTCTATCCGTTTAACCAACTTAAACAAGATTTTGCTACTGTAAAATTTTCCCTAGATCTAGATTACTAGAACGAAGTTGTTTTCTTTCGCCATTCGATTTTCGTTGCTTCGTTCGTTTTGATTCTTTTTGCCAACCGGAGTTCTTAAGTTGAACCTTCTGGTTAGATCTCTTATTTGAGTTTTACCTGTGCATTAGATGAGTACTTATTGTATGCTTGTTTGTTTGTCTGCGATAGAATACCCAGAGTGCGCCGCCTATTACTTTGAATCGTTAGGTTTCGTGGATCATCAGCAAGGCAAGTAACACTTTGATCATATCTTTTCTACTACCCAGTTTTATTGCATTAGATCAATCCTCACACATTGCATGATTAGGATCTAATTAATTTGTGGGATGGGAAGTAGATGAGGTAGTACCTATTACCTGTTTATTATCAAACCTTTGGGAGTTACTTCTACGTTTGCTTATTATGCCAAGCTATGCCAGTAGACATGGATTGGGTGAGTGAAATCCATCACAGATGTGAGATTGTTAATTAATGGTTTATCTAAGGTGGCAACTTAAACACACATCTGGGTGGATTGAGGCACCTGGGTATTCCAGTACTTGCCTGTTTTCTTTTGGACCGCCACCCAGGCTCAAAGGGATCATGAGACTATTCATACTAGAAACTTCCGTGTGCAGCCACAAGCTATTATGGGCTCTAGCATAGTTGACTAAGTCGTGCGAACTCTTACAGTGGTAGACTAGTAGATGTAGGGGATGTAGATGGTACGGTCTACCCGATCGTAAGGTGCTAGAGCTTCTGAAAGACTATGTCTCGGTCATCCGTCTTCTCAAACACCATGTAGTGCGAGAAACCAAGCGGAGGCGATCGAGTCTTGTGGGGAAAAGTGCGCAAACCTCTGCAGAGTGTAATAAACTAATCATGGTTAGTCGTGTCCCCGGTTATGGACATCTTGAGTATCTAGTACTTGGATTTTAATGTGAATCTCAACATGTTACTCTAAATTAATTTTGTTGGGTTATGTTTAATGATGATGCTTAATTGGGATTGAGAATGCTGTCAACCATTCTCAATGTTTAACAACCACCATGATAGTTAAATAAATTTATTCCTTTGAAGTAGGGGAAAATTGGCTTTACGCAAAACTGTAACCACAGAGCTTTCCACCAGCCAAATATGCATATAGTATATTTGTTTCATTCCATTACTCTATATGTGTTACCTTGCCAGCATATTCCATGTGCTGACCCGTTTCGGGCTGCAACGTTAATGTTGCAGACTTTTCAGACGACGATTAAGGATTTTTTAGGTCGTGGTTCTATACTCAGTGATGCCGTTTGATGAGGACATCAATACCATTGTTACACCCACAGCCCCTACTGTTACATATACTGGATCAATTACTAGAGCTCGCGCACGCCAATTAAATTACCGGGTACTTACGTTTCTTGGTAATGATTCTAATGTTCATGAGATTATGATGCTGCCTAAATTGGATACATTTGTTTTGCTTACAAATGAAGGGCCTAGCTTGGAGAAGGATGAACATTAGAGCAAGAACACGCATGGAGTTGATGGCATGCGCAAGGGGATCAAGAACGGAGTTACAAGTGATGATTTCAGGACTTTGAAGCCGCCATAAGGAGTGCATGAAGCCTTGGACGAAATATACAAGATGCCACTTCATAATATACGTCCATAGGCTATTCTAGGTGCTGCGTCACCTTATTAATGGGCCAGGCCCATGTAATTTCGAAATACTTTTTTGTCGCACTTTTTCGTCGTCGCTGCCCTGATTTCCGAAAAAAGTGAAAAAAAATTCGTGCCCATCCTATCAGTTTGACGAGGGAAGAGTTTTGAGACACTCGCCATTATAGTGATTTTTCGCAAAAAAAGAGGAGCGCAAAAAAAGAGTGAAAAAAAAAGAGTTCCAGAGTGTGCTTTTCCCTTATTTACGTGCAGCGCCGTGATTTTGTTAGTGTTCTAGGCTCGCGTCTCTAGCACGGTCTAGCCTAGGACCAGCACAGTACCGTCGTTGAGCGTTTATTCAACTTTGCATCTCTGAATTGATTATTGCTGACCCTTTTTGCTACCATACTATAAGCCTTCCCAGCTCCACATACATCTACGTCGTGCGTTTGACTCTCCCTGGCAATCGCTCTATCCAAGCTTTTGAGAGTTTTGACTACAACGGTTGCCGATCACCGCCTGCTGCTGGGTAAGAACTGGTAAGAATTTGAGATTTGCTTGACGGATTTGTGACACCCGCCACCACCACCACTTGTTAGTAGTCTGTATGATCATATTCTTGTGTGTTTCTATTGCTGCTAACCATGCCAGGATCACAAGCCGACGAGACTGACTGGGAGAACTTGACGAACAAGGAGCTTCATGATACGTTTCAGCAAATGGTGAGTGGACAGGTGCAAGATGTGATAAACAGATTTGAAGAGGCCATGGAGAAGATAGATGGCATGGAGAAGACGTTTGAAACAAAGCTCGATAACAAGTTTGCTGAATTGCTTTCGCGTTTTCCACCACCACCACCGGCTGCTCCTGCCGCACCTCTGCAACAACGGCAACAACATCGACTACCTCCACGTCGGGAAACAGCCCTCCGTCGAGCGAGCCGTGTCCCTCTTCAGTCGGGCCAAACTGCTGGTGCTGCTGTTGATACTTCTGTGGCTCCTACTGCTGATGTGGAGGAGGATGATTATGTGGGAGATTATGAGGATGAGGTTGATCAAAATCAGAACTACGTGCCACCACCAGCACAGCAACCACCAGGTCGTCCACATGCAAATAATGGCAATGGTAGGGCTCACCCTCAGGTATGAGATCATGACCATCTCCCTAAACTAAAATTGAATATTCCACCATTTGAGGGTAGATATGTTCCTGATATATATCTTACTTGGGAGTTAGAAACTGAACAACGATTTACATGTTTACAATATCCCGAGGAGAGACGTGTTCCTGCTGTTGTTTGTGCATTCACTAGTTTTGCATGTGTTTGGTGGTCTGAGCATTGTAGATTATATCCTATTCCGGCTACTTGGGCTGCTTTGAAAACTGCTATGCGTACTCGTTGGCTTCCACCATATTATCAACATGAATTACTTCAAAAATTGTAGCGCTTAAGACTGGGAAAAAATTCTGTAGAAGAATATTATCAGGAATTACAAACTAGCATGATTAGATGTGGTATTGTTGAGGAGAATGAAGCTATGCTTGCACGTTTTATGGGTGGATTAAATAGAGAGATTCAGACCATTCTAGAGTATAAGGAGTATACTAATATCACTCGTTTATTCCATCTTGCTTGTAAAGCTGAACGTGAAGTGCAGGATCGACAGGCATTGGCGCGGACTAACTTTTCTGCAGGTCGACCTTCATCATGGACACCACGTGCATCATCTACTTCCACACGTTCTGCTACACCGGCGCCTCCATCGGCTGCCACCTCCAACCGTGATACAATAAAGCAGGCACAATCACCACTATCTGCCAAGAGCACACCTTCTGGGCCTGCAAAGATCTCTTCTTCATCCATGGCATCAACAGGGCAAACACATGATATTATTTGTCGACGTTGCAAGGATGGAGGTCATTATGCGAGAGAATGCCCATCTAAGCGTGTGATGATTGTTACTGAGGATGGTGGGTATGAGTCCGCTAGTGACTATGATGAGGAGACTTTGGCTCTTATTACACGTGAAGAACACGGTGGAGACGATTCTGATCATGAGACGCAATACATGGCTCCTGAAGATGCTGACAGGTATGAATGTTTAGTTGCTCAACGTGTTTTGAGTGTGCAGGTTACACAAGCTGAGCAAAATCAGAGGCATAATTTGTTCCATACAAAGGGAGTTGTGAAGGAACGTTCTGTTCGCGTGATCATAGATGGAGGGAGCTGCAATAACTTGGCTAGCATGGAGATGGTGGAGAAGCTATCTCTCACCACAAGACCACATCCACATCCTTACTACATCCAATGGTTCAACAACAGCGGCAAGGTTAAGGTAACACGTACTGTTCGTGTGCATTTTAGTATCTCTACATATGCTGATTATGTTGATTGTGATGTGGTACCTATGCAAGCATGTTCCTTATTACTTGGTAGACCATGGAAATTTAATAAAAATTCTGTACACCATGGTAGAAACAATCAGTATACTCTTGTTCATAACGATAAAAATATTACTTTGCTTCCTATGACTCCTGATTCCATTTTGAAAGATGATATTAATAGAGCTAATAAAGCAAAACAGGAGACAAATAAGAGTGAAAATCAGATTGTGGCAAAAGAATTTGAGCACCAAATGAAGCCTAATAATAAACCATCTACTGTTGTTTCTGAAATTAAATTGAAAAGTGCATGTTTACTTGCCACCAAATCTGATATTGATGAGCTAGATTTTAGCAAATCTGTTTGCTATGCTTTTGTGTGCAAAGAGGCATTATTTTCATTCGAGGACGTGCTTTCCTCTTTGCCCCCTGCTGTCACTAAAATTTTGCAGGTGTTCGCTGACGTCTTTCCACAAGACGTGCCACCGGGATTACCACCTATTCGAGGGATTGAGCATCAAATTGACTTAATTCCCGGTGCTTCGCTACCCAACCGTGCACTATACCTTACCAATCCAGAGGAGACGAAGGAGATTATGCGTCAAGTACAAGAACTGCTCGACAAATGTTATATACGCGAATCCCTTAGTCCTTGTGCTGTTCCTATCATTTTAGTGCCGAAAAAGGATGGTACGTCGCGTATGTGCGTTGATTGTAGAGGCATTAATAATATTACTATTCGTTATCGTCATCCTATTCCTAGGCTAGATGATATGCTTGATGAATTGAGTGGCTCTACAATATTCTCCAAAGTTGATTTGCGTAGTGGATACCATCAAATTCGTATGAAATTGGGTGATGAATGGAAAACAGCATTTAAAACTAAGTTTGGATTATATGAGTGGTTAGTCATGCCTTTTGGGTTAACTAATGCACCTAGTACTTTCATGAGGTTAATGAACGAAGTTTTACGTGCTCTCATTGGACGATTTGTGGTAGTTTACTTTGATGACATATTGATTTATAGCAAATCTTTGGAGGAACATTTGGAACATTTACGTGCTGTTTTTATTGCTGTACGTGATGCATGTTTGTTTGGAAACCTTGGAAAGTGCACCTTTTGCACCGACCGAGTATCTTTTCTTGGCTATGTTGTTACTCCATAGGGAATTCAAGTTGATAAAGCCAAGATTGAAGCTATTGAGAGTTGGCCGCAGCCCAAAACGGTCACACAAGTGAGGAGTTTACTTGGCCTCGCTGGTTTCTATAGGCGTTTTGTGAGAGATTTCAGCACCATTGCTGCACCTCTCAACGAGCTTACAAAGAAGGATGTGCCTTTTGTTTGGGGTACCGCACAGGAAGAAGCCTTCACGGTATTGAAAGATAAGTTGACACATGCTCCTTTACTCCAACTTCCTAATTTCAATAAGACTTTTGAGCTTGAATGTGATGCTAGTGGAATTGGATTAGGAGGTGTGTTATTACAAGATGGAAAACCTGTTGCATACTTTTCTGAAAAATTGAGTGGGCCTAGTCTAAACTATTCTACTTATGATAAAGAATTATATGCTCTTGTTCGGACCTTAGAAACATGGCAACATTATTTATGGCCCAAGGAATTTGTTATACATTCTGATCATGAATCTTTGAAGCACATTAAAAGTCAAGCAAAACTGAACCGTAGACATGCTAAATGGGTTGAATTCATTGAGACTTTTCCTTATGTCATTAAACACAAAAAGGGTAAAGAAAATGTTATTGCTGATGCCTTGTCTCGTCGTTATACTATGCTTTCACAACTTGACTTTAAAATATTTGGTTTGGAGACCATCAAAGATCAATATGTTCATGATGCTAAATTTAAAGATGTATTGCAGAATTGTAAGGAAGGGAGAACTTGGAACAAGTTCGTTCTTAACAATGGATTTGTGTTTCGTGCTAACAAGCTATGCATTCCAGCTAGCTCCGTTCATCTTTTGTTGTTGCAGGAGGCGCATGGAGGAGGATTAATGGGACACTTTGGCGTCAAGAAGACGGAGGATATACTTGCTACACATTTCTTTTGGCCAAAGATGAGACGGGATGTTGAGCGTTTTGTTGCTCGCTGCACTACATGTCAAAGAGCAAAGTCACGACTCAATCCTCATGGTTTATATATGCCTTTGCCTGTACCTAGTGTTCCTTGGAAGGATATATCTATGGACTTTGTTTTAGGTTTACCTCGAACAAAGAAGGGGAGGGATAGCATATTTGTTGTCGTGGATAGGTTCTCGAAAATGGCACACTTTATACCATGTCATAAAAGCGATGATGCTGTTAATGTTGCTGATTTGTTCTTTCGTGAAATTATTCGCTTACATGGTGTGCCAAATACTATTGTTTTAGATCGTGATACTAAATTTCTTAGCCACTTTTGGAGATGTTTATGGACTAAGTTGGGGACTAAGCTGCTTTTTAGTACTACTTGTCACCCCCAAACTGATGGACAAACGGAAGTAGTCAATAGAACATTGTCTACTATGCTTAGGGCTGTTTTGAAGAATAACCAGAAAATGTGGGAAGAATGCTTGCCTCATATTGAATTTGCTTATAATCGTTCATTGCATTCTACTACTAAGATGTGCCCTTTTGAAATTGTGTATGGTTTCCTACCTCGTGCACCTATTGATTTGTTGTCTCTTCCATCTTCAGAGAAGATTAATTTTGATGCTAAAGAACATTCTGAATTGATTTTAAAAATGCATGAGTTAACTAAGGAAAACATTGAGCGTATGAATGCTAAATATAAACTTGCTGGAGATAAGGGTAGAAAACATGTTGTGTTTGCGCCTGGAGATCTTGTTTGGTTACATTTGCGTAAAGATAGATTTCCTAATCTGCGCAAATCAAAGCTAATGCCACGTGTTGATGGTCCTTTTAAGGTGTTAGAGAAAATAAATGATAATGCATATAAACTTGAGCTACCTGTAGATTTTTGGGTTAGTCCCACTTTTAACATTGCAGATTTGAAGCCTTATTTGGGTGAGGAAGATGCGCTTCCATCGAGGACGACTTCATTTCAAGAAGGGGAGGATGATGAGGACATCAATACCATTGTTACACCCACAGCCCCTAGTGTTACATATACTGGACCAATTACTAGAGCTCGCGCACGCCAATTAAATTACCAGGTACTTTCGTTTCTTGGTAATGATTCTAATGTTCATGAGATTATGATGCTGCCTAAACTGGATACATTTGTTTTGCTTACAAATGAAGGGCCTAGCTTGGAGAAGGATGAACATTGGAGCAAGAACACGCATGGAGTTGATGGCATGCGCAAGGGGATCAAGAACGGAGTTACAAGTGATGATTTCAGGACTTTGAAGCTGCCATAAGGAGTGCATGAAGCCTTGGACGAAATATACAAGATGCCACTTCATAATATTCGTCCATAGGCTATTCTAGGTGCTGCGTCACCTTATTAATGGACCAGGCCCATGTAATTTCGAAATACTTAAGTACAGGCTATTTTTAGAGTCCGTATGTGTGGGGAAACAAGAGTTAGGGTTGGTTTCGGACCCCACCCTCAGGGGCCACGAAATTCCCCCCTCTTCCTCCATATATACAGCCCTTAGGGCGTCGTTTAGACTTTGGGTTTTGTTTAGATTAAAAGTTCGCCATAGCTGCAACTTCGCGTACTTCGTTTGTGTCCAACGACCAGACCAAGACGTCACAGAACCCCACCTTGATCAATAAAGCTTTCATCTTATATTCGCAATATCCCGATTGCAATCTCAGTTTCTTGCTTGTTCTTCGTTTGCTCGCAGGAAACAGACCCTCGTGGTCAGGTTGATCGTGCTCCGACGTGGTCAATAACCCTCAGAAGTTGGTTTAGCGATTGCTAAGGCGCGACGTCTCGCACGTTCGTAGTCGGATCGTCAAGGTCAACTCCCACAGAAAACGATAGCCACCATCTCATCGAAACATCGGGACACCTTAGCCTCTATCACCGTTGGAGTTGATGGACTCACTTATCTTCCAAGCCTTCCGCTGTTATCGTTATTAGATGGCCTTAAGCCATATTTATTGTAATAAGTTCTCTTATGAGACACTCGATGTAATAAGTGTGTGATTGCTACTCTGCTATAAATCCTCCGAGTACCGTGTGGTGTCAGCATTACTAATCCAGGGATGACACCGGAGCACAGAGATCAGACTGTTTGAGGTCTGGTCGCTACAGAGATGGTATCAGAGCACACGCTGACTGTAGGACATGACCACTAAGCACAAGACCTAGATCACTATTCACTCTCTTCTCTTCTGACCTCTCATCTTTTCTACTCTTTAGGATGGCGGATGCAAGGAACAAGTTCACACAACCGGATGAAGTTACACCCTTTGGACGTCACTTGAAGGAAGTCACTAGATACCTGAACATAGGAGTACCAAGTTTCACAGGAACCTACAACGCCACATTACCTGAAGAAGAGCGCTGGATGATTCAAATTCAAGTTCCAGGAAGGACGTTCATGCCAGTCACTGAGCCCATAGAGTTTTCTTTTGATGCACCAACTTGGAGTCTAGGAAAGAGCATGGCAGCTCACATCGCCATGGGACGCATTGGAGAAGTCTACCGCAAGGACCTCAAGGATACTATCTACCAGATTTGTGGGCGCCGAGATGAGCATTAGGAGATGATCAGCACCAGGAAGGATAGATCAATCGCAGCTTTTATCCAGGAGTTAAACCAGCACATTCGACGACAGGAAAACCAGATGTGCGCCGACATGATAGATCTGAAGAAGGCTAAGACTAGAATCAAGGAACTGGAGGAAGAACTCAAGGCTACACGTGAAGATTATGAAGAGGAAATTGAAGTATTGGTGGAGAAGAATGACGACCTGATCAAGAAGATTGGAATATTTATGGGAGACCCTACGCCAGTAGATGAAGACGAAGAACCCAGGAGATTAGCCCGGAAGACTACATCATCATCGACGACACCGACTCAGAACCAGATAGTAGCGATGATGACTATGTTGATGAAGCTGGAGCAGATATCATGGAGTCTGCAACCGAAGAATATTTCTAGTAGACCACCTCATCAGTGGTAGTAGTCCACCATGCAAATATAGTAGTCCGAGCACTTTTGCGATAGTTAGATCGATTGTATGCCTTTGTTTGATTGATTAAAGTGAATTGTTTGATTTTGCCTCATGTGCATATGGGTAGTGTTTTCTCTTTAGACCCCCTCTATTCTTATATATCATCTTTTCTAAACCCTTAGATGCCTCCGAGACGTGACCCCGGATTTACCTTTCCACCGGAGCTCACCCAATTGATCCAGCAGCAAAACACATTGATGCAGTTACTAGTCCAGAATCAGAATCAGGGGAACAACAACAACAACCCACCACCACCACCACCAGTTGACCACTTAGCCCGTTTTCTTAGGCTGAATCCGCCGGTGTTTTCCAGTAGCATCGAGCCGATAGTAGTAGATGATTGGCTCCGCAAGACAGCTAGGGAGTTGACCACAGCAGGATGCACAGATGCGGAGAAGGTGAAGTTTGCCGCACATCAGTTAGAAGGACCCGCAGCATCATGGTGTGAGAATTTCACAGCCACTTTCCCAGTTGACACTGTCACATGGGACCCGTTTCAGTAGGCTTTTCGTACTGCACACGTTTCAGTAGGAGCTATGGCCATGAAGAAACGTGAGTTTCGCAACTTGCACCAAGGAGGAAGGACAGTTGGCCAGTATGTGGAGGAATTTAGTAAGTTAGCACGTTATGCACCAGATGACGTCGCTACGGATGCAGCAAAGCAGGAGAAGTTTTTAGAAGGACTGAATGATGAGTTGAGCATGCAGTTGATGGTAGCCACCTTCAACAACTACCAGGAGTTGGTATATCGTGCTCTTATGATTGAAGGGAAGCAACAGCAAATTGAGAGTCGCAAGAGGAAGTATGGACAAGGAAAGTACAATTCAGGAGCTCAGCAGAAGCCACGTTTTACCCCTAGACCGGGAGGACATTTTCAGCATACCCATGGAGGAGGTAGCTCACACAATCACAATGGCACCAAGAATGATAATGGCAATGGAGGAAGCAACGGCCAGAACCGCACCAACCCCTCAACCCCAGCCAAGAAGGACTTGAGCCAAGTCACTTGCTTTAAGTGTTCGAAGACAGGACATTATGCCAATGAATGTCCTGAAGGCCAAAATGGCAATGGAAGTTCTGGGAAGAAGCCGAACCCTTTCAACAGGGGACAGGTGAACCACGTTAGCGTGGAGGAGGTTGAAGCTCAGCCCGATGCAGTAATAGGTAAGTTTTTGGTTAAGTCATTTACTGCACTCGTTCTTTTTGATACTGGTGCATCGCATTCATACATCTCAAGGGGATTTGTGGATAAGTATAACCTACCAACCCAAGCCCTTAGGTCACCCATGTTAGTAACCTCGCCTGGAGCAGAGTATGTGGCTAGTCTATGGTGTGATCGGTTACCATTAAGGATTGGTAACTATGTTTTTTCAGACCTAATAGTATTGGAATCTCAAGGATTGAATGTGATATTAGGCATGGATTGGTTATCCAAGTATGAAGGGAATATAGAATGTGCTAGTAAGTCAGTTTTGCTTACCACCCCAGAAGGGAGAAGGATCAAGTATGTATCCAGGCATGTGCCAAAGAGGACTCAAGTAAATTGCCTAACATGAGTTGTACAGGAGGAAGTACCAGTGGTAAAGGATTTCCCTGATGTATTTCCAGAGGAGTTGCCAGGCATGCCACCAGATAGAGATATTGAGTTTTTGATTGAGCTATTGCCAGGCACAGGTCCAATATCAAAGAGACCATATAGGATGCCAGCAAAGGATTTGGTGGAAATTAAGAAGCAGATTAAGGAGTTGCTGGATAAGGGATATATTCGCCCAAGTTCTTCGCCTTGGGGATCGCCAGTACTACTAGTGGAGAAGAAGGATGGATCATTAAGGATGGTTGTTGATTATCGAGGATTGAATGAAGTAACGATCAAGAACAAGTACCCGCTACCAATGATCAACGATCTGTTTGATCGATTGCAAGGAGCTAAGGTATTTTCCAAGATCGATCTGCGATCAGGATACCACCAGTTGAAGATTCGAGAACAGGATATTCCGAAGACAGCTTTTACCATCAGGTATGGGCTGTATGAGTATACCGTTATGTCATTTGGTCTGACTAACGCACCTGCCTATTTTATGAACATGATGAACAAAGTGTTTATGGAGTTTTTGGATAAGTTCGTCGTAGTGTTCATTGATGATATCCTAGTTTATTCGAAGAATGAAGAGGAACATAAGGAGCATTTGCGTTTGGTACTTGGAAAGCTCAGAGAACATCAATTATATGCCAAGTTCAGCAAATGTGAGTTTTGGTTGAAGGAAGTAGGATTCCTCGGACATGTTATATCTGGAGAAGGTATAGCAGTAGATCCCGCTAAAGTTGAAACCGTGACCAAGTGGGAAGCCCCAACAACAGTTGGAGAGATCCGGAGTTTTCTTGGACTCGCAGGATACTACCGGAGATTTATTGAGAATTTCTCAAAGATTGCGAAGCCTATGACTGAGTTGTTGAAGAAGGATACCAAGTTCATATGGACAGAGGAATGTGAGTCTAGTTTCCAAGAGTTGAAGAAACACTTAGTTACCTCACCAGTATTGATCTTGCCAGACCAAACCAAGGATTATGAGGTGTATTGCGACGCTTCACGTCGAGGACTTGGAGCAGTGCTTATGCAGGAAAGGAGAGTTGTTTCATATGCCTCAAGACAACTGAAGCCTCATGAGTTAAATTATGCTACCCATTATTTGGAGTTAGCAGCCGTAGTGCATGCTTTGAAAACATGGAGACATTTTCTCATTGGAAATCATTGTGAGGTGTACACGGATCATAAGAGTTTGAAGTACATTTTCACACAGAAGGAGTTAAATCTCAGACAAAGGAGATGGTTGGAGCTTATCAAGGATTATGATATGAAATTGCATTATCACCCCGGAAAGGCTAATGTATTAGCAGAAGCATTAAGCCGCAAGAGCCATGTCAATACATTAATGACGGGAGAAATACCAAGGGAGTTAGCAGAAAATCTTCATGAACTATGTTTGGAAATAGTTCCGAGAGGCTATGTAGCAGCATTGGAGATTCAGTCAACTTTGATGCATAGAATCAGAGAAGCTCAGAAAGCTGACAAAGAGATTGCCGCTATAAAGGAGAAACTGAGCAAAGGAAAAGCTAAAGGATTTCGTGAGGATGAGCACGACACCCTATGGTTTGAAGATCATGTTTACGTGCCCAATGACCCGGAGATCAGGAAGTTGATTTTGCAAGAGGCACACGATTCACCGTATTCGATTCACCCAGGAAACACCAAGATGTATTTGGATTTGAAGGATATTTTCTGGTGGACCGGAATGAAGAAGGATATTGCGGAGTATGTAGCAGTTTGTGATGTATGTCAGAGAGTAAAGGCAGAGCATCAGAAGCCAGCAGGATTGTTACAACCATTGCCGATACCCGAATGGAAGTGGGATAAGTTAGGCATGGATTTTATCACGGGATTACCCAGGACCCGTTCAGGCTATGACTCAATTTGGGTTGTAGTTGATCGATTGACGAAAGTAGCTCATTTCATCCCAGTAAAGACCACTTACACCAGTGCTAAGTTGCCAAAGATATACATGACCAGAATAGTATGTCTGCATGGAGTTCCGAGGAGTATCGTATCAGATAGAGGAACCCAGTTTACCTCAAAGTTCTGGAAGCAGTTGCACGAAACTTTGGGTACCAGGCTAGAATTCAGTACAGCTTTTCATCCACAGACAGATGGACAGACCAAGAGAGTCAATCAGATTTTGGAGGATATGCTGAGAGCTTGTGCACTAGATTATGGATCTAGTTGGGACGACAATTTACCATATGCAGAGTTCTCTTACAACAACAGTTACCAAACCAGTTTGAAGATGGCCCCTTTCGAAGCTTTGTACGGAAGGAGGTGCAGGACACCGTTGTCATGGGACGAAGTTGGAGACCGCCAGTTGTTTGGACCTGACTTGATCAAGGAGTCTGAACAGAAGGTGAAGTTGATTCGCGATAGGCTCAAGGTAGCCCAGTCCAGACAGAAGAGTTATGCAGATTCTAAACGCAAGGAGACAGTTTACGAAGTCAGAAATAGAGCTTATCTTCGAGTATCTCCACTTCGGGGGAAAAAGCGTTTTGGAGTTAAAGGTAAGTTAGCGCCACGATTTGTAGGACCATATCGAGTTTTGGAGCGTATGGGAGAAGTGGCCTACAAGTTGGAATTGCCCGAAGGATTGTCAGGAGTACATGATGTGTTCCACGTTTCTCAGTTAAAGAAATGTCACGCAGAGATGGCTGACATACCGTTGAGAGACACAGTGCCATTGGAAACTATTCAGTTGGATAACGATTTGACCTACGAGGAGAGACCAGTCAAGATTCTCGAGTTTGCCAACCGAGTTACTCGCAGCAAGGTTATCAAGTTTTGCAAAGTTCAGTGGAGCCACCACACGGAGGATGAAGCCACCTGGGAGCGAGAGGAAGATTTGCTCAAAGACCACCCTCACCTATTTTCTAGCCAACCCGAATCTCGAGGGCGAGATTCATCTTAAGGGGGGTAGGTTTGTAACATCCCAAATTTTCAATTTGGAATGTTATACACTAGATCATGATGCATATCATATTTTATTTTTGCATTTTGGTTGATCCTAGAAATTCTACGCAACTCAATGACCCACGGAGAGAGTTGGGGATTTCGTTATTTTCATATTTGAGTTTTCTCAAATCTTGAGAATAGGATCATTTGATTTTATTTATGTTATCATCAATTATTTCTATTACAAAAATATGAGAGAGGGAATAAAATGACTTTCCCAAAATAAAGAAATATTGAGGATTTAATAATAAAATCAAATAAGATTTTATTTTGGAGTTTTTCGGTGTTTTATTTGAATTTAGGAAAAAATGCATTTTTAAAAATTGCATTTAGGTCCCAAACAAATGTTCACCTTGCACGGCTTGATTTTAGAAGCCCGTGAAAATTTAGTTCGGAATTTTTAGAGTCCGTTTAGTATTTCTTTTTATTTTTCTTCCGAGCGGAATAATTAAAAAAACGAACCGACTTCGGGCCGTACCCGAGCGGGACACCGCCCGGGGGCAGCCTTTAAATAGCGCCGCCCCGAGCCGCCCCAGCCCATCAGCCCCGTCTCGTCCGCCGCCCCCGCCGCCGTCGTCCGCCGCCACCGCCGCCGGTTTCCGCCGCCGAGGTTCATCGCGCCTCGTTTTCCGTGCCGAAAAAAAAGAAAAAAAATCGGTGTTCATCGTTTTTCTTTTTCTCGGATTAAAATCCGTGATTTTTCTGATCGCGATTCCTGATCCGATTTTCGTTTTAGTATAACTTTTCGCTCGTTTATCGGAATCAGGCGATTCAAGCGCCTAGGGATTCGTCTCGAAACCCTCTATCCGTTTAACCAACTTAAACAAGATTTTGCTACTGTAAAATTTTCCCTAGATCCAGATTACTAGAACA
Organism: Triticum dicoccoides; assembly: GCF_002162155.2. Classification (NCBI taxonomy): domain Eukaryota; kingdom Viridiplantae; phylum Streptophyta; class Magnoliopsida; order Poales; family Poaceae; genus Triticum; species Triticum dicoccoides. The sequence continues at coordinate 288,162,447 of NC_041390.1, forward strand.
ATGTTGTTTTCTTTCGCCGTTTGATTTTCGTTGCTTCGTTCGATTTGATTCTTTTTGCCAACCGGAGTTCTTAAGTTGAACCTTCTCGTTAGATCTCTTATTTGAGTTTTACCTATGCATTAGATGAGTACTTATCGTATGCTTGTTTGTTTGTCTGCGATAGAATACCCGGAGTGCGCTGCCTGTTACTTCGAATTGTTAGGTTTTGCGGATCATCAGCAAGGCAAGTAACACTTTGATCATATCTTTTCTACTACCAGTTTTATTGCATTAGATCAATCCTCACACATTGCATGATTAGGATCTAATTAATTTGTGGGATGGGAAATAGATGAGGTAGTACCTATTACCTGTTTATTATCAAACCTTTGGGAGTTACTTCTACGTTTGCTTATTATGCCAAGCTATGCTAGTAGACGTGGATTGGGTGAGTGAAATCCATGACAGATGTGAGATTGTTAATTAATGGTTTTGATAGAGGCGAGGGTGTCCCGATCTTTTGATGAGATGATAACTATCGATTTGGTGGAGACGACTTTGATGATCCGACTACAAACGTGCACGACGTTGCGCCTTAGCAATCGCTAAACCAATCTCCTGAGGTTACTGACGATGCCGGAAGCACGGTCAGCCTGACCACGAAGGTCTATTCCTGCAAGCAATCGAAGAACGAGCAAGAATATGATAAAGCAATCTGAATATTGCAAATATATATGAGGTATTGATAATGGTGGGGATCCGTAAGCGGTCTTGGTCTGGTCGTTGGACACAAACGAAGTACACGAAGTTGCAATGGCTAACTTTTAACTAAACAAATCCCCAAGTTTAAACGACGCCCTAAGGGCTGTATATATGGAGGAAGAGGGGGGAATTTCATAGCCCTTGAGGGTGGGGTCCGAAACCAACCCTAACTCTTGTTTCCCCACACATACGGACTCTAAAAATAGCCTATACTTAAGTATTTCGAAATTACATGGGCCTGGCCCATTAATAAGGTGACGCAGCACCTAGAATAGCCTATGGACGAATATTATGAAGTGGCATCTTGTATATTTCGTCCAAGGCTTCATGCACTCCTTATGGCGGCTTCAAAGTCCTGAAATCATCACTTGTAACTCTGTTCTTGATCCCCTTGCGCATGCCATCAACTCCATGCGTGTTCTTGCTCCAATGTTCATCCTTCTCCAAGCTAGGCCCTTCATTTGTAAGCAAAACAAATGTATCCAATTTAGGCAGCATCATAATCTCATGGACATTAGAATCATTAGCAAGAAACGAAAGTACCTGGTAATTTAATTGGCGTGCGCGAGCTCTAGTAATTGGTCCAGTAAATGTAACAGTAGGGGCTGTGGGTGTAACAATGGTATTGATGTCCTCATCAGGTTTATCTAAGGTGGCGACTTAAACACACATCTGGGTGGATTGAGGCACCTGGGTATTCCAGGACTTGCATGTTTTCTTTTGGACCGCCACCCAGGCTCAAAGGGATCATGAGACTATTCATACTAGAAACTTCCATGTGCAGCCACAAGCTATTATGGGCTCTAGCATAGTTGACTAAGTCGTGCGAACTCTTACAGTGGTAGACTAGCAGATGTAGGGGATGTAGGTGGTACGGTCTACCCGATCGTAAGGTGCTAGCGCTTCTGAAAGACTATGTCTCGGTCATCCGTCTTCTCAAACACCATGTAGTGCGAGAAACCAAACGAAGGCGATCGAGTCTTGTGGGGAAAAGTGCACAAACCTCTGTAGAGTGTAATAAACTAATCATGGTTAGCCGTGTCCCCGGTTATGGACATCTTGAGTATCTAGTACTTGGATTTTAATGTGAATCTCAATATGTTACTCTAAATTAATTTTGTTGGGTTATGTTTAATGGTGATGCTTAATTGGGATTGAGAATGTTGTCAACCATTCTCAATGTTTAACAACCACCATGATAGTTAAATAAATTTATTCCTTTGAAGTAGGGAAAATTGGCTTTACGCAAACTGTAACCATAGAGCTTTCCACCAGCCAAATATGCATATAGTATAGCTGTTTCATTCCATTACTCTCTATGTGTTACCTTGCCAGCATATTCCATGTGCTGACCCATTTCGGGCTGCAATGTTAATGTTGCAGTCTTTTCAGACGACGATTAAGGAGTTTTTAGGCCGTGGTTCTATACTCAGTGATGCCGTTGGAGTTGATGGACTCACTTATCTTCCAAGCCTTCCGCTGTTATCATTATTAGATGGCCTTAAGCCATATTTATTGTAATAAGTTCTCTTATGAGACACTCGATGTAATAAGTGTGTGATTGCTACTCTGCTATAAATCCTCCGAGTACTGTGTGGTGTCAGCATTACTGATCCAGGGATGACACCGGAGCATAGAGATCAGACTGTTTGAGGTCTGGTCGCTACACCGAAGAACAAGTTCGCATTATTCGCGAGAATCTCAAGGCTGCTCAGTCACGTCAAAAGAGTAATTATGACCGTCATCATAAAGACATGGTCTATCAACCTGGCGAAAAGGCTTATCTTCGAGTTACACCAATGAAGGGTGCTCACCGCTTCGGGATCGAGGGCAAGCAAGCTCCTCGCTATATTGGCCCATTCACTATTCTCGAAAGGCGTGGAAAAGTGGCATATCAACTGGAGCTTCCGTCAAACCTTTCTCAGGTTCAGGATGTGTTCCACATGTCACAGCTCCGCCGTTGCTTCAAGGATCCAATCCGAGCAGTGGATCATGAAGTGCTCGAATTGCAACAGGACCTCTCCTATAAAGAGCATCCGGTCCGCATTCTCGACCAAGCTGAACGCCACACACGTCAGAAGGCGATCAAGTTCCTCAAAGTCCAGTGGTCGAATCACTCTGAAGATGAAGCCACTTGGGAACGCGAGGACCGCCTACGTGATGAATACCCCGCACTGTTTCCTTCTACCTCCTAAATCTCGGGACGAGATTTCTTGTAGTGGAGGAGAATTGTGACGCCCGGATATTTAAGATATAGTAAAGCTCTCCTAAAGATGCCATGTCATCTTTGATTACTGTTGCTAAACTTTCGTTAGTTCAAACCGATTTAAAATCAATTCAAAAAAATGGCAAACAACAAAAGTTTTTAAAAGTTGAAACAAAAATGTTCGGTGGTTGCCGAATATTACGAGGGTAATTATAGTGCAGCAAACATATTTTTAGAAAATGCCTAATTGTTTTAAAATGGAATAAAACAGAAAAGTAAATAAGTAAAATAAAAGAAAATACAAAGCAAAAAACAAAGAAAAAAGAA
>NC_041390.1:288166272-288199965 GCF_002162155.2 Triticum dicoccoides
CTCTCCCTCGCTCGCTCACCGCGCCGCATCCGCGCTCTCGCATGCGCCGCGCCCGCCGCAGTCCCTGCTGGCTGCGCCCGGGCCGCGCTCGACCCCGCCGTGCTCACCGTGTCCCGCCGCGCCCCTTTGCTGGTTGTGCTCGCTCGCGGCCTCCCCGCGCTCGTCGCACCCGAGCCATCCCCCGCCGTCGCCTCGCCGTACGCGGCCACCCAGGGCCGTGCACCTCACCTCGCCGCCTCTGCGTGGCCATGGCCCGTCGCGGTTCGCCCGCGCGCGAACCACGTCGCCCCGCCACGCGCGCCCCGCCGCCTCTGCCGGCCGACGCCCCTGCTTCACATCGGCGCCGCTGCTCCACCCCCGATCGCCCGTGCTCGCCGCCCCGTGTCGCGCTACTGCTGTTGCCAGTGCCGCTGCAGCCACCGCTGCTGCCGCTTCACATCGGTTCGTGCTTTGTCGCCCGTCATTGCCTCGCGCCCCATGGCCGCTGCCTACTGCCCTGCTCGCCGCGCCGCCCTGCTCCAGCTGCGGCCATGGCCATCGGCGCCAGGCCAGAGCGCCCGCTCGGGCAGTGCACGAACCGCGCCTGGCGCCCGCTGCCCGCTAAGGCCGTTGCCGCTAAAGCCCCCCAAGGCCTATGACGTATGGGCCCTGCCCTTAGAACGTTAAAAAAGGAAAGAAAAATAATAAAAATAAAATAAATAAATGATAAAAACAAACAAACAAATAAATAAATAAATAAATAAATAACTTAATTAATTTTGATTAAATTAACTAATTAAGATTAATTAATCTAATGACCAATTAACCTAATTAATTAATGTTAATTAACTAACAGAGTATGATAGTGGGGCCACCCCTAATTAATACTAATTAGGCTGATTAAAATGTTTAATTAAAATGTGTCACTGACCACTGGGACCCAGTGGTCAGGTTGACCAGTCAATCCCTGTTGACTGCTGACGTCAGCATGACATCATGCTGATGTCATAAATCCAATTTTGAATTAATTTGACTAATTAATTAAATTCCAGAAATTAATAAAATCTTTAGAAAATCATATCTTTTAAATCGTAGCTAGGATGGAAAAACTTTGTACATGAAAGTTGCTCAGAACAACGAGACGAATCTGGACACGCGGCCCGTTCGTCCACCACGCATCCCTAGCATAGCAAACACGCAACTTTCCCCCTCCGGCTCCTTTGCCAGAAAACGCGAAACATCGGGGATACTTTCCCGGATGTTTTCCCCTTCACCGATACCACCTCGTACCGTGTTAGGGCACACCTAGCATCACGCTTTGTCATGTGATGCATCGTCATGCATTTGTTTGCATTATATTTATTATTTCTTCCCCCTATTCTCTCGCTAGACACCGAGACCGACGCCGCTGCTACCCAGTACGACTACGGTGTTGACGACCCCTCTCTCTTGCCAGAGCAACCAGGCAAGCCCCCCCCCCCCTTCATCACCAGATATCGCCTACTCTCCTCTATATTGCTTGCATTAGAGTAGTGTAGCATGTTACTGCTTTCCATTAATCCTATCCTGATGCATAGCCTGTCCATGCTACTACTGTTGTTACCTTTACCTGCAATCCTAATGCTTAGTACAGGATGCTAGTTTACCACCAGTGGCCCTACATTCTTGTCCGTCTGCCATGCTATACTATCGGGCCGTGATCACTCGGGAGGTGATCACGGGTATATACTATATACTTTATACATGATACATGTGATGACTAAAAGACGGGTCGGCTCGTAGGAGTACCCGCGAGTGATTCCGATGTTGGGGGATGAAGGGGCAGGTGGCTCCATCCTGGTAGAGGTGGGCCTGAGTTCCCGAAGGCCCCCGATGGTTACTTTGTGGCGGAGCGACAGGGCGGGTTGAGACCACCTAGGAGAGAGGTGGGCCTGGCCCTGGTCGGCGCCCGTGGTTATTTCAGAATAACACACTTAACGAGATCTTGGTATTTGATCTGAGTCTGGCTACTGGCCTATACGCACTAACCATCTATGCGGGGACAGTTATGGGCACTCGACGTCATGGTATCAGCCGAAGCCTTCGTGACGTCAGCGACTGAGCGGCGCGCGCCGGGTTGGACCGTGTAACGCAACTTCCTTTGTAATGCAGGTTGCTAGGTCTGCTTACCGGCCGCGTACGCAATGTGCAGGTGTGCAATGGGCGATGGGCTCAGACCCCTGCGCCATAGGATTTAGACCGGCGTGCTGACCTCTCTGTTGTGCCTAGGTAGGGTTGCGACGTGTTGATCTTCCGAGGCCGGGCATGACCCAGGAAAGTGTGTCCGGCCAAATGGGATCGAGCGTGTTGGGTTATGTGGTGCACCCCTGCAGGGAAGTTAATCTATTCGAATAGCCATGATCTTCGGTAACAGGACGACTTGGAGTTGTACCTTGACCTTATGACAACTAGAACCGAATACTTAATAAAACACACCCTTCCAAGTGCCAGATACAACCGGTGATCGCTCTCTAACAGGGCGACAAGGAGAGGATCGCCGGGTAGGATTATGCTATCCGATGCTACTTGGAGGACTTCGGTCTATTCTCTTCTACATGCTGCAAGACAGAGGCTGCCAGAAGCATAGTCTTCGAAAGGACTAGCTATCCCCCTCTTATTCCGGCATTCTGCAGTTCAGTCCACATATGATACCCTTATTCCATTTGATACCAATGCATACATATGTAGTGTAGCTCCTTGCTTGCGAGTACTTTGGATGAGTACTCACGGTTGCTTTGCTCCCTCTTTTCCCCCTTTCTATACTCGATTGTTGCGACCAGACGTTGGAGCCCAGGAGGCAGACGCCACCGTCGATGAGGACTACTACTACTCGGGAGGTGCCTACTACTACGTGCGGCCCGCTGACAGCGACCAGGAGTAGTTTAGGAGGATCCCAGGCAGGAGGCCTGCGCCTCTTTCGATCTGTATCCCAGTTTGTGCTAGCCTTCTTAAGGCAAACTTGTTTAACTTATGTCTGTACTCAGATATTGTTGCTTCCGCTGACTCGTCTATGATCGCGCTCTTGTATTCGAGCCCTCGAGGCCCCTGGCTTGTAATATGATGCTTGTATGACTTATTTTATTTGTAGAGTTGTGTTGTGATATCTTTCCGTGAGTCCCTGATCTTGATCGTACACGTTTGCGTGTATGATTAGTGTACGATTGAATCGGGGGCGTCACAGTCATATTGCTTAGCATGATCATGTAGTTGACATAGTATTTGTGGCAAAGCCACCATTCATAATTCTTTCATACATGTCACTCTTGGTTCATTGCATATCCCGGTACACCGCCGGAGGCATTCATATAGAGTCATCTTTGTTCTAGTATCGAGTTGTAATCATTGAGTTGTAAATAAATAGAAGTGTGATGATCATCATTATTAGAGCATTGTCCCAAGTGAGGAATATATATATATATAAGAGAAGGCCATAAAAAAGAGAAGGCCCAAAAAAGAAGAGAGAAAGGCCATAAAAAAAGAAAAGGCCCAAAAAAGAGAGAAAAGGAGAGAAGGGACAATGTTACTATCCTTTTACCACACTTGTGCTTCAAAGTAGCACCATGATCTTCATAGTAGAGAGTCTCTCATGTTATCACTTTCATACACTAGTGGGAATTTTTCATTATAGAACTTGGCTTGTATATTCCAACAATGGGTCTCCTCAAGTGCCCTAGGTCTTCGTGAGCAAGTAAGTTGGATGCACACCCACTAGTTTCTTTTCTTGAGCTTTCATATATTTATAGCTCTAGTGCATCCGTTGCATGGCAATCCCTACTCCTTGCATTAACATCAATCGATGGGCATCTCCATAGCCCATTGATTAGCCTCGTTGATGTGAGACTTTCTCCTTTTTTTGTCTTCTCCACATAACCCCCCTCATTATACTCTATTCCACCCATAGTGCTATGTCCATGGCTCGCGCTCATATATCGCGTGAAAGTTTATAGGTTTGAGATTACTAAAGTATGAAACAATTGCTTGGCTTGTCATCGGGGTTGTGCATGATGAGAGCATTCTTGTGTGACGAAAATGAAACATGACTAAACTATATGATTTTGTAGGGATGAACTTTCTTTGGACATGTTATTTTGAGAAGACATAATTGCTTAGTTAGTATGCTTGAAGTATTATCATTTTTATGTCAATATGAACTTTTGTCTTGAATCTTTCAGATCTGAATATTCATACCACAATTAAGAAGAATTACATTACAATTATGCCAAGTAGCACTCCGCATCAAAAATTATGTTTTTATCATTTACCTACTCGAGGACGAGCAGGAATTAAGCTTGGGGATGCTTGATACGTCTCCAACATATCTATAATTTTTTATTGCTCCATGCTATATTATCTACTGTTTTGGACTATATTGGGCTTTATTTTTCACTTTTATATTATTTTTGGGACTAACCTATTAACCGGAGGCCCAGCCCAGAATTGCTGTTTTTTTTTTGCCTATTTCAGTGTTTTGGAGAAACAGAATATCAAACGAAGTCCAAACGGAATGAAACCTTCGGGAACGTGATTTTCTCATCAGATAAGACTCGGGAGACTTGGACCCTCCATCAAGAAAGCCACGAGGCGGTCACGAGGGTGGAGGGCGCCCCCTGCCTCGTGGGCCCCTCGAAGCTCCACCGACGTACTTCTTCCTCCCATATATATCCACGTACCCCCAAACGATCGGAGGAGGAGCCAAAAACCTAATTCCACCGCCGCAACTTTCTGTATCCACGAGATCCCATCTTGGGGCCTGTTCCGAAGCTCCGCCGGAGGGGGCATCGATCACGGAGGGCTTCTTGTAACATCCCAAAATTCTAAATTTTGGAATGTTATAATAAATAGATAGATTTGATTAATTGCTTGATTGATTGTGTGAAATTGAGTGAAATTCGAAACCTTTTTAAAGTTAAATGAGAGGGAATAAAAGGACTTTCCCAAACTTTCATTTTGCATTCGTGATCTTCGTGAATTCAAATTTTTTTCACCACGAAACCCTGGAGAGAAGATGATATGACTTCTTCCATTTATTTAAATGACAAGGGGTATTGAAAATATTTGAATTTCATTTGGAAAATATTTCCAATTCTGAAACTTTATGCAACTCAATGATTGAGATAAAATGACTTCTTCAAATTATATGAAATATGAGTGGGAAGTTTCAAAGGATCAAATTCAAAGTCTTTTGGAATTATTTTTCAATTTGGAGTTATTTGGATTTTATTCAAATCATTTTTCTCCAAAATAAAATACATGGAAAATAGGGTAACATGATTCCCTACAACAGAAAATTGGAGAGAAATAAATTTGATTTCATTTTGGTATTTTTAAAATGATTTTTGTTGGATCTTATTAGAGCAGGAGCACTGTTGGAATTATTAGAATTTGTGTGTATTTTATTTAATGCTAGAAAAATGTTCATGTCGTAGACAATCTTTTTCTGAAAATTTTGATATATAATATGCCTATATAAAATTTTTATTTTATTTTTGTTATTCGGTTTTCCTTCTGTTTCTATTTAAAAAAACTGTACGTGCAGCCCATATTTATTTATCGCCTACATGCGCAGTATAATAGCTTCTGGCGCCCCATAGTTTTTTTTTTCTCTCTTAAATAGGCCAGGCCCGGTCAGCCTTTCATTTTTTTCTTAGGCCGAATTTTGTAAAAAAAACTGCAGCCGCAGCGTGCGCGCGGCCGGCCGAAGGCCTTTAGGCCCATGCGATGCGAGTCGTCTCTTTTCATCTGTGTCTCGTATATTTTTCATCTACGTTTAGTTCCACATTGCCTAGTCTTTGACCTCTAAGTCTCTTTTCCACCAATAAATATAGATCCATAGAGCCTCCAAAAATCATCCGATTCGGGTTAAATCAATATTTTGGTTTGACTAGATTCATTTAAGAAAAATATATTTCTCCTCTCCGGCGCGACTTCTAGAAATTTTCTCTTCTCTCCAAAGTCATTTTTTCTCTGCCTTATAAAGGTATCTTTCTTTGTTTTTTTTCTTCTTATACTTCCGTATTTTATTATTTTAAGACTAATACAATAAAATAATTAGATTATCAATTAGTCTACGTATTTATACATTAGACCCTAGCCCGTAGCTATTTTTCTTCTTCCGTAAAACAGCTTGGCCCTGATTTTTCAAATAGCCATAACGTTTTACTCGTTTGTCCAAATCCAACGAAACCAACGCCCACTTCTTCGTTATGATCCCCTCTATCCAGTAATCCAACCCAAACATGTTTTTGAAATTTTAAAATTTGAATTAGACCAGATTTGTATTCAAACTTCATTTGATCATAACTTAAGTTTCGTAGCTCCGTTTGAGTTGATTCTTTTTGCAAATCGAAGCTCTTGACCTAAACTTTCTAATGAGGCCAAATTCACATAATTTTGGTACTGTTAGAAATTGTTTTATGTTGCAAGAGTTATTTGCTGGGTTTTGAAGCTTTCCGAATTGTTTTCTTCTTTCTCTCCGACCTTTTGAGTGATTGCTTATGTGTGGTTACTATTGCTTGGTTACAATAGATTGACCGGAGAGTGACGAGTAGAACTATCAAGAGTTATGAGTGCGAATCATCTTCATCAACATTGCAGGCAAGTTCACACTTTGATCATACCCCTTTATCACCCAGTTTTTATGCATTAGTTTCAACCTCAAACATTGAATGAGTAGGATTGATAACATGTGGGTATTGGGAAGTAGTTGATGAGGTAGGAACCTATTGCCCTGCATTCAAATCTTGGGAGTTACTATTACGTTATGTTTATACTACTATGCTATGCTCGTAGACGTGGATTGGGTTTGAGAGTATTCATGACAGATGTGAGATTGTTAATTAATGGTTTACTTAAGGTGGCAACTTTAACACACATCTGGGTGGATTGAGGCACCTGGGTACTCCAGCGATTGCCTGTTTAGGCACCTGGGTATTCCAGCGATTGCCTGTTTTTTTTATGGATCGCCATCCAGGCTCAAAGGGGTCATGAGATTATTCGTACTAGAAACTTCCATGTGCAGCCACAAGCTATTATGGGCTCTAGCATAGTTGATTAAGTCGTGTGAACTCTTACAGTGGTAGACTAGCAGATGTAGGGGTAGTAGGTGGTACGGTCTACCCATCGTAAGGTGCAAATGCTTCTGAAAGACTATGTCTCGGTCATCCGTTTCTCAAACACCATGTAGTGCGAGAAATCCAACGGAGGAGATCGAGTCTTGTGGGGAAAAGTGCGCAAACCTCTGCAGAGTGTATAAACTAATCATGATTAGCCGTGTCCCTGGTTATGGACATCTTGAGTATCTGGTTCTTGGATTATCATATTGATCTCATCACGTTACTTAAATAATTTGTTGGGTTGTTAATGATTACTTTTAATTGGGATTGAGAGGGTGTCTACACTCTCAATGTTTAACAACCACCATGTTAGTTAAATAAATTATATTCCTTTGCACTAGGGAAAAATTGGCTTTTCGCAAAAACCTTATAACCATAGAGCTTTTCCACCAGCCATATATGCATGTAGTGATAGCCATTGTTCATCATTTCTCTATGGTGTGAATTTTCCAGTACATTCAATGTACTAACCCTCTGTGGCTGCAACGTCTCATGTTGCAGGATTTCTTACAACGAGTAAGTGATACGTTAGGGTTACGATTTCTACACTCAACTTTGCCGTTGGTGTTGATGGGAATCCACAACCTTGTTACTTCCGCTATTTGGATTGAGGTAATAGTATTTGCGTTACTTTTACATGTGATTTACCTCTGTTATAAATCCTCGAGTACTGTGTGTGTCAGCATACCGATCCAGGGATGAAACTTAAGCACGGAGACTTGATCCATTCGGGTCGGGTCGCTACAAGATGGTATCAGAGCACATGTTGACTATAGGATGTGACCCTAGAAATTGGCAAGCCCATAGGAAAGATTTTCTCTACAACTTCATTTTTAAAAGATCTTTTACTTCTCATCTCTTCTGAGCTTATTCAAAAATTCCTTTTTAGTGAGACTATACCTTTTTCCCCTTTTGACCACTCGAAGATTCGACTGATGAGGCCACTCCAAGAAGTACAAGATATCGGACAACTGAGACCATTCGGAATGAAGAGGATTTTACCATACATTATAATAATGGAAACTACAACGGTTGAAGACTCCGAAGACTAGGAGAATTGGAAGGCTCTGAAGAATTTCCAGATTTGTATGACCTAGGGAGGCTACCCTTATGGAACTTGGCAGACTATGGAAGTTGTCAATACCCGAGATCAAGGAGTATCGGAGAAAGACCAGAACATGGAGCATTAGAACTCAAAGTTTTGTCAAGAAAACCCTAAGGCAGGAGATATCAACTATGGAATGATAGCTCATGGAAATGACAAGAGCAGAAACACGGCTATCTATGGTGTTATTGCCTGTTTATGCTATTGTCACCGTGCTGAGTTAAGCATGCATATGCCTGGAAGAATTGGATGGTAGAAGGCTGAAGGAGCACCTATCAGCAAGATGAAGTTTTAACCTTAGCCGGTGTATCACCAGGATCTGGAGTAGTACATCAAGAAGTTTAAGGTGGAGCTCCATGAAGCCGTATTAGACAAGGAAGCATTTCGTGAAGAACTCAGGAACCAAAAGCTGAAAGTAGCCAAGTTGGAGGAGCAAAACCTCGAGATACAGGAGATTCGTCAGGAACGGAAGGACCGTAGTGCCATGGTTCCTGTCAAGGATGTTGAAACCCGGAAGTTTGGACTGCAACTCCAAAAATATTAAAGGATGTCACGAGAGACTTCACGTCAATAGAGATGATCTGGTAAAAGAACTGGAGAAAGACAAGCATGATTGGAAGAAGCCATTGGAGGCATGAACATGACTTGAAGAGTTTGGCTACATTAAAGATTTATTGACCTTTAGAAGACCAAACCCCTATTATACACTTACGTTAGATGCAATATTATGAGCTGTCATTTGTTTGATGTTTTCCGGCAGCCACAATAAAATCTGTCTTTTCAAAACTTTTGTTTGTATTGTGTGTATCCCTCTCTATCTCTCTTATCTCACCCCAAACCCATGGACCCAATAGAGGATGAATGGATATGAGCTTGTATTTTCTGGACCGATGAGTCAGTTGGAGACAGACCGATGGATTCAGAACATGGAGGATCACATGAAGAATAACCCTATAGTCGGAAAGAATATGACCCAACATGCTCTTCGGTGCTTTGAAAGAGGTGCTGCTACTTGGTGGAGGATGTACAAAACCATCAATGGATGGCAAGGAATAACCACTTGGAAAGAATTTAAGTTGACTTTGCCAAAGTCTCGGTTTGTGTCCTAGAAGTTGAAACCCTATGGAAAGGATATGAAGAAACCATGTGCATGCAAGATTTGTGGAGAAATAGGACACACCCATAAAGAACACAAGGATGAATGCCCTGATTGTGAAGGAAGTCACCCAGTTGAAGAATGCCCAACCAGGCAGATTACTTGTTTCTTGTGTGAAGGGACTACCCACTATCCTGCTCAGTGTCATATTTACCCCATGGTACAACGAACCATCCAGCAAAAGAAAGAAGTAATGAAAGGAGCCCTCATTGAAATTTTAGAAGAAGTTGTGATGAAGGAAGAGATGGAGGACACACCTAAAGAAGACCCGAGTAAACCCTTCACTAAGTCTTGCTATTCATGTGGAGAAGAAGGACACATCTCCCAAAATTGTTTGAATGGGGATCTAGTAGAATTCCCAACAGAGGAAGTAGAATATGACCCACAGGAAATAGAAGCCATGATTGGCATGGAAAGGTCCAGGAAGAGAAGCAGATTGGATTCCAGGAAGGACCTGAGTCATATCACCTGTTACAGGTGCAAGGAGTCAGGGCACTACCTCAACAGTTGCCCAAAAAGGAAACCTCGAGACTTGTCAGAAGTAATATGTTTTAGTTGTAATGGAGCAGGGCACTTTGCCAGAGAATGCCCCAAGGAGAAGGAAAGTTGTGCTAGATAGTTGAGTTTGCAACAAAAGAAATGGAGTAGTAGAAGTGAGAACATTTTCTTTTATATTGAGGTGTTGAGTTGAGACATGTAATGAAAAAGCGAGAGATTGTAATCATTTGAGAATGAATAAAGTTAGCATCATTGGTACTGATATGGATTTTATGAGTTGTTACTCTATGAAGAAGGATTTTGACCATTTTTTAGGATATGAGAAATATGGTCTATGGAAGATTTGTGCATTTTAAGGGTGGTAGTACCCTGTAAGAACCCTTGACCCCTAGAAGAGATAAGGATACTCCACTGAGTGGATTTCGGACAAAATGAATACGAGTTTTGTCTCGATATGTGTGATACCCCAAGAGTATGTGGGATGAAGTTGGAGACCGTCAGTTGTTTGGACCAAATGTGATCAAGGAGTCAGAAGAGAATGTTAAATTGATTCGAGATAGACTGAAGGTAGCTCAGTCCAGGCAGAAGAGTTATGCAGACTAAAAACGCAAGGAGGTAGTCTATAAAATTGGAGACAGAGCATGTCTTCGTGTGTCCCCTCTGCGAGGAGTTAAACGATTTGGAGTTAAGGGATAGTTAGCCCCGAGATTTGTAGGACCATACCGAGTTTTGGAGCGTATGGGAGAAGTGGCCAACAAGTTGGAGTCACCCGAAGGACTGTCAGGAGTTCATGATGTGTTTCACGTTTCCCAGTTGAAGAAGTGCCATGCAGAGATGGCCAATATTCCCCTGTAAGGACCCTTGACCCTGGAAAGGATAATGATGTTCGATGAAGGGGAATATGGACTTCATAAGTATAAGTTTTTATCTCGGTATGAGGGATATCCCACAAGGATGAAGAGATGAATTACTATTGGATATAAAGGAGGTATGATGTTGGACATATGGATCAGGGGAAATTCCATAATGAATCTGAGTAATCATGTCCTAGTTTGGTGCCAATAGAAGGAAGGAAGAGAGTACAATTGGATGGATTTAAGAATACTAGGAAGTTGGAAGTTGGAATAATGATCAGTTGCCCGATGATAAGTTCAAGGACTACAAGTGATGAGATGGGCCATAACCCACAGGCCGAGGACCTGCCAAGAAGCAAGAACATTCTTGCTGAAGGAAAAAACCCTAGAGGAAGATACGACGTTTATCGGTAGACGATTTTATAGGAGTAACACAAAACCTGAGAGTTGTGAAGGAACAATAGATGTTTGTTTGGCTTGCAGAATCAATGGATTATTCTGAACTTGGTTCGTCGACAAGAGAAATTCTGCAATGCTTGTGAGGATGACCGAGTGTTAGAATGCGAGATTCGCTAAACCACGTACAGGGTAATGATTTGGGTGCGGGATGGATTGATCACCATACCGACTTACTCTTATTATTCGCCTTGCTATATGGGATGGTAAATCTGAGTGACTTACCTATAGTAGAGAGACGACGATATTAAACCTTGTTTAAGCCTTAGAATGGTATAGGTATTTTATTCCCTTGTACAAGGCAGCTTTGCCAACCGTAGGTTATACGGTGAGGATCAACCCAGACCCATTTCCTGTAGGAGAAACCCTAAATTGTTGACCACCATGAGAGATATCGATAGTTGATTAGTATTGGCGCCAGACTCGTCAGCTAAAAAGACCCAGTCTCGGAAGAACCTTACCTAGATGAAAGACAGAAGAATTGTGGTAAAGGTTATGCCACTACCGGAAGAGCCCGAATAAGGAATTATCCTGGAGATCCAAGAAGACCGACACTGTTAACAATAAAAATGGAGTATATGAGTTTTGATGGAACCGTAACAATGCTTCTAAGGGTGGTAGCACCCCAGACCCCGGAGATGATTGATGAAATTTTGAAGAGACCCCGAACCTAACCTATTTCTTTCTAGCCTCTCCGAATCTCGAGGACAAGATTCCTTTTAAGGGTGGTAGGTTTGTAACATCCCAAAATTCTAAATTTTGGAATGTTATAATAAATAGATAGATTTGATTGATTGTGTGAAATTGAGTGAAATTCGAAACCTTTTTGAAAGTTAAATGAGAGGGAATAAAAGGACTTTTCCAAACTTTCATTTTGCATTCATGATCTCCGTGAATTCAAATTCTTTTCACCACGAAACCCTGGAGAGAAGATGACATGACTTCTTCCATTTATTTAAATGACAAGGGGTATTGAAAATATTTGAATTTCATTTGGAAAATATTTCCAATTCTGAAACTTTATGCAACTCAATGATTTTCACGAGAGGAGATAAAATGACTTCTTCAAATTATATGAAATATGAGTTGGGAGTTTCAAAGGATCAAATTCAAAGTCTTTTGGAATTATTTTTCAATTTGGAGTTATTTGGATTTTATTCAAATCATTTTTCTCCAAAACTAAAATACATGGAAAATAGGGTAACATGATTCCCTACAACAGAAAATTGGAGAGAAATAAATTTGATTTCATTTTGGTATTTTTAAAATGATTTTTGTTGGATCTTATTAGAGCAGGAGCACTGTTGGAATTATTAGAATTTGTGTGTATTTTATTTAATGCTAGAAAAATGTTCATGTCGTAGACAATCTTTTTCTGAAAATTCTGATATATAATGTGCCTATATAAAATTTTTATTTTATTTTTGTTATTTGGTTTTCCTTCTGTTTCTATTTAAAAAAACTGTACGTGCAACCCATATTTATTTATCGCCTACATGCGCAGTATAGTAGCTTCTGGCGCCCCATTGTTTTTTCTCTCTTAAGTAGGCCAGGCCCAGCCAGCCTTTCATTTTTTTTTTCTTAGGCCGAATTTTGTAAAAAAAAAGCTGCAGCCGCAGCGTGCGCGCGACCGGCCGAAGGCCTTTAGGCCCATGCGATGCGAGCCGTCTCTTTTCATCTGTGTCTCGTATATTTTTTATCTACATTTAGTCCTACATTGCCTAGCCTTTGACCTCTAAAACTCTTTTCCATCAATAAATATAGACCCATAGAGCCTTCAAAAATCATCCGATTCGGATTAAATCAATATTTTGGTTTGACTAGATTCATTTAAGAAAAATATATTTCTCCTCTCCGGCGCGACTTCTAGAAATTTTCTCTTCTCTCCAAAGTCATCTTTTCTCTGCCTTATAAAGGTATCTTTCTTTGTTTTTTTTTCTTATACTTCCGTATTTTATTATTTTTAGACTAATATGATAAAATAATTAGATTATCAATTAGTCTACGTATTTATACATTAGACCCTAGCCCGTAACTATTTTTTTCTTTCGTAAAACAGCTTGGCCCTGATTTTTCAAATAGCCATAACTTTTTACTCGTTTGTCCAAATCCAACGAAACCAACGCCCACTTCTTCGTTATGGTCCCCTCTATCCAGTAATCCAACCCAAACATGTTTCTGAAATTTTAAAATTTGAATTAGACCAGATTTGTATTCAAACTTCGTTTGATCATAACTTGAGTTTCGTAGCTCTGTTTGAGTTGATTCTTTTTGCAAATCGAAGCTCTTGACCTAAACTTTCTGATGAGGCCAAATTCACATAATTTTGGTACTGTTAGAAATTGTTTTATGTTGCAAGAGTTATTTGCTGGATTTTGAAGCTTTTCGAATTGTTTTCTTCTTTCTCTCCGACCTTTTGAGTGATTGCTTATGTGTGGTTACTATTGCTTGCTTATAATAGATTGACCGGAGAGTGACGAGTAGAACTATCAAGAGTTATGAGTGCGAATCATCTTCATCAACATTGCAGGCAAGTTCACACTTTGATCATACCCCTTTATCACCCAGTTTTTATACATTAGTTTCAACCTCAAATATTGCATAAGTAGGATTGATAACATGTGGGTATTGGGAAGTAGTTGATGAGGTAGGAATCTATTGCCCGACATTCAAACCTTGGGAGTTACTATTACGTTATGTTTATACTACTATGCTATGCTCGTAGACATGGATTGAGTTTGAGAGTATTCATGACAGATGTGAGATTGTTAATTAATGGTTTACTTAAGGTGGCAATTTTAACACACATCTGGGTGGATTGAGGCACCTGGGTACTCCAGCGATTGCCTGTTTAGGCACCTGGGTATTCCAGCGATTGCCTGTTTAGGCACCTGGGTATTCTAGCGATTGCCTGTTTTTTTATGGATCGCCACCCAGGCTCAAAGGGGTCATGGGATTATTCATACTAGAAACTTCCGTGTGCAGCCACAAGCTATTATGGGCTCTAGCATAGTTGATTAAGTCGTGTGAACTCTTACAGTGGTAGACTAGCAGATGTAGGGGTAGTAGGTGGTACGGTCTACCCATCGTAAGGTGCAAACGCTTCTGAAAGACTATGTCTCGGTCATCCGTTTCTCAAACACCATGTAGTGCGAGAAATCCAATGGAGGAGATCGAGTCTCGTGGGGAAAAGTGCGCAAACCTCTGCATAGTGTATAAACTAATCATGATTAGCCGTGTCCCCGGTTATGGACATCTTGAGTATTTGGTTCTTGGATTATCATATTGATCTCATCACGTTACTTAAATAATTTGTTGGGTTGTTAATGATTACTTTTAATTGGGATTGAGAGGGTGTCTACACTCTCAATGTTTAACAACCACCATGTTAGTTAAATAAATTATATTCCTTTGCACTAGGGAAAAATTGGCTTTTCGCAGAAACCTTATAACCATAGAGCTTTTCCACCAGCCATATATGCATGTAGTGATAGCCATTGTTCATCATTTCTCTATGGTGTGAATTTTCCAGTACATTCAATGTACTGACCCTCTGTGGCTGCAACGTCTCATGTTGCAGGATTTCTTACGACGAGTAAGTGATACGTTAGGGTTACGATTTCTACACTCAACTTTGTCGTTGGTGTTGATGGGAATCCACAACCTTGTTACTTCCGCTATTTGGATTGAGGTAATAGTATTTGCGTTACTTTTACATGTGATTTACCTCTGTTATAAATCCTCGAGTACTGTGTGTGTCAGCATACCGATCCAGGGATGACACTTAAGCACAGAGACTTGATCCATTCGGGTCGGGTCGCTACACTTCTACATCATCATCCAAGCCTCTCCGATGAAGTGTGAGTAGTTTACTTCAGACCTACGGGTCCATAGTTAGTAGCTAGATGGCTTCTTCTCTCTTTTTGGATCTCAATACAATGTTCTCCCCCTCTCTTATGGAGATCTATTCGATGTAATCTTCTTTTTGTGGTGTGTTTGTTGAGATCGATGAATTGTGGGTTTATGATCCAGTCTATCTATGAATAATATTTGAATCTTCTCTGAATTCTTTTATCTTCGAATTATCAGTTTGGTTTGGCCTACTAGATTGGTTTTTCTTGCCATGGGAGAAGCGCTTAGCTTTGGGTTCGATCTTGCGGTGTCCTTTTCCAGTGACAGAAGGGGCAGCAAGGCATGTATTGTATCGTTGCCATCGAGGATAACAAGATGGTTTTTTTTATCATATTGCATGAAACTATCCCTCTACATCATGAAACTATCCCTCTACATCATGTCATCTTGCTTAAGGCGTTACTCTGTTTTAACTTAATACTCTAGATGCATGCTGGATAGCGGTCGATGAGTGGAGTAATAGTAGTAGATGCAGAATCGTTTTGGTCTACTTGTCTCGGACGTGATGCCTATATACATGATCATACCTAGATATTCTCATAGCTATGCTCAATTCTGTCAATTGCTCAACAGTAATTTGTTCACCCACCGTAGAATACTTATGCTCTTGAGAGAAGCCACTAGTGAAACCTATGGCCCCCGCATCTCTCTCGTTATATCAATCTCCATCACTTTATTATTGCTTTGCTTTTACTTTGCTTTTACTTTTTACTTTGCATATCTATACTTAAAATACCAAAAATATTATTTATCATCTTTATTAGATCTCACTTTTGTAAGTGATCGTGAAGGGATTGACAACCCCTAAGCGCGTTGGTTGCGTTGAGCTATTGTTTTTGTGTAGGTACAAGGGACTCGAGCGTAGCCTCCTACTGGATTGATACCTTTGTTTTCAAAAACTGAGGGAAATACTTACGCTACTTTGCTGCATCATCCTCTCCTCTTCGGGGAAATCCAACGCAGTGCTCAAGAGGTAGCACCAGCCCCAAAGGTTACCTCTTCGGTGCAACAAGACTAGGACGCAGACTCGCTAAGACGAAGGTCATCACCGAGCCCACCTACGCGTCACGAACAGAAGCTTTGCAGGCAAAGACCACCTTTAGTCAGGATAGGGTTTACTCTTGTCCCCTTCGAATTTGGCCGTTGTGGCATCCCTTCACGCATAGAGTTTTCGAGGGAAAAGGACCAAGGCTAGTATAAGTATAGGTTAGTCTCCACCATAGAGAGGGATCGGATCGAGTCCTGGTCGAACCCTGAGCCCTCACGGTGCAGTTCATCCTTGTACTAGTTCACACTCATCCTCTCCGCGAGGCAATCCACCATAAAGCAGGAGTAGGGTCTTACACCGTAAGGTAGCATGAACCTAGGTAAATCATCGTGTTCCTTCCTCCTTCCCATTTCCTCGAGCATGTCGAAGCAAGGCCGCGAGGCAGCAAGCAACGCGTTGTAGCCTAGCGAAGTTCTCCGCGCACAATCCAGAGTTCAAACCTTTCCTTGGGTCCCCGGAGGCCCGATTTCGACATTCATCCATTCGTCCTACAAAACCTCAACCAAGTGGGGGTCTAATGATGGGCACATTCGGACAATGGGCACATTCGGATGCACACTCCATGGCATCCACTCGAATACAGCCTATCCACTCAGATGTCTTCCCACCAGTCGGCCTCACCAACACCACTCGGAGCGACGTGGGAGCTGCAATGGTCGAAAACGTTGGGCTTCAAGTGTAGTTATAGCGGTAGTTTCCAGTAACGCCTATAGTTACTCCCCCTCTTATAACGTAGCAGTAATGAGGGCGGGCGCACTCTATGTAACCCCTCTCTGGCGCCATGACAAGGGTTCACTGTAACGCCCTCGATGCAGCTATATCTCCCACGTGTCGAAGCACGACTTAGAGGCATAACCGCATTGAAAGCAATGTCTCAAGTGATGTAATCTTCTGATGGAGGGCGAGGGTGTCCCGATCTTTCGATGAGATGATAACTATCGATTTGGTGGAGACTACTTTGATGATCCGACTACAAACATGCACGACGTTGCGCCTTAGCAATCCCTAAACCAATCTCCTGAGGTTACTGACGATACCGGAAGCACGGTCAGCCTGACCACGAAGGTCTGTTCCTGCAAGCAATCGAAGAACGAGCAAGAATATGATAAAGCAATCTGAATATTGCAAATATATATGAGGTATTGATAATGGTGGGGATTCGTAAGCGGTCTTGGTCTGGTCGTTGGACACAAACGAAGTACACGAAGTTGCAATGGCTAACTTTTAACTAAACAAATCCCAAGGAAAAAGCTACTAGATGGATCTACTTATATAGGAGCAAGGGGTGGCGGCCAAGGAGGTGGGAGGACGTCCCAAGGCAGCCTAAAACTAACCCTAGGTCGTACAAGGCTCATGGGCCCAAGTGGAGGTGATGCAACACCTTTGGGCTTGTAGTTTGACTCGGATTCTGCTGCAACGTCAGATTGTTTCGTCCGTAACTCAACGCTCCGGACGAATTTGAAGGTGAATACAATGGGGTTGGAAATAGCACGGAATCTAGTTTCCAACAAAAAAAGAATAACCCAATTCAGAGTCCGTATGAAAAAGTTGTTGGCATTTTGAGTCGGGTATGTCTGTGCAGTCCGAATCTGAATCCAGAACGTGAAAGACTTGGACTCTATCTTCTCTTGGCCCAAAAGTGACGTGAGAGGACTTTTTGAACACAACATAAACTTCTCCTTTTCCCTTATCTTCATATGTGGATTATACAAATGTCCCATACACCTGCAATTAGACAAAACACAAAAGTGTGTGAAGTATTTTTGTTCTGGATAACATAAATAGATTATTGAATAGTTTGCATTAGAAATCACCTGACAAATATGCATGTATGCAATATTTTTGGTCGTATCCAAGATAGTCATGTCCTCATCATCTTCGCAAACAACCCATGTAATACAATAGGGGAAAAGATACATAGTTGGCTTACAATCGCCACTTCACACAATACATGAATAAAGAATTACAACATCCAAATACAATCAAGGTCCGACTACGGAACCAAAATAAAAGAAGAACCCCAAATGCGACAAGGTCCCCGGTCGACCCCAACTGGTCTCCACTACTGATCAACTAGAACGAAACGACACAAAGGACAAGATCTTCATCGAGCTCCTCCTGAGCTTGGTTGCGTCACCTGGAATGGCATCATCGGCACCTGCAAGCTGGTTTTGGAAGTATCTATGAGCCACGGGGACTCAGTAATCTCACACCCTCGCGATCAAGACTATTTAAGCTTATGGGTAAGGTAAAGGTATGAGGTGGAGCAGCAGCAAGCGACTAGCATATATGGTGGCTAACATACGCAAATAAGAGCGAGAAGAGAAGGCAAAGCACGGTCGTGAAAGTATGATCAAGAAGTGATCCTAAAACAACCTACATCAAGCATAACTCCAACACCGTGTTCACTTCCCAGACTCCGCCGGAAAGAGACCATCACGGTTACACACGCGGTTGATGTATTTTAATTAAGGTCAACTTCAGGTTTTCTACAACCGGACGTTAACAAATTCCCATCTACCCATAACCGCGGGCACGGCTTTCAAAAGTTCAAATCCCTGCAGGGGTGTCCCAACTTAGCCCATCACAAGCTCTCACGGTCAACGAAGGAATAGACCTCCTCCCGAGACATTCCGATCAGACTCGGTATCTCGGTTCTACAAGACATCCTCGACAATGGTAAAACAAGTCCAGCAAGACCGCCCGATGCGCCGACATCCTGATGGGAGCTGCACATATCTCGTTCTCAGGGCAACACCGGATAAGCAATCCGTACAAATAAAACCAGCCCTCGAGTTTCCCCGAGGTGGCGCTGCGAGGGGCTCTAGTTTGGACCAACACTTAGACAAGCACTGGCCCGGGGGGTTAAAATAAAGATGACCCTTGGGCTGGCCTAACCCAAGGGAAAAAGAGGCTAGGTGGCAAATGGTAAAACCAATGTTGGGCCTTGCTGGAGGAGTTTTATCCAAAGCAAACTGACAAGGGGTTCCCATTATAACGCAACCGCGTAAGGACCGCAAAATCCGGGAACATAACACCGATATGACGGAAACTAGGGCGGCAAGAGTGGAACAAAACACCAGGCATAAGGCCGAGCCTTCCACCCTTTACCAAGTATATAGATGCATTAATTAAATAAGATATATAGTGATATCCCAACAAGTAAACATGTTCCAACAAGGAACAACATCTCCATGTTCCAACAAGAAACAGACTTCAATCTTCACCTGCAACTAACAACGCTATAAGAGGGGCTGAGCAAAGCGGTAACATAGCCAATCAACGGTTTGCTAGGACAAGGTGGGTTAGAGGCTTGGTTCAACAATATGGGAGGCATGATAAGCAAGTGGTCGGTATCGCAGCATAGGCATAGCAAAAGAGCGAGCATCTACCAAGCAAAGATAGAAGTGATTTCGAGGGTATGATCATCTTGTCTGAAATCCCGCAAGGAAGAAGAACGAGTCCATGAAGAAGACAAACGGACGTAGACGAACGGTTCCTCACAATCACGACGTTATCGGAACCAACCCGAAGAAGCAACACCGGAAAGAAGCAAACAACACAGTAAAACATCCACCACAATAAACATGACATGATGCACAACCAAGTATGATGCATGTCCGGTTTAATGAAGCATGGCATGGCAAAATGCACAAACAATCCTACAAATTAAGTGGAGCTCATTATGCAACGGAGTTGCATATTGAAGAAAACACCACATGACTTATTTAGTTCTCTCTCGTTTAGGTAACCAACAAGATTAAATGTTGTTAACATGGCAAGAGGTGAAGCACAACAAAACTACCTATGTAGGCAAGTTTAAATGAGGCCAGAAACAACAAAACAACAAGTCCGGAAACTCCTCATGTGCACATTTTAGGTTTGGTACTGTTCTGCCCTAAACACAATTTTAGAGTTGTTAAACATGCAAAGTGATGCCACCATGTTAAACTAGGCATTTTTCCACCCCATTTACATATAAAGTTTATTCGAAACCGAGCTACGGTTATTTAGTTATGATTTAAAACATTTTAGCATGTCATAGGAGCAAATCTAACCAAACAACATTTTAAACATCTGAAACATAGATGAAAGTGACATAATATGAAACTACACGCAATTCTAAGCAACTTTCATGTTAAGTTTGTTTTAATGCGATGCACGGTTTGTGAGATATGATATGCATGATGTATGAGTGCTTTTCTGCAAAACGGGCGTTCTCTGGAATAAGCTAAAACATACTGCGGAAAAAAAACACAACTCGGGCCGAAACTGGCCCGAACTGGGCTGCACAGGAGCAAACAAAGGATGGGCTTCCTCACATCGGGCTCCAGGAAGTCGAGCCTTGGCGCTGGGCCACGCACGCCCTGCTGGAACTGGGCTTCGCACGAGGCAGAGGAGGGGGTCAATGCAGATGGGCGACTTGTCGCTGTTCGTCGTCGTTTCCAAACGCAGAAGCAGAGGCCGGCGACGAGGATTGGGGAGGACCGACCGCGGCGATGAGCTGGAGTGTGCGGCCTGCGGGGTCCAGCTGGAGGCTCTCGTCGTCGACGAGGAGCTCGAGGAGGAGAGGAGCGGTCGAGGTGGCGACGAGGGCGGGTTGCAGGTGGCTCCGATGCGGGACTTGGGGTGCAGGGGCGAGGCGAACATCGAGCGGATCCGACGGGTGGCGCTGCTCGAAGGACACCAGACGAAGCAGGACGGTGGCGGTGGCGCCATGGAGCTTGGGCGAACTCCTTTTCATTCCTGGGAAGGAGAGAGAGAGAGAACCACCGTGAGAGAGAGAGAGAGGGAAAACAGGAGGAGAGGACCGGGATGAGGTCAGTCCTGGTCATGGCCCCCGGCGGCAAGGTCGCCGGAGGGCGCGGCCTGCAAGGTCGGCGAGGCTCGGGCGTGAGGGCTCCTCCCCCGATCCTGCGGCTGGTTGGATCGAAGGAAGGAGGAGGCTGGTGGGGAGAGATCGAGAGGAATGGCTGCGGGTGGATCTGGAGGCTGGCTCGCGATTGGGGGCGCGCGGAAAAAGAAGAGGAGACCAGGTAGCTGGCGGCGATGGCTGGACAGGGGAGGATCCCTAGGAAATAGGGTTTTTGTCCAGATTTAGACTAGGGACTATATATAAGGAAAGAGGGAGAGTTTAGGGGCTAATCCGTCCCTCCAATTAAAATCGAGCGGTCGAGAAAAATACACAAGGAAGTCCAATTAACAAAACGGAGACGTTTTGTAGATGTTTGGGGATGATCTGGACACAAGGTGATGACTGACCGGGTCGAGTCCGGGACAGCTTTCGGACGCGCGCGCGAGGAGGTCCGGTGCACTATGCAAAGAGGGGTAGGCATGGGCCTAGGTGGACTGTGGAGAGCGGGTTGGTCTGAGACGAGAGGGGAGAGATGCAGCCCGACACGATTTCCGGAGACCAAAAACGTCCGACAATAAGACCGGGTATACTGCCGCTATAGTTATCCGTTGGGGCATCAAACGGACTCCGAACGCGATGAAACTTGGCAGGCAGCCGACTGACAACAAAACAACACCGCACACCAACTTTCATCCCATTCCGAGAACATTTTCCGGTCACTTATAAAATAATATTTCGGACGTGCCGCGGGCGCGTGCAAGTGTGTCTGGGCTCAGAACGGACAACGGAAGGAACTGGGAGACTGGGACAGATGCAAGTTTCAAAAACGTGATGATGCAATGCACATGATGACATGAAAATATGCAACACGCAAGCAAATGACATGGCAACGACGGCGAATAACTGGAGGACACCTGGCTCAACGGTCTCGGGGCCTTACATTCACAACCTATTGTAATCAGATGCCCCCAAAGAAAACAAAACTTCGGAGCTCAAGACGTAGGGTTGTTAGAGCAACTCCAACAGGCTGACCCAAACGAATGAAGATTTCATCCGCTTTTTACCCGTTTGGGTCGGCGGCCCGCCCGGCGTCCGCCCTCTTTTAGATTTGAGTCGGCAGCGCGCCCAACGCGCCGACCCATATGTGCCGGCGTGGCCGGCTGGCCGCCCAATATTACATTGATTTGCATTCAAGCATGTTGTCAAATAAGATAGTTTACCGAATAAAATATTATAATTTTACAAGCCGGATACAAATAAAAATGCTTCACATAGTTTTGCAAACGAATAAAAGAAGATACATTTATTGGTTGCCAACATGAGCCCACATATGCTCAACCAAATCATTTTGCAGCTGCACGTGAGTTTTCCAATCACGCATGTCTTCATGAAATTGGGTGAACTGTTCAAATGTTGCCGCTACTCCATGCTCAGGCACAACATTCTCACCCTGAAATTGAAACCCTTGATCGTACAGACGTTCCGGGTGCTCGTCTTCTACGATCATATTGTGCATGATCACACAAGCAGTCATCACCTTCCACAGTTTCCGCGTGCTCCAGGTATTAGCAGGATACCGAATGATACCCCACCGAGATTGCAAAACACCAAAGGCACGCTTGACATTCTTCCTATCACTCTCTTGCTCTTGGGCAAATCTTTTCCTCTTCTCTCCGACGGGTTGGGTATTGTCTTGACAATAGTGGTCCACTGAGGATAGATACCGTCACCCAGGTAGTATCCTTTGTCATAGTTGTGGCCGTTGACAGTAAAGTTCACCGGTGGGCTGTTGCCTTCGGCAAGCCTAGCAAACACCAGCGAGCGCTGAAGCACGCTGATATCATTGTGTGATCCAGCCATGCCAAAGAAAGAGTGCCAGATATAGAGATATTGAGACGCCACAACCTTTAATATGACAGTGCAAGCCCTGACATGTCCCTTATGCTGCCCTTGCCAAGCAGAAGGACAGTTCTTTCACTCCCAATGCATACAATCTATGCTGCCAAGCATCCCTGGGAAGCCCCTTCTGGTATTCATCGCCAACAAACGGGCCGTATCTTCAACTGTCGGCTCTCTCAAGTACTCGGGGCCAAACACAACAATAACAGCCTTGCAGAACTTATACAGCGACTCTAGGCATGTAGACTCACTCATACGGACGTACTCGTCAATGAGATCACGGGGCACTCCGTATGCAAGCATTCAGATGGCGGCGGTGCATTTCTGATAAGAGGAGAAACCGATCTTGCCGACGGCATCCTCTTTGCACTCGAAATAGTCATCATAGCGGACCACCCCCTCTCTAACACGGTTGAAAAGATGCCTACTCATATGGTAACGGCGGCGGAATTTTTGATATTTGAACAACGGGTTTGTTGTATCAAAGTAGTCCTTCCAAAAAAGGAAATGCCCGCTCTCTCGGTTGCGATTCAACGCCCGAAGGTGGCCCAGAATGGAGCCACGTAACAACGGCTGCTGGCTGTTGAGGTGGTGATGGACCAACACGACAGCCAATATCTCCTCCTCCTCGTCGGACGACGAATGTCGGAGTCGCAAAGGAAATTGTGGAAAAAGAACTCGTCGCCGGAGTCCATTTTCATACCTTGGCAAACTGTCGAACAGCTTGCGAGCGTCGAAGAAGAAGACGGTCGGCGAGGGGAATCGCGGCGTGCACGGACCAGCTAGCTGCGCTGCCGGCATCCGACGAGCGAGCCGGTGAGGATCTGGCTGGGGTAGCGAGGCGTCCTCTTGGTCGCGGGCGGCTGTGCGGTGGGGGGAGCGGCGGTGGGAAGCAGTTTGCTCCCCGGCGGCAAGACGGGGATGGCGGGCGACAAGGGGAGTGAGCGGCGTTGCTGGGCGGATGTGGAGGCGGCGGCATCAGCTGGCAGAGTCGCCGGCAAAAAAGGGCGGCGACGTCGGCGACGAAGGAGGCGGGCGAGAGTTGTTGTTGGCTGGAGGGTGAGGGGAGATGCCAATGTGCCACCGACCAGTGGCTCGGGGAGGAAAAAGACGAGCGCGCACGTCCGGCTTGTGTCCGCGCCGATGCAAATCCGGCTCAAAAATAAGCCGGGAATGGGTCGTCAGCGGACACGTGTCCGTTTGGATCGGCGTGTTGGGCCGATTTTTCTGTCTACCCCAACCTAGATGAACGGTGATAGACGAAATGAGTCGCTCCATTAAAGTTGCTCTTATCTTAAAGAGGTCTGAACTCGTAAATCCAAGTGTCCATCTGTATAGCAGGTTCCGCCCCCTGTTTGTACCCTTGCTATCACGGTCAGATTCGTTGCCTCGACGGGTAATCGGATACTCGCCACGACTGCCCCCGGAGCACAGGCTGAGGGCAGCAAGCCTCGCCCGCCCGCGCTTCCGGAAATCGGCAGGCAGACGATCTCCGGTCGGCCACCACGATGCTCACGTTTCCTTGGGCACCCAACAACCGCCCCCAGCACTCAACCGGGGTCGCCGTTCCACGTCAGCGCCTCGTCCTCATCTCATCCCAATTCCCAACCACACCAACCCCCCACGTGCTGCTGCTGCTGCACACCGGCCGCACCCGGTAACCCAAAACCACCTCTCACATCACTCACCCACCCACCCACCATCACGCACCGCGGGTCCCTCGGGCGAGATGGTCCCACTCGACATGGACAAAAGGTCACAGGTTTATCGCGCGCGTCCCCGTCGGCGCCCAGGCTCCGCTTCGCTATAAGTACGCGCCCCTCCCGCTACTTCTCTTTTTTTCCCCATTTACCTCCGCGGAACCCCCCTCGCCTCGAGATTCGCGCGGCCGTGTCTGCCTCTGGGTCCGCGCTTCCGTTGTCTAGCGTCCTGAGCTGAGCTAGATCTCTCAGCTCGCTCTTTGCCGGCGCTTTGGGCTTAGATCTGGCTGGGGCGAGTAGGCGGAGGCCGATCGCGGATTCGTGACGAGGGAGGGGAGCCATGGAGCTGGGGGCGGCCGGGATGCGGCGGTCGGCGTCGCACAACTCGCTGTCCGGGTCCGATGACTTCGACCTCACACACCTGCTCAACAAGCCGCGGATCAACGTCGAGCGCCAGCGCTCCTTCGATGACCGTTCGCTCAGCGACGTCTCCTACTCCGGTGGCCACGCCAGAGGAGGCGGAGGCTTCGACGGCATGTACTCCCCCGGCGGCGGTCTACGCTCTCTGGTCGGCACGCCGGCCTCCTCGGCGCTCCACTCTTTCGAGCCCCACCCCATAGTGGGCGACGCCTGGGAGGCCCTCCGCCGCTCCCTCGTCTTTTTCCGCGGCCAGCCGCTTGGTACCATCGCCGCTTTCGACCATGCATCCGAGGAAGTCCTAAACTATGATCAGGTACAAGCAATGTATTTTTTTTTCTTTCTCAATGTTATAATGAATCGAAATTTCAAATCAGAATTAAATTTATGAAAGAGTAGCATGTTATCGACATATGCTTATCTGACTTAGGGGGGGTTTCGCTGCAGGTGTTTGTGAGAGATTTCGTGCCCAGCGCCATGGCGTTTCTGATGAATGGTGAGCCGGAGATTGTCAAGAACTTCCTGCTCAAGACCGTTTTGCTGCAGGGTTGGGAGAAGAAGGTTGATCGGTTTAAGCTTGGCGAGGGGGCCATGCCTGCAAGCTTTAAAGTGCTTCATGACGATAAGAAGGGTGTTGATACCCTGCACGCGGATTTTGGTGAGAGCGCAATTGGGCGGGTTGCTCCAGTGGATTCGGGCTTCTGGTGGATCATACTATTGCGGGCCTACACAAAGTCCACCGGGGATTTGACTCTGGCAGAGAGGCCGGAATGCCAGAAGGCGATGAGGCTCATTCTGAGCCTGTGCTTGTCTGAGGGATTTGATACCTTCCCGACATTGTTATGCGCTGATGGTTGCTGCATGATAGATCGTAGGATGGTAAGTTATGGACTGGCACTTCCAATATGTTCAAGTCTAATAAGAGTACATTTCACAGGACTGCAAATTTCCTATTCTATTAATCAATGAATTACCACATCTGTGACTACTGACATACATACCATTCTTTTGGGCTAACATTTCATAGAATTACCGATGTGTGGATATTTCTTTGAACTTTCAAAATTAGGAAACAATTGATTGTACTTTGCTGAAACAAGGGTGATTAGTGAAAGTTCTATCAAATTTACGCAATCATTTAACAACTGAATATGAGATAGGAATTCAACAAGTTTCTTGTCATATAGACAAATACATGTCTTTTCATCAAGTCCCAGAGAAGCTCAAACAATGAAACAAGTCTCATGTCTGTTTCAGCAAATGTCAGTACTTCCATAATTTTTTATATAATTGAAGATCTATCAAACAAATTGTAGCACTGTGGTATCTTAGCCCAAGGTAATGGTAGGTCGGTATAATTGTCGAATTGGCCATAGAAGTCTTATAAGTAAGAAAAAAATAGTGCTAGTTCTGTAAAATTTATTCATATAAATTTATACACCTAATATTATGGAACCGAGGGAGTATTATCCTAATTAAAGATCAAATATCATGGTCGAAGTCATCTAGGTCTGAAACGAACGCTAAATCTTTTCGAGATATATCTCCAAAACAATATATTTCAGTTTGACATTTACTGCTGTAACGTTGTCATCTTTAGTTTGTGAGGTTTTAATGGTTTGTTTGCTTTTGTTGTTCTCTGTTCAAGTACATAATATATGACGAACAATGTGCTCATAGCTTTGTTGCGGTTTCACTTATTGTGTATCTTCATATAAATAAGTGTGGTGCCCCCTTTTCATACTTATTGGGCTCGCAAATTTCATTTCCTTTTGTTCTGGTGAGTTCATGGCGATTTGGACTTGTATGCCTTTGGTCATTTTTCTCCATCAAAAATATCTAATTGTTTTAGTTTGATGATGTGCTGATTTTCATACCACGACGGTGCTTCCAAATTTTCATGTCTGAGATACTAGGGTGCAATATCCTTGGCCCAAAAGCAATCCGAATGCCCGTGTTTTGTTTGACGAGGTCCAGTTAGATACACAAATCATACTATATCCACGATGCTGCAACACTCGATATGCCCTCATCGATACGGGCTTCCCAAGCCCACTACCTCCTTTAGTTGGTCCACCTGAACCTGTTGTTACATCTGCATGTGAGCAACCTTGCACTATCATTGAATTCGGCAACATTTTCCCTTCTGTGATGTGTTTTTCTGAAGGAGGATATCCCCCAACCTCTGCATCATGTTGTGCACACAGCTACCCTTCTGTGATGTGTAAATTCACAAGTATTCCTTTCATTCTGTAGAACTGCAGATTAGGAATATGACTAATATTAAAACATTAATTTATTTGTTAGCAATAACCATTTCTTGGATGATGCATGTTGCTCATTTTTGCGTATGCATGTGCCCTATATGAGCTATGAATTCTTTTTAATTAAGTGAAATACCCTCTATGAGCTATGAATTCTCTTTAATTAAGGGAAATGCTATCATGGTCTCTGTTTGTGCTTCTTTTCCCCATTCTCACTCCAATCTTTTTTTGTAGGGTGTGTATGGCTACCCCATTGAAATTCAATCCCTTTTCTTCATGGCACTAAGGTGTGCTCTTCTAATGCTTAAACATGACGCTGAAGGGAAAGATTTTGTGGAGCGGATTGCAACTCGTCTTCATGCTTTAAGTTATCACATGCGGAGTTATTTTTGGCTAGATTTCCAGCAGCTAAATGATATTTATCGTTACAAGACGGAAGAATATTCTCATACAGCTGTCAACAAATTTAATGTTATTCCAGATTCTATTCCGGACTGGCTATTTGATTTCATGCCTTGCGAGGGTGGTTTTTTTGTTGGTAATGTCAGTCCTGCAAGGATGGACTTCCGTTGGTTTGCACTTGGAAACATGATTGCCATAGTATCATCTCTTGCTACACCTGAGCAATCCATGGCCATAATGGATCTCATTGAGGAGCGCTGGGAAGAGTTAATTGGTGAGATGCCTCTGAAGATATGCTATCCTGCTATTGAGAACCATGAATGGCGGATCGTGACAGGATGTGATCCAAAAAATACGAGATGGAGTTACCACAATGGAGGATCTTGGCCAGGTTATTGCACTTTGTGTTACTTGGATCTCTGTATGTAATATATGTGAAAATTATCGTGCTTTTGTTAAGTTCATGTATGAATTAGGCTTAGTTTGTGGTTGCTGAATCATGTTGTGTTCTTAATTTTTAATCCATTGTAGGAAATTAGCCACTAAAATAGGGAAAAGTGGATTGATCAAACGAGATTACCATAATCCACCATAATGCCTAGCACTGCCTTAGATTTTAAATTAAATTCAATGATAACTATCATAACTTTATTTTTTAACACGTAGAGGAAGGTAAACTTATGCTAAGCATGTCAACAAGATGAACTGTGATTTACACCTTCCATATGTTTTTTAATGAGCCGCCTTTTCTGTTGATAAGAGAAAGATCTGCATGATCTCTCCTTTTGTGCTCCATTTTTTTGGTTTGTTTTAGTTTTCTCATATTTCTAGTAGATATCTGAAACATGACATTGAGTTAAGCTGCAACAACCATTGCATACGACTTCTTTTTTCATGCATCAAACATTCTTCCTGCAGTACTTCTCTGGCTGCTCACGGCAGCAAGCATCAAAACTGGACGGCCGCAAATTGCAAGAAGAGCAATTGACCTAGCTGAGAGGAGGCTGTTGAAGGATGGCTGGCCTGAGTATTACGATGGTAAGCTTGGAAAATATGTTGGCAAGCAGGCAAGGAAATTTCAGACTTGGTCCATTGCCGGGTATTTGGTCGCCAAGATGCTGCTGGAGGATCCTTCGCATCTTGGTATGATAGCCTTGGAAGAGGACAAGGCAATGAAGCCAGTTTTGAGAAGGTCCGCCTCATGGACAAACTGATATATCGACAAGAGCTTTAGGGGAGCAACGTCTGGATTGAAAACACGAATTATTCGGGTAGCATTTCTCTGCTCATCCCTTGTTTTGACTTTCCCAACGGAAAGTTTTATTTTCTTCTGGATTCCTCGGCTGTACAATATCTCGGCTCATTTATTGAGTTGGAAAAGAAGCAACTGTGGAAATGAGTATTCTCTTTTCTTTTCTTTTCAATCCATCGTTGTAAGAAGATACTATTGATTCTTGCTTGGTCATTCCGTAGTAACGGGATCCTTGACTCAAAACTTTGTTGTTTGGGTTGACTATATAGACGAGTCTGCTGATCCAGCTTCCTATGATGAACATAAGTTTTTATCTAACGAATAAAAATTGCTCCATTCTGCTAGTGCATATCAGTTCCGTTCTTCCTGACTTCTCAAAGCGAGGCATAAATAGTGTGGGTGGCGTGCGAAATTGCATAGGAGCACTCGGCGACACAGCCCACTGCTATCATGCCCATCCAGTTGTCTCGGGATCAACACCCACTATATTTTTGTCTACTGTCTGCTTCCTATTGCCCACTGCTATCATGCCCATCCAGCTCTCTGTATTGTGTTCATTAATCTTTCTACTAGCCGCAAATGAAGCCAAAGAGAGACAGTCTGTGAGGAAGGTCGGCTGCCTGATGTTGAGACATTTAGCTACTTTTGCAGCCAAGAGAAGAGCAAACGCTTCAGCCTGCAGAGGAGTACTTGTAATTGAGGTGGAAGCTTGAATCTGCACGCTGACTTCCTTCTGATCGTGCGGCAAAGAAATGTAGATACCAACTCCAGTGGCTGCTGTTCCCTGCAATAAACCTGGAATTTTTTTGCACTTAAAAGATGCATCAGTATATATTTTCGGTCCCGTGATAAGAAGATCTGATTTAAGCGTTTGTCCCTGCAAGGGAAGTTGATTAGTATGGGTTAAGATACAACTGGAGTTTTGAGGCTGATGGTGTGAAGAACTGTTAAGCAGATCACATAAATCATTAGATAGAGAAGTAGCAGCAATATTAACTTGGTGAGGGGTAGATTTCTTTCTATTAAAAAGATAATCATTCCTCTCTTTCCAAAGACACCACATAAAATTTAGAATGTTGACAACAGAAGCATGCGGATGGTTCATATTAAGTAAAGCAAGAATAATACTATGGATATTGGTATAGATCTGAACTAAAGCATCTGTTCTGATGAACCAAGGATGAGAAAACCAAGGAGCTCTAGCGAAGTCACAAAGAAAAAACATGTGAACCTCATCCTCTTGCCGACCACATCTGCAACAATATTGAGAAATATGTACGGAAAAGCGCCCAACCCTCAAACCTGTGGGAAGAGCTTTCCGAAGGAGTCTCCAAGCGAAAGTTTGAACTCTCGGGATCATCAACTTTTGCTTCCAAATCAACTTGAGAAGATTTTTCATCTGCAAAGAAACTTGGGAAGGAGTATTTCTTGGATTGGCATGAATATCTTGCAAACACAATTTATAAGTGGACTTGGAAGAACAAGTACCATTAGGAGTTAGATCCCAACATAATATATCCGGGCAATCTTGGTGAATAATGTCAGTTTGAACGATAACAGAGGCTAGAGGCTGTTGAAAGAGAGAGTTAATGAGATCATTGTTCCAGACTTTCTGACCCGGTATCCAAAGGTCCTTAACAAGAGAAGGATATATGTATCCTGAAGGCTGAATAAAATAAGATTGTCATGAACAGAAGCCCAAAGGGAACACCAAGGGGTACTCCAAAGAGAGATATTCCCTTGCGTGAGTTGGTAAAAAGAGTGATCTTTCAGTTTAGGCAACATTTTTAAAATGGATGACCAGAAAGCAGATTTTGGAGTAGTAGAAATAGCAGTCCAAATAGAGGCATCATGGAAGTATTTAGATTTGAGCACAAGATGAAGGTGGGAGGAAGGGTCTTTAGCAAGCCTCCAAGCAGCTGCAAGAAGTAAGCCCTCATTAATTGCTTGCAAGTTCCTAATGCCAAGACCACCTTCCTGTTTGGAATTGCAAATGTCCTTCCAAGCCCTAAGACAAAGGCTCTTGTTAGAATTATTCTCTCTGATTCCTGTCCACCAAAAGTTCCTTATAATAGCAGTGAGTTTGGCTATAAACTTCTTGGTAAACAAAATATTAGACATGTAGTACACAGGAATAGCAGAGAACACAGACCTAATGAGCTCAAGCCTAGCAGCATGAGAGAGCATATTAGCTTTGTAAGCAGGCAATTTATTCAGAAATTTATCAATAACAAAGTTGTAAGCAGCAGTTCTATTTTTAGCAGGAAGAATAAGCGAATGACCAAGGTGGGTGAAATTGTTATCCATGATAGAAACAGGAAAAACTTGCTTAATCTCTTGAATAGTGGTTTGACTAACATGAGTACTAAAAAGAATAGCAGATTTGGCCCAATTTGGTATTTGACCTGAAATATAACAAAAGTGATGGATGAGTTGAGCCATAGAATTTGCTTCCTGCATAGTGGCTTGACCACAAACCAACAGATCATCTGCAAACAACAGAGAATGAATAGAAGGGCAATCTGGACCAAGTGAAATACCCTGGAGATGATGAGCAGCTAGAGCTTCATTAAGAGCAACAGATAATTCATTGATAGCAGTAACAAACAAATAAGGCGACATGGGACAACCTTGACGAATACCTCTGAAACTTTTAAATTTATGAGAAGGCTGCCCATTAATAAGCACAGAGAAAGTAGGAGAAGAAATGCAAGCATGAATCAAATTAATGAAATGACCATGCAGACCTTTACGTGCAAGAGCAGACACAATGAAACTCCATTCAAGACGATCAAAAGCTTTAGCAAGATCTATCTTGAGCATGAAAGCATGATGATTCCACAATTTTAGAGCGAAGGAGTGAGTAATCTCTTGAGCAATAATGATGTTATCGCTAATTCTTCTACCCTCAATAAAGGCTTGTTGTGCCGGATCAATATAGTCCGGAAGATGAGGCTTAATCCTATTAGCCAATGATTTCGCAATGATTTTGTAGACAACATTACAAAGGCTAATGGGACGATAATCCATAGGAACTTGAGGAACTAACTTTTTTGGAATGAGAGCAATATTAGTGTCATTGATATGAGGAGGTAAAATACCAGTTTTATAAAAGGTAGTCACAAGTTGAGTAACTTCCTCGCCAATCCAATCCCATGCTGCTAGATAAAATTCAACATTAAATCCATCCGGACCCGGAGAAGCATTCAACTTCATGTCTTTGAGAATCTGCAAAATCTCATGTTTATCTGGAAGAAAGTAAGTAGGATCCAAAGAGTTGTCAGGCAAACGAGTATTAAGAAAAGGCCTTGCAGTGTTATTGTTTGGCGAAGAGAAGATGTATCTAAAATAATTGACAAAAGTATTAGTGATAGCACTAGGTTTAAAATGAAGCACATCATTCTCATCCTTAATGGAACAAATAGTATTTCTTTTTCTTCTTTTGATCACAGCCTGATGAAAAAACTTAGTATTACGATCACCAGCAGTGGCCCAACCCTTCTTACTTCTCTGCTTATAAAATTGATTGAGCTTAGAGAGAGTTTGTTCATACCTAAGAGTGAGAGAGCTTTCCAAAGTGTGATTTTGCTGCTGAATTGGAAGCTGCTGAATCTGATTAATACTGGACTCAATTTCCAAAAGCTCTTGCTGGAAGGGATTTTTCTTCTTACACCACTTCTTCAAAGAACCTGCCAAAGAAGAAGACTTTGCTGCAAAAGAGGTAAAAGTGCAATTATTCCAAGCAGATTTTGCAAAGCTAGTAAAGTCTTTTTCAAGCAACCACCAATTTTCAAATTTAAAAGTTTGCCTCGGCTTAAGAAAATTACCGTCTGTAGAAACGAGAATGGGCGCATGATCACTGAGAATAATAGGTAAGTTGAGCACTTTAGAATTAGGATAATGCGCACACCAGTCAGAGTTGACAAGGCATCGGTCTAGACGTCTGTAAATAGGATTAACAGTATGCTGTTTGTTACGCCAAGTGTACGCAGGACCACTAAAACCAATATCAAAAAAACCGCAATTTTTAACAAGGGAACGAAAAGCAGACATGCGATAATAATTAACACTACCATTACAACAATCTGTATCATACAAGATATTATTAAGGTCTCCAATACACATCATGGGCTTACCCAAGTTATCATACACAAAAGCAGAAACTTGACTCCAAATAGCACTAGTCTGCCTATGGTAGGGGTCACCATATATACAAATCAAACAAAAGTGAACACCCGAGGCTAGATGAACTACATTAGCTAAAATATAATGAAAGGAGGCACTATGAACAGACACATTGAGTTCATCATTCCACATAAGCCAGAGCCCTCCAGAGGCTCCTCTAGAAGGAACAACAAAACTATTAGCAACATCAAACCTATTAACAAGATCAACCGACCGAACCTTGGAAGATTTGATTTCGGAAACAAAGGTTACCTGAGCTTTAGTAGAACGAATCAGATTGGCCAGAAATAGCATACATTCATTGCCGAGGTCTCGGCCCATACCTCGGCAATTCCAAGCTATGGCTTTCATGGCGCCCGAGACGCGTTAGGGCCATGCGCCGCTGCCCAAGAAAAAGAGTCGGTCATGTTCCCATGTACTACATCATCAAATTCCATCTCCTCCCCCCTGACCACTCCTAAGATCCACTCTATCTCGTTGGCAAGAGGAGCTAAAGTCATCCTGATATACTACTGCAGCTTGACTCAAACTAGAAGGAATACAGGGCTGGGAGTAACAAA
>NC_041390.1:288200229-288210374 GCF_002162155.2 Triticum dicoccoides
GCGGGGGGGCGGGGCGGGAGCGGCGAGGAGTAACCGGATCTGGCCAGGAGGGCCTCCGTCGGATTAGATCGGGCTGGATCGAGAAGATGGGAACGGGATCTGAGAGGGAAGAGACAGAGAAAGAAGGCAGCAAAGAGAGGATTGAGTGGATGAGGCGAGCAGAGACAGGGAGGATCGGCTAGGGAGCAAGGAGGGGGCGAGGAGAGGAGGGAGAAGAAGAGGTGGGGAGGAAGGAGATCGACATCACGCCAGTCGCCGGTAATCGCCGGAAGTCAAGTCTTCCACGGCAGTCCACCCGGGTCGCCCTCTTCGCTAAACGCTCATCTATTGCTCTGTATCTTTGTCTACTGTCTGCTTCCTATGTATATTGGCCACTGTTACAACTCACTTGCCAGCTGATTCATTGCTTCATTTATGAGAAATGAGTTGTTTCTCTAGCACTATTGTTTTACCACACAGTACATTGTCAATACATATACGGAGTTAGTGTAATATATCAATTTTTACTTGTTCAGTGGTGAGGTAATATATTTAAAACCGTAGACAATTACTTTGGCTCTCTGATTCTTGTATGGGCAGTGACTTTCTTGCCCAATGTATCCGGATGAACAGCCGGCAGGAGCTGATTCTTGTATGGGCAGTGACTTTCTTGCCCAATGTATCCGGATGAACAGCCGGCAGGAGCTGCATTCCTATGCATGGGTTCCATGATCTAGACCTGTGTTCAAACCCTTGTCGTCCAAAACGCATGTATCAATGTCGTCCAAAACACATAGCCATTATATAAGCACAAATCCAAATACTCATTTCTAGGAAATTATGTAAATAAATCCAAGAGATTTTTCAACACATTTAATGTTTTTTTAGCTCAAGTGAAAAACTGAGAATGTCGTGGTAATAGTTCCATAAACTTACTCATAATAATCTCAGGATATTTTTAAAAATCTTGGGAATTATTCTCTTCTAAATATATGCTAATTTAATAATAAAAATTCCAAGAAAGGTATTATTAATCGCACAGTCAAATCTAATGTACGATGTCACACACACCAATGAAATTGCTATATATTTTTACTGTGCTTCTCCTGGTCATTGTTATTAAATGGATGTGTACCAAAGGCTTTGTCATTTAATGCTTAGTTGAAATTTGTGATATGTTGTCAGACACACTATCTTGAATTGAATGAGTATGGACAGCTTTTTACTGTTGGCATATACGCAAGCATGCAGTATTGCGACCTCACTATCAATTAAATGAAAACCTGCATCGATCCCCAAATGAACCATGAGTGGCTTTGATTCTAGAGGAGTGCGTCGCCATGTGCTCCTAGTTTGCGTCCAGGTGGCGTGTTACTTTCTACTCCCTCCATTCCTAAATGCAAGTCTTTCTGGAGATTCCACCAAGTAACTACATACAGAGCAAAATAAGTAAGTCTACACTCTAAAATATGTCTACATACATCTGTATGTTGCATTCCATTTGAAATGTCTAAAGAAACTTATATTTAGGAACGGAGGGAGTACGTAGTAAATTTTTAGAGTAAAATGCATCATAAGTCCTACAACTATGCGACGTCTGTCAATATAGTCCTAAAACTTCAAAAGTGCAGATTTGGGTCCCAAATGTTTTGAAGGCGTACAACCCTGGTCCCAAATTCGCTGCAGCTGTGTTGACAGGTGGACGTGGCTGTTAGAAGGGAGAGTGGGATTTGGTGCGGAATATGATGGATGTATTATTGAGCCTCGAGGGCAAGTATATATTGAGTACAAGGCTTGAAGGGAAAGACGCCTCTTCTAGAGATAAGGTAGGAGATGGAATAGTAGATCGCAAATAAAATAA
Source organism: Triticum dicoccoides (assembly GCF_002162155.2). NCBI lineage: Eukaryota > Viridiplantae > Streptophyta > Magnoliopsida > Poales > Poaceae > Triticum > Triticum dicoccoides. Next base: position 288,202,070 of record NC_041390.1, read on the forward strand.
AGTGCAGCAAAGTATTTTTGGGTTTTTGGATTAATAAATTTGAAAATAGAAGCAAATAAAAATAGATCGCAAAGGCAAATATATGAGAAAGAAGACCCGGGGGCCGTAGGTTTCACTAGTGGCTTCTCTCGAGAAAAATAGCAAACAACGGGTAAACAAATTACTGTTGGGCAATTGATAGAACCTCAAATAATTATGACGATATCCAGATAATGATCATTATATAGGCATCACGTCCAAGATTAGTAGACCGACTCCTGCCTGCATCTAGTACTATTACTCCACACATCGACCGATATAGAACATGCATCTAGTGTATTAAGTTCACGGAGAAACGGAGTAATGCAATAAGAACGATGACATGATGTAGACAAGATCTATCTATGTAGAGATAGACCCCATCGTTTTATCCTTAGTAGCAATGATACATACATGTCGTTTCCCTTTCTGTCACTGGGATCAAGCACCGTAAGTTTGAACCCACTACAAAACACATCTTCCTATTGCAAGATAAATAGATCAAGTTGGCCAAACAAAACCCAAATATCGGAGAAGAAATACGAGGCTATAAGAAATCATGCATATAAGAGATCAAAGAAACTCAAATAACTTTCATGGATATAAAAAGATAGATCTGACCATAAACTCAAAGTTCATCGGATCCCAACAAACACACCGCAAAAGAGTTACATCATATGGATCTCCAAGAGACCATTGTATTGAGAATCAAGAGAGAGAGATGAAGCCATCTAGCTACTAACTATGGACCCGAAGGTCTACAATGAACTACTCACGCATCATCGGAGAGGCACCAATGGAGGTGGTGAACCCCATCCGAGATGGTGTCTAGATTGAATCTGGTGGTTCTGGACTATGCGGCGGCTGGATGAATATTTTGTCGACTCCCCTAGGGTTCTAGGATTTTTGGGGGTATTTATAGAGTAAAGAGGCGGTCCGGGGGGCACCTGAGGTGGGCACAACCCACCAGAACACGCCTGGGCCTCCTGGCGCGCCCTGGTGGGTTGTGCCTCCCTCGGGGCACCCCCAGGCACAACCAGGGCCCATTGTGTTCCTTTTGGCCCATAAAAATTCTCCGTAAAGTTTCGTGGCATTTGGACCCCGTCTGATATTGATTTTCTGCGATGTAAAAACACAGGGAAAAATAGGAACTGGCACTTGGTACTATGTCAATAGGTTAGTACCAAAAAGTGATATAAAATGATTATAAAACATCCAAGATTGATAATATAACAACACGGAACAATCGAAAATTATAGATACGTTGTAGACATATCAACATCCCCAAGCTTAACTCCTACTCGTCCTCGAGTAGGTAAGTGATAAAAACAGAATTTTTGATGTGGAATGCTGCCTATCATGTCATATCATATTCTTTTCTTTATAGCATGTATAATTGGACTTTTAGTTGTTCAAATCAATAGTCTAGTTTTGACATGATAATTTAGATACTCAAGCATATCAACAAGCAACCATGTTTGTAAAAATATCAATGCTAAAATAAGTTATCCCTAGCCCATCATGCTCAAACATTGATCCATTCATGAAACACACTTGAATATTAGCTACACCAAATACTTAAGTACGATCATATTGCCTACTAGTTGGTGCTTTTATAAGAGAAGATGGATACTCAAAAAGTAAAAATTACATAAAGTAAAAGAAAGGCCCTTCGCAGAGGGAAGTAGGGATTTGTGGAGGTGCCAGAGCTTAATGCGAAAAACTTAGAGATAAAAACATTTTGAGAGGTGTTTCCCATATACTTTCCATGCATAGATATATCATAGGCGGTTCCCAAATGGAAAATAAAGTTTATTCCTTTTTCCACCATACTTTCACTTTCCATGGCTAGCCGTATCCACGGTTGCCCTCCATACCAACACTTTCCAAGGAATTTATTATTTGACAACATAGAGTAAATTCATTTTTTTTGCATTTAGGGACTGGGCATCCCTAATACCTTTGCCTTACTCTCGTGCAATGACAAGTGAATAAACACTCATCTTGAGAATAACACATCTAGCATGGAAAATATTAGCCACCCCTCACTGCTCCGCGAGCGAAACAAACACACAAAAGAGAAGTTTATTTTAAAAATTAGAGATGGCACATGCAAATTTCCTTAGAATGGCAAAAGAATACCGCATATAGGTAGATATAGTGGACTCATGTGGCAAAACTGGGTTAAAGGTTTTGGATGCACAAGTAGTGATCATACTTAGTGCAAAATGAAGGCTAGCAAAAGATTGGGAAGCGACCAAGTAAGAACCAGATAATCTCATAAGCAAGCATTAAGCATAAATAACACCGAATAATGCACCATAAGTAGGATATAATTTCATTCCATGACTATTGACTTTCGTACTTGCATAGGGAATCACAAACCTTAACACCAATACTCTTACTAAAGCATAATTACTTACCAACATAACTCACATATCACATCATCATATCTCAAAACTATTACTAAGAATCAAGTTTATTTTGTCCAATGATCTTCATGAAAGTTTTATTATATCCTTCTTGGATATCTATCATTTTGGGACTAATTTTCATGTATTGCTTTTGACAATCTCAAACAAATATAAGTGAAGATCATGAGCATAATAACTTTTTCTTTCTCTCAAATTAATTTAAGTGAAGCAAGAGAGAATTTATTGAAAATTTTACTAACTCTCAAATAAATCTAAGTGAAGCAAGAGAGCATTTCTTCAAAAATACTAATGCACACCGTGCTCAAAAAGATATAAGTGAAGCACTAGAGCAAGTCCATTGCTCATAAAAATTTAAGTGAAGCATAGAGAGCAATTCTAACAAGTCATGGCATAATTTTGGCTCTCTCAAATAGGTGTGTCCAGCAAGGATTGATGACTTAAAACACAAAATAAAACAAGCAAATACTCATATCATACAAGACGCTCCAAGCAAAACACATATCATGTGACGAATATAAATATAGTTTCAAGTAAAATACCGATGGTTGTTGGAAGAAAGCGGGGATGCCACTCGGGGGCATCCCCAAGCTTAGTTGGTTGCTCTTTTTTGGATAATAGCTTGGGATTCTGGGGCATCCCCAAGCTTAATATCTTCCATCCTTCATCCATCGTAAGATAACCCAAAACTTGAAAACTTCAATCACACAGAACTCAACAAAACCTTCGTGAGATCCGTTAGTATAAGAATAATAAATCACTACTATAAGTGCTGTATCAAAACAATTCATATTTTGTTTTTGTATTATATCTACTATATTCCAACTTTTCTATGGCAAAAACTCATCAAAAAAAAAACCATAGAGCCATCAAAATAAGCACACAACACAAAGAAAATAGAATATGTCAAAACAGAACAGTCTGTAGCAATCTGACTATTTCGTATACTTCCGTAACTCCAAAAATTCTCAAAAATTAGGACGACCTGAGAAATTTGTATATTGATCTACTGCAAGTGGAATGGGTATTGTATAGCTCTCTGGTAAAAAATTAAAATTAATTTTGTGAGCATAAAAGTTTCTATTTTTCAGCAAGATCAAACAACTATCACCCAAGAAGATCCTAAAGGCTTTACTTGGCACAAACACTAATTAAAGCATAAAAACACAATCATAACAGTAGCATAATTATGCTAACACTCAAGAATAGAAGGAAAAAGGCAAAAATAAAATTTATTCATTGGGTTGCCTCCCAACAAGCGATATAGTTTTACGCCCTTAGCTAGGCGTAAAGCAAGGATCTAAGTTTTGTCATCTTTGTTCACTTCTTCAATCAAACACTTAGGATCCTTCGGAGATTTAGCATAAATATTTTCAATAACAATACTGCTAGGAATAAATTGAAAGATTTCATGCTTGCAAAAAGGATCTCTTATCACTTCAGCAAAATCCGGGTGAACACTAATCATCTTAAGACCTCCATTATTACTATTACTAGAAGTTGCACCCTTGTTCTTGGATCTACCCATCCTCACGGGAGTTTTCTCGATAGTTTTAGCGGAAGCGAAAGCCGTGCTTAGATTACTAAAGATTTCTTCTAATTTATCAATTCGAGACAGACTTTCTTATATTCTTTCATGGATTAAGGTACCCTTCTATTTTAACAACTTAAGAATATCTCCAACTTTTGACCCAATATTGGTAGAAAAAATATGATTTTTTATCTATAATTTCCATATGATCTTCGGTGAGCATTTTCTTTTCAATAGCATCTAGTCTTTCCATAACATGCTCAAGAGTCAAAGTTGTTTCATTAATCATAAGTGGTGGTGAACCCACTAAATTTCCCATAGAATTGAAGGCATCAAGAGAAGGGCACATCAAGAAATTTCCACCGGTAATCGCATCGAGGACGAATCTATACCAAGTGATGCCAACATAAAAACAACGAAGAAGAACAACAGTGGATTGCTTACGGGTAGATATATTATGAGCATTGCAAATCCTATACCAAGCATCTTTTAAATTTTCTCCCCCCCTTTGTTTAAAGTTGAGAACCTCGTTCTCGGGAGTGCAAGCAATAGAGGAAGAACTATCCATAATGATAATAATAGCAAACAAGGTTGCACACAAAGATAGACTCGATAAGAAAACGGCGAACGGAAAAGAGAGGCGAATAAAACGACAATTTTTGTGAAGTGGGGGAGAGAAAAATGAGAGGCAAATGGCAAATAATGTAAATTGCGAGGAGATGAGGTTTTTTATTAGGAACCTGGTATATGTTGAAGATCCTCCCCGGCAACGGTGCCAGAAATTCCATTTGATGTCACTTGAAGCTATGTCGGTATTTCCCCAAAGAGGAAGGGATGATGCAACACATCGACGGTAGGTATTTCCCACAGATATGAAACCAAGGTTATCAAACTAGTAGGAGAACCAAGCAACACAACGTAAACAACCCCTGCGCACAGATACCAAATCCTCACAACCCAATGTGTTAAAGGGGTTGTCAATCCCTTTCGGGTAACAGTGCCAGAAATTGGTGTGTGACGGGAAAAAGTTGTAATAGATTGAATAAATAGATCACAAATAAAATAAAGTGCAGCAAAGTATTTTTGGGTTTTTGGATTAATAGATCTGAAAATAAAAGCAAATAAAAATAGATCGCAAAGGCAAATATATGAGAAAGAAGACCCGGGGGCCGTAGGTTTCACTAGTGGCTTCTCTCGAGAAAAATAGGAAACGGTGGTAAACAAATTACTGTTGCGCAATTGATAGAACCTCAAATACTTATGACGATATCTAGGCAATGATCATTATATAGGCATCACGTCCAAGATTAGTAGACCGACTCCAGCCTGCATCTACTACTATTACTCCACACATCGACTGCTAGCCAGCATGCATCTAGTGTATTAAGTTCATGGAGAAATGGAGTAATGCAATAAGAATGATGACATGATGTAGACAAGATCCATCTATGTAGAGGTAGACCCCACCATTTTATCCTTAGTAGCAATGATACATACGTGTCGTTTCCCTTTTTGTCACTTGGATCAAGCACCGTAAGTTCGAACACACTACAAAGCACCTCTTCCCATTGCAAGATAAATAGATTAAGTTGGCCAAACAAAACCCAAATATCGGAGAAGAAATACAAGGCTATAAGAAATCATGCATATAAGAGATCAAAGAAACTCAAATTACTTTCATGGATATAAAAAGATAGATCTGATCATAAACTCAAAGTTCATCGGATCCCAACAAACACACCGCAAAAGAGTTACATCATATGGATCTCCAAGAGACCATTGTATTGAGAATCAAGAGAGAGAGACGAAGCCATCTAGCTACTAACTACGGACCCGAAGGTCTACAAAGAACTACTCACACATCATCGGAGAGGCACCAATGGAGGTGGTGAACCCCATCCGAGATGGTGTTTAGATTGTATCTGGTGGTTCTGGACTCTGCGGCGGCTGGATGAATATTTCGTCAACTCCCCTAGGGTTCTGGGATTTTGGGGGTATTTATAGAGCAAAGATGCGGTCCGGGGGGCACCCGAGGTGGGCACAACCCACCAGGGCGCGCCTGGGCCTCCTAGCGCGCCCTGGTGGGTTGTGCCTCCCTCGGGGCACCCCCCAGGCACAGCCAGGGCCCGTTGTGTTCCTTTTGGCACATAAAAATTCTTCGTAAAGTTTCGTGCCATTTGGACTCCGTCTGGTATTGATTTTCTACGATGTAAAAAACACGGAAAAATGGGAACTGGCACTTGGCACTATGTCAATAGGTTAGTACCAAAAAAATGACTATAAAATGAGTATAAAACATCCAAGATTGATAATATAACAACATGGAAGAATCGAAAATTATAGATACGTTGGAGACGTATCATGGTCCGAAGGGACGACGCGACGACAACTCATGGCTCGATTGGCGGTAGGCGCGCGCTCGGGGACGGGCTTCGCGAAGACAGGCACGTGCTCGGTTGCTCAGACCGACAACAACAATGTACGTACCATGGCGGGGACGATGCACAGATCGGAGTCGATGGCGACGTTGTCGGTGATGTCCCGGGTGATGACGACGAAGACAGACCGGCAATGGAGACTACGCGGGCGAGCGGCCGACAGCGACACACGAAGGCATCCCTTGGGCGGCGCGTCTAGCCTTGCCGCACGGTTGATGATGAAGCGGCCGGTGTAGTCGACGCCGATGTCAGAGTAGAGGCGCAGGGGTCGACGGCAGCGGTGGGCGACACAAACCTATCAAGCATAGATCAGAAAACCAAAAAGAAAATGCCGATAAAAACGCCCGGCGAGAGAGCAAAAAAACCCATAGCAAGAGCTTGGGAAAAAGACTCTCTAGGGCATCCGGTCAATATGACCGGCAGACGAACCCTAGGTACAGGCGGCGCGGCCCCTGGCGGCGGTCATGGAGGCTGACCGCCCCCGGGGCGGCGACGGGTGCGGAAGCGGCGACAGCTAGGGTTTATGTTTGATTAGGCTGATACCATTTTAGAAGGGAGAGAGGGGTGCGGTGAAGGAAATATGCCCTAGAGGCAATAATAAAGTTGTTATTTATATTTCCTTATATCATGATAAATGTTTATTATTCATGCTAGAATTGTATTAACCGGAAACTTAGTACATGTCTGAATACATAGACAAACAGAGTGTCACTAGTTTGCCTCTACTTGACTAGCTCGTTGAATCAATGATGGTCATGTTTCCTAACCATAGACATGAGTTGTCATTTGATTAACGGGATCACATCATTAGAGAATGATGTGATTGACTTGACCCATCCGTTAGCTTAGCACGATGATCGTTTAGTTTGATGCTATTACTTTCTTCATGACTTATACATGTTCCTATGACTATGAGATTATGCAACTCCCGAGTACCAGAGGAACACTTTGTGTGCTACCAAACGTCACAACGTAACTGGGTGATTATAAAGGTGCTCTACAGGTGTCTTCGATGGTACTTGTTGAGTTGGCATAGATCAAAATTAGGATTTGTCACTCCGATTGTCGGAGAGGTATCTCTGGGCCCTCTCGGTAATGCACATCACTATAAGCCTTGCAAGCATTGTGAATAATGAGTTAGTTGCGGGATGATGCATTACAGAAAGAGTAAAGAGACTTGCCGATAACGAGATTGAACTAGGTATAAGGATACCGACGATCGAATCTCGGGCAAGTAACATACCGATGACAAAGGGAACAACGTATGTTGTTATGCGGTTTTGACCGATAAAGATCTTCGTAGAATATGTAGGAACCAATATGAGCATCCAAGTTCCGCTATTGGTATTGACCGGAAACGAGTCTCGGTCATGTCTACATAGTTCTCGAACCCGTAGGGTCCGCACGCTTAAAGTTTGGTGACAATCGGTATTATGAGTTTATGTGTTTTGATGTACCGAAGGTAGTTTGGACTTCCGAATGTGATCACAGACATGACGAGGAGTCTCGAAATGGTCAAGACGTAAAGATTGATATATTGGACGACTATATTCGGACACCAGAAGTGTTCCGGATGGTTTTGGAGAAAACCGGAGTGCTGGAGGGGTTACCGGAACCCCCGAGGAAGTATTGGCCTTAGTGGGCCTAAGGGGAGAGAGAGAGGGCAGCAGCCCAGGAGGTAGCGCGCCCCCTCCCATGAGGAGTCTGAATTGGACTAGGGGAGGGGGGCGCGGCCCCTCTTTCCCTCTCCCTCTCCCTCTCTTTCCTTCCCCCTTCCCCCTTCCTAGTAGGACTAGGAAAGGATGAATCCTACTCCTACTAGGAGGAGGATTCCTCCTCTCCTTGGGGCGCACCAAGGCCAGCCGGCCTCCCCCCTTGCTCCTTTA
>NC_041390.1:288210666-288287163 GCF_002162155.2 Triticum dicoccoides
GTTGATTGTTCCAAGCCGTGTGCGGTGCCCCCCTCCACCATAATCCACCTCGATCATATCGTAGCAGTGCTTAGGTGAAGCAGTACGTCGGTAGCAACATCATCACCGTCATCATGCCGTTGTGCTGACGGAACTCTCCCGCAAAGCTTTGCTGGATCGGAGTTCATGGGACGTCATCAAGCTGAACGTGTGCTGAACTCGGAGGTGCCGTACTTTCGGTACTTGGATCGGTCGGATCGTGAAGACGTACGACTACATCAACCGTGTTCTCATAACGCTTCCGCTTACGGTTTATGAGGGTACGTGGACGATACTCTCCCCTCTCGTTGCTATGCATCACCATGATCTTGCGTGTGCATAGGAAAATTTTGAAATTACTACGTTTCCCAACAGTGGTATCCGAGCCAGGTTTATGCGTAGATGTCATATGCACGAGTAGAACACAAAGGAGTTGTGGGCGTGGGTATATACATATTGCTTGTCGTCACTAGTTGATTCTTGATTCAGCGGCATTGTTGGATGAAGCAGCCCAGACCGACATTATACGCACGCTTACGCGAGACTGGTTCTACCGACGTGCTTCGCACACAGGTGGCTAGTGAGTGTCTGTTTCTCCAGCTTTAGTTGAATCGGATTCAATGAATAGGGTTCTTTCTGAAGATCAAAAAGCAATCACTATACCGCATTGTGGTTTTTGATGCGTAGGTAAGAACGGTTCTTGCTCAGCGCGTAGCAGCCACGTAAAACTTGCAACAATAAAGTAGAGGACGTCTAACTTGTTTTTGCAGGGCATGTTGTGATATGATATGGTTAAGACATGATGCTAAATTTTATTGTATGAGATGTTCATGTTTTGTAACACAGTTATCGACAAGTGGCAGGAGCCATATGGTTGTCGCTTTATTGTATGAAATGCAATCGCCATGTAATTGCTTTACTTTATCACTAAGTGGTAGCGCTAGTCGTGGAAGCAATAATTGGCGTGACGACAATGATGCTTTGATGGAGATCAAGGTGTCAAGCCGGTGACGATGGTGATCATGACAATGATGCTTTCGTTCCGTATCTTCTGACGTGGGGTCCAAGTCCATCAGGTGTGTTTCCTTCCAAAAATAACTTCTCCAGTTGATTTCGTTCCGTTTCGACTCCGTCTGATATTCCTTTTCTTCGAAACACTGAAATAGGCATAAAACAGCAAATGGGGCGCGCCCCCACCCTCGTGGGCAGCTCCCGTATCTTCTGACGTGGGTTCCAAGTCCATCAGGTGTGTTTCCTTCCAAAAATAACTTCTCCAGTTCATTTCGTTCCGTTTCGACTCCGTCTGATATTCCTTTTCTTCGAAACACTGAAATAGGCATAAAACAGCAAATCTGGGCTGGGCCTCCGATTAATAGGTTAGTCCTGAAAGTAATATAAAAGTGGATAATAAAGCCCAATATTGCCCAAAATAGTAGATAATATAGCATGGAGCAATCAAAAATTATAGATATGTTGGAGACGTATCAAGCATCCCCAAGCTTAATTCCTGCTCGTCCTCGAGTAGGTAAATGATAAAAAAGATAATTTTTGATGTGGAATGCTAGTTGGCATAATTTCAATGTAATTCTTCCTACTTGTGATATGAATATTCAGATCCGTAAGATTCAAGACAAAAGTTCATTTTGACATAAAAAATAATAATACTTCAAGCATACTAACAAAGCAATTATGTCTTCTCAAAATAACATGGCCAAAGAAAGCTATCCCTACAAAATCATATAGTATGGCTATGCTCTATCTTCACCACACAAAATATTTAAATCATGCACAACCCCGATGGCAAGCCAAGCAATTGTTTCATAGTTTTGATGTTCTCAAACTTTTTCAATCTTCACGCAATACATGAGCGTGAGCCATGGATATAGCACTATAGGTGGAATAGAGTGGTGGTTGTGGAGAAGACAAAAAGGGAGAAGATAGTCTCACATCAACTAGGCATATCAACGGGCTATGGAGATGCCCATCAATAGATATCAATGTGAGTGAGTAGGATTGCCATGCAACGGATGCACTAGAGCTATAAATGTATGAAAGCTCAACAAAAGAAACTAGTGGGTGTGCATCCAACTCGCTTGCTCACGAAGACCTAGGACATTTTGAGGAAGCCCATCATTGGAATATACAAGCCAAGTTCTATAATGAAAGATTCCCACTAGTATATGAAAGTGACAACATAGGAGACTCTCTATCATGAAGATCATGATGCTACTTTGAAGCACAAGTGTGGAAAAAGGATAATAGCATTGCCCCTTTTATTTTTTTATATATTTTTATTTGGCCTTTCCCCTTTTTTTATTTGGCCTTTATTTTTTTTATTTGGCCTTTCTCTTTTTTTGGGGGACAATGCTCTATTGAATGATGATCATCACACTTCTATTTATTTACAACTCAATGATACAACTCGATACTAGAACAAAGATGACTCTATATGAATGCCTCCGGCGGTGTACCGGGATATGCAATGAATCAAGAGTGACAAGTATGCAAAAATTATGAACGGTGGCTTTGCCACAAATACAATATCAACTACATGATTATGCTAAGCAATATGACAATGATGGAGTGTGTCATGATGAATTAGATGGTGGAAAGTTGCATGGCAATATATCTCAGAATGGCTATGGAAATGCCATAATAGGTAGGTATGGTGGCTGTTTTGAGGAAGGTATATGGTAGGTGTATGATACCGGTGAAAGTTGCGCGGTACTAGAGAGGCTAGCAAAGGTGGAAGGGTGAGAGTGCGCATGATCCATGGACTCAACATTAGTCATAAAGAACTCATATACTTATTGCAAAAATCTAGAAGTTATCAAAGAAAAGTATTACGCACATGCTCCTAGGGGATAGATTGGTAGGAAAAGACCATCACTCATCCCCGACCGCCACTCATAAGGAAGACAATCAATAAATAAATCATGCTCCGACTTCATCACATAACGGTTCACCATACGTGCATGCTACGGGAATCACAAACTTTAACACAAGTATTCTTTAAATTCACAACTACTCAACTAGCATGACTTTAATATTATCACCTCCATATCTCAAAACAATTATCATGCTTCAAACTTCTCATAGTATTCAACACACTCATAAGAGAATTTTATTATTCTTGAATACCTAGCATATTAGGATTTTAAGAAAATTACCATGCTATTTAGGACTCTCAAAATAATATAAGTGAAGTATGAGAGTTCATCTATTTCTTCAAAATAAAACTACCACCATGCTCTAAAAGATATAAGTGAAGCACTAGAGCAAATGACAAACTACTCCGAAATATATAAGTGAAGATCAATGAGTAGTCGAATAATTATGCAACTATGTGAAGACTCTCTAACATTTAATAATTTCAGATCTTGGTATTCTATTCAAACAGCAAGCAAAGCAAAATAAAATGACATCTAAGAATAGCAAACATCATGTGAAGAAGCAAAACTTAGGATCAACCGATACTAACCGATAATTGTTGAAGAAGAAAGGTGGGATGCCAACTGGGGCATCCCCAAGCTTAGATGCTAGAGACTTCTTGAAATATTATCTTGGGATGCCTTGGGCATCCCCAAGCTTGATATTTTGTATCTCCTTAATTCCTCTCATATCACGGTCTCCCTAAATCTCAAAAGCTTCATCCACACAAAACTGAACAAGGACTCGTGAGATAAGTTACTATAAACCATTGCCAAAACCTTATCATACTCCACTGTAGCAAATCACTAAAACTATTATTCAACATTGCATACTAAATTCCTCTGCATATTTAATAGTCCTATCCTCAAATAGAATCATTAATGAAGCAAACATATACGAACAATGCAAACATAACAGCAATCTGCCTAAACAGGATAGTCTGTAAAGAATGCTGCAACATCCATACTTCCCTAGCTCCAAAAATTATGAAATAAAATTCCCACTGTAGTAAATCTATGATATCTTAATATGAAAAAGGTTTCAACATTTTACCACATTCTGACTTTTCCAGGGAATTATTGCAACAGCGGTAAACTTTCTGTTTTCAAACAACAACATGTATACTTGTAACATAGGCATAGTAAAGGCTATCAATGCCACTTTTATTGAAATAAAAGATGCAAAACATTGTTCTAAATAACAGCAAGCAAATCCTAACAAAATAAATTGACACTCCAAGCAAAACACATATCATGTGGCGAATAAAAATATAGCTCCAAGTAAAGTTACCGATGAACGAAGACGAAAGAGGGGATGCGTTCCGGGGCATCCCCAAGCTTAGGCTCTTGGTTGTCCTTGAATATTACCTTGGGGTGCCTTGGGAATCCCCAAGCTTAGTCTCTTGCCACTCCTTATTCCATAGTCCATCGAATCCTTACCCAAAACTTGAAAACTTCACAACACAAAACTTAACAGAAAAACTCGTAAGCTCCGTTAGTATAAGAAAATAAATCACCACTCCAAGGTACTGTAATGAAATCATTATTTATTTATATTGGTGTTAAACCTACTGTATTACAACTTCTCTATGGTTTATAAACTATTTTACTAGCCATAGATTCATCAAAATAAGCAAACAACACACGAAAAACAGAATCTGTCAAAAACAGAACAGTCTGTAGTAATCTGAATCAAACGTATACTTCTAGAACTCATAAAATTCTCAAATAAATTGCTGGACCTGAGTAATTTATCTATTAATTATCTGAAAAAAGAATTAACTAAATAACACTCTCCAAATAAAAATGGAAGCAATTCTCATGAGCGCTAAAGTTTCTGTTTTTTACAGCATGATCAACAAGACTTTCCCCAAGTCTTCCCAAAGGTTCTACTTGGCACAAACACTAATTAAAAGCATAAAACCACATCTAGACAGATGCTAGATGAATTATTTATTACTAAACAGGAACAAAAAGCAAGGGACAAAAGTAAAATTGGGTTGCCTCCCAACAAGCGCTATCGTTTAATGCCCTTAGCTAGGCATGATGATTTCAACTATGCTCACATAAAGGATAAGAATTGTAACATAAAGAGAGCATCATGAAGAATATGACTAGCACATTTAAGTCTAACATGCTTCCTATGAATAGGGATTTTGTGAGCAAACTATTTGTGAGAACAAGAATCAACTTGCATAGGAAGGTAAAACAAGTATAACTTCAAAACTTTAAGCACATAGAGAGGAAACTTGATATTATTGCAATTCCTACAAGCATAAGTTCCTCCCTCATAATAATTTTCAGTAGCATCATGAATGAATTCCACAATATAACCAGCACCGAAAGCATTCCTTTCATGATGTACAAGCATAGAAATTTTACTACTCTCCACATAAGCAAAATTCTTCTCATTCGGGATAGTGGGAGTATCATAAGAGACTTGGATACTATAAATTGTTTCCACATTAAAAGAGTAATGTTCAGAAAAGGGGTAACCATAATCATGACAAGTTTTATAAATATAATCCTCACTACTTTTTATAGCATATGTATCATCACAATAATTATCATAAGTAGGAGGCATGTTATTATCATTATGAATTTGCATATCAAAACTTGTGAGACTAAAAATATAATCTTCATTAAGCGTAGCATCCCCAAGCTTGGGACAAACATTAATTGCAGCAAATATATTCTCAAATATGTCATCCTCATCAAACATAGCTTCCCCAAGCTTGGGCCTTTTTGTATCATAAGCATAATCACTCTCATCATTAATAGCATGGATAGCACCAATAGTATAGCAATTATTATATTCTTCCAAGCAAGTACCAAAAAGATTTTCAAGATCATAAGAAGTATCATTATCTTCCCAATCATAATCATCACAACAAGCAATAGGCATAACGAGATTACCATCAAGTGTATCATCTTCATTTTCATGAGGCACAACAATAATAGGAGCAACTTTATTTGGGAGAGATGCCTTTTCACCTCTCTTCCTTTTTCTTTTCTTCTTCTTCACCACATCATGTGTGGGTTCAATCCTATTTTTGGAGCTCATTATTAATGAGATTGGTTGAATAGGAGGCTCCTCCTCGTTACCTGGTTCATCATAAGAAATAATAGGAGGATATTGGGAAGTCTCTTCCCTTTCATTAGTATTCTCTCCATCCTCTATTTCTTTTCTTTTCTTTATTTAATTGGCAATATAAGGATTTTCAATGCAATTCACCGCACAATACATATAAATATTCTCTAGATCAAAATCAAGAACTCTATCAAGATTAAACTTTGGAATACCCTCAGTTATATGTTTCATTTCTTCATAACCCAAAAGAAGGCTAAGCTCTTTATGATGCTCAAGGGTAATCAAATTATCACAATGTTTGGACACGACTTGATCATGAAACAAATAACATTGGAGCTTTAAATGACCATGTTCATTGCAAAGTTCACAAGGGGCACGAAAAATATTGAATCTTTCAGCACATTCATCTAGGCTTTCTTGCAACAATTTGGTTTCTAAGTACTTATGCCTCTTGCAATATCTATCTTCCCTATTTGGTGTGTACTTGCAAACCCAGTCTACTCCACAAAAATTGACATGTTTATAGGAGGCATTTTCATCATAACTAGTGCAATCATCATTAGCATCATGGATATTCAAGGAATTCATACTAACAGCATTGCAATCATGCTCATCATTAAAATATTTAGTGCCAAACATTTTATATATTTCTTCTTCTAGCACTTGAGCACAATTATCCTTTCCATCATATTCACGAAATATATTAAAAAGATGAAGCGTATGAGACAAACTCAATTCCATTTTTTTAGATTTTTCTTTTATAAACTAAACTAGTGATAAAACAAGAAACTAAAAGACTCGATTGCAAGATCTAAAGATATACCTTCAAGCACTCACCTCCCCGGCAACGACGCCAGAAAAGAGCTTGATGTCTACTACACAACCTTCTTCTTGTAGACGTTGTTGGGCCTCCAAGTGCAGAGGTTTGTAGGACAGTAGCAAATTTCCCTCAAGTGGATGACCTAAGGTTTATCAATCCGTAGGAGGCGTAGGATGAAGATGGTCTCTCTCAAGCAACCCTGCAACCAAATAACAAAGAGTCTCTTGTGTCCCCAACACACCCAATACAATGGTAAATTATATAGGTGCACTAGTTCGGCGAAGAGATGGTGAAACAAGTGGTATATGGATAGTAGATAAAGGTATTTGTAATCTGAAATAATAAAAATAGTAAGGTAACTAATGATAAAAGTGAGCGTAAACGGTATTGCAATGCGTTGAAACAAGGCCTAGGGTTCATACTTTCACTAGTGTAAGTCCTCTCAACAATACTAACATAATTGGATCATAAAACTATCCCTCAACATGCAACAAAGATTCACTCCAAAGTCACTAATAGCGGAGAACGAACGAAGAGATTATGGTAGGGTACGAAACCACCTCAAAGTTATTCTTTCCAATCAATCCGTTGGGCTATTCCTATAAGTGTCACAAACAGCCCTAGAGTTCGTACTAGAATAACACCTTAAGACACGAATCAACCAAAACCCTAATGTCACCTAGATACTCCAATGTCACCTCAAGTATCCGTGGGTATGATTATACGATATGCATCACACAATCTCAGATTCATCTATTCAACCAACACAAAGGACCTCAAAGAGTGCCCCAAAGTTCCTACCGGAGAATCACGACGAAAATGTGTGCAACCCCTATGCATAGGTTCCCAATGTCACGAAACCCGCAAGTTGATCACCAAGACATACATCAAGTGGCACGTGATATCCCATTGTCACCACAAATACGCACGACAAGACATACATCAAGTGTTCTCAAATCTTTAAAGACTCAATCCGAAAAGACAACTCCAAAGGGAAAACTCAATTCATTACAATAGAGAATAGGGGGAGGAGAAACATAGGATCCAACTATAATAGCAAAGATCGCGATACATCAAGATCGTATCATCTCAAGAACATGAGAGAGAGAGAGAGAGAGAGAGAGAGAGAGATCAAACACATAGCTACTGATACATACCCTCAGCCCCGAGGGAGAACTACTCCCTCCTCGTCATGGAGAGCACCGGGATGATGAAGATGGCCACCGGAGAAGGATTTCCCCCTCCGGCAGGGTGCCGGAACGGGTCTAGATTGGTTTTCGGTGGCTACGGAGGCTTCTGGCGGTGGAACTCTCGATCTATTGTGTGTTCTGGAAGTTTTAGGGTATATGGAGTTATATAGGCAGAAGAAGCACGTCAGGGGAGCCACGGGGGCCCCATGAGGCAGGGGGCGCCCCAGGGGGGTGGGCGCGCCCCCCACCCTCGTGGGCAGCTCCCGTATCTTCTGAAGTTGGGTCCAAGTCCATTAGGTGTGTTTCCTTCCAAAAATAACTTCTCCAGTTGATTTCGTTCCGTTTCGACTCCGTCTGATATTCCTTTTCTTCGAAACACTGAAATAGGCATAAAACAGCAAATCTGGGCTGGGCTCCGGTTAATAGGTTAGTCCCGAAAGTAATATAGAAGTGGATAATAAAGCCCAATATTTCCCAAAACAGTAGATAATATAGCATGGAGCAATCAAAAATTATAGATACATTGGAGACGTATCACCAAACCTGCTGCTGGAGCAACGCCAGATGTTATGAATGTCTAGCAGAGCAAAGTTGATGACTACTCGATAGTTTAGTGTGCCATGCTTTACGGCTTAGAACCGGGACTTCAACGACGTTTTGAACATCATGAAACATATGAGATGTTCCAGGAGTTGAAGTTAATATTTCAAGCAAATGCCCAGATTGAGAGATATGAAGTCTCCAATAAATTCTACAGCTGCAGAATGTCTGGGTATCACAACCACTTGACTCAACTAGGAGTTAATCTTCCTGTTGATGGTGTCATTGACAGAGTTCTTCAATCACTGCCACCAAGCTACAAGAGCTTCGTGATGAACTATAAGATGCAAGGGATGGATAAGGCGATTCCCGAGCTCTTCGCAATGCTAAAGGCTACCGAGGTAGAAATCAAGAAGGAGCATCAAGTGTTCATTGTCAACAAGACCACCAGTGTCAAGAAAAAGGGTAAAGGGATGAAGGGGAACTTCAAAAAGAACGGCAAGCAAGTTGCTGCTCAAGTGAAGAAGCCCAAGTATGGACCTAAGCCTGAGACTGAGTGCTTCTACTGCAAAGGGACTGGTCACTGGAAGCGGAACTGCCCCAAGTATTTGGCGGATAAGAAGGATGGCAAGGTGAACAAAGGTATATGTGATATACATGTTATTGATGTGTACCTTACTAGTGCTCGCAGTAGCACCTGGGTATTTGATACTGGTTCTGTTGCTAATATTTGCAACTCGAAATAGGGGCTATGGATTAAGCGAAGATTGGCTAAGGACGAGGTGACGATGCACGTGGGAAATGGTTCCAAAGTTGATGTGATCGCGGTCAGCACGGTACCTCTACATCTACCTTCGGGATTAGTTTTAGACCTAAATAATTGTTATTTGGTGCCAGCGTTGAGCATGAACATTATATCTGGATCTTGTTTGATGCGAGATGGTTATTCATTTAAATCTGAGAATAATGGTTGTTCTATTTATATGAGTAATATATTTTATGGTCATGCACCCTTGAAGAGTGGTCTATTTTTGATGAATCTCGATAGTAGCGATACACATATTCATAATATTGAAGCTAAAAGATGCAGAGTTGATAATGATAGTGCAACTTATTTGTGGCACTACCGTTTAGGTCATATTGGTGTAAAGTGCATGAAGAAACTCCATTCTGATGGACTTTTGGAATAACTTGATTATGAATCACTTGGTACTTGCGAACCATGCCTCTTGGGCAAGATGACTAAAACGCCATTCTCCGGAACTATGGAGCGAGCAACAGATTTGTTGGAAATCATACATACTGATGTGTGTGGTCCGATGAATGTTGAGGCTCGCAGCGGGTATTGTTATTTTCTCACCTTCACAGATGGTTTGAGTAGATATGGGTATATCTACTTGATGAAACATAAGTCTGAAACATTTGAAAAGTTCAAAGAATTTCAGAGTGAAGTGGAAAATCATCGTAACAAGAAAATAAAGTTTCTACGATCTAATCATGGAGGAGACTATTTGAGTTAGGAGTTTGGTCTTCATTTGAAACAATGCGGAATAGTTTCGCAACTCACGCCACCCAGAACACCACAGCGTAATGGTGTGTCCGAACATCATAATCGTACTTTACTAGATATGGTGCGATCTATGATGTCTCTTACTGATTTACCGCTATCGTTTTGGGGTTATGCTTTGGAGACGGCCGCATTCACAATAAATAGGGCACCATCTAAATCCGTTGAGACGACGCCTTATGAACTGTGGTTTGGCAAGAAACTAAAGTTGTCGTTTCTTAAAGTTTGGGGATGCGATGCTTATGTGAAAAAACTTCAACCTGATAAGCTCGAACCCAAATCAGAGAAATGTGTCTTCATAGGATACCCGAAGGAGACTGTTGGGTACACCTTCTATCACAGATCCGAAGGCAAGATATTCATTGCTAAGAATGGATCCATTCTAGAGAAGGAGTTTCTCTCGAAAGAAATGAGTGGTAGGAAAGTAGAACTTGATGAGGTAATTGTACCTGCTACTTTATTGGAAAGTAGTTCATCACAGAAATCTGTTCCTATGACTCCTACACCAATTAGTGAGGAAGCTAATGATGAAGATCATGTAACTTCATATCAAGTTACTACCGAACCTCGTAGGTCAACCAGAGTAAGATCCGCACCAGAGTGGTATGGTAATCCTATTCTGGAAGTCATGTTACTTGACCATGATGAACCTACGAACTATGAGGAAGCAATGATGAGCCCAAATTCCGCAAAATGGCTTGAGGCCATGAAATCTGAGATAGGATCCATGTATGCGAACAAAGTGTGGACTTTAGTTGACTTGCCAGATGATTGGCAAGCCATCGAGAATAAATGGATCTTCAAGAAGAAGACTGACGCTGACTGTAATGTTACTGTCAAGAAAGCTCGACTTGTTGCGAAAGGTTTTCAACAAGTTCAAGAAGTTGACTACGATGAGACCTTCTCACCTGTAGCGATGCTTAAGTCCGTCCGGATCATGTTAGCAATTGCCGCATCTTATGATTATGAAATTTGGCAAATGGATGTAAAGACTGCATTCCTGAATGGATTTCTGGAAGAATAGTTGTATATGATGCAACCTGAAGGTTTTATCGATCCAAAGGGTGCTAACAAACTGTGCAAGCTCCAGCGATCCATCTATGGACTGGTGCAAGCATCTCGGAGTTGGAATAAACATTTTGATAGTGTGATCAGAGCATATAGTTTTATACAGACTTTTGGAGAAGCCTGAATTTACTAGAAAGTGAGTGGGAGCTCTGTAGCATTTCTAATATTATATGTGGATGACATATTGCTAATTGGAAATGATGTAGAATTTCTGGATAGCATAAAAGGATACTTGAACAAGAGTTTTTCAATGAAAGACCTCGGTGAAGCTGCTTATATATTGGGCATCAAGATCTACAGAGATAGACCAAGACGCTTAATTGGACTTTCATAAAGCACATACCTTGATAAAGTTTTGAAGAAGTTCAAAATGGATCAAGCAAAGAAAGGGTTCTTGCCTGTGTTGCAAGGTGTGAAGTTGAGTCAGAATCAATGCCCGACCACTGCAGAAGATAGAGAGAAAATGAAAGATGTTCCCTATGCTTCAGCCATAGGCTCTATCATGTACGCAATGCTGTGTACCAGACCTGATGTGTGCCTTGCTATTAGTTTAGCAGGGAGGTATCAAAGTAATCCAGGAGTGGATCACTGGACAACGGTCAAGAACATCCTGAAATACCTGAAAAGGACTAAGGATATGTTTCTCGTTTATGGGGGTGACAAAGAGCTCGTTGTAAATGGTTACGTCGATGCAAGCTTTGACACGGATCCAGATGACTCTAAGTCACAAACTGGATACGTGTTTTTATTGAACGGTGGAGCTGTCAGTTGGTGCAGTTCTAAACAAAGCGTCGTGGCGGGATCTACGTGTGAAGCAGAGTACATAGATGCTTTGGAAGCAGCAAATGAAGGAGTCTGGATGAAGGATTTCATATCCGATCTAGGTGTCATACCTAGTGCATCGGGTCCAATGAAAATCTTTTGTGACAATACTGGTGCAATTGCCTTGGCAAAGGAATCCAGATTTCACACAAGAACCAAGCACATCAAGAGACGCTTCAATTCCATCCGCGATCAAGTCAAGGAGGGAGACATAGAGATTTGCAAGATACATACAGATCTGAATGTTGCAGACCCGTTGACTAAGCCTCTCTCACGAGCAAAACATGATCAACACCAAGACTCCATGGGTGTTAGAATCATTACTGTGTAATCTAGATTATTGACTCTAGTGCAAGTGGGATAGTGAAGGAAATATGCTCTAGAGGCAATAATAAAGTTGTTATTTATATTTCCTTATATCATGATAAATGTTTATTATTCATGCTAGAATTGTATTAACTGAAAACTTAGTACATGTGTGAATACATAGACAAACAAAGTGTCACTAGTTTGCCTCTACTTGACTAGCTCGTTGAATCAATGATGGTTATGTTTCCTAACCATAGACATGAGTTGTCATTTGATTAATGGGATCACATCATTAGAGAATGATGTGATTGACTTGACCCATCCGTTAGCTTAGCACGATGATCGTTTAGTTTGATGCTATTGCTTTCTTCATGACTTATACATGTTCCTATGACTATGAGATTATGCAACTCCCGAGTAGCAGAGGAACACTTTGTGTGCTACCAAACATCACAACGTAACTGGGTGATTATAAAGGTGCTCTACAGGTGTCTCCGAAGGTACATGTTGAGTTGGAATAGACCAAGATTAGGATTTGTCAGTCTGATTGTCGGAGAGGTATCTCTGGGCCCTCTCGGTAATGCACATCACTATAAGCCTTGCAAGCATTGTGACTAATGAGTTAGTTGTGGGATGATGCATTACGGAACGAGTAAAGAGACTTGCCGGTAACGAGATTGAACTAGGTATAAGGATACCAACGATCGAATCTCGAGCAAGTAACATACCGATGACAAAGGGAACAACGTATGTTGTTATGCGGTTTTGACATGTAGGAACCAATATGAGCATCCAGGTTCTGCTATTGGTTATTGACTAGAGACGAGTCTCGGTTATGTCTACATAGTTCTCGAACCCGTAGGGTCCGCACGCTTAAAGGTCGGTGACGATCGGTATTATGAGTTTATGTGTTTTGATGTACCGAAGGTAGTTCGGAGTCCCGGATGTGGTCACGAACATGACGAGGAGTCTCGAAATGGACGAGACATAAATATTGATATATTGGACGGCTATATTCAGACACCGAATGTGTTCCGGATGGTTTCGGAGAAAACCTGAGTGCCGGAGGGGTTACCGGAACCCCCCGAGGAAGTATTGGGCCTTAGTGGGCCTGAGGGGAGAGAGAGGGCAGCAGCCCGGGAGGTGGCACGCCCCCTCCCATGTGGAGTCCGAATTGGACTAGGGGAGGGGGGCGCGGTGTCACGCCCACGATGCGACTATATCTCCCACGTGTCGAAGCATGACTTAGAGGCATAACCGCATTATAAGCAATGTCGCAAGTGAGGTAATCTTCACACAACCCATGTAATGAATAAGAAAGGAGATACATAGTTGGCTTACAATCGCCACTTCACACAATACATGAATATAACATTACAACATCTAGAAAACCAACATGGTCCGACTACGGAACCAAAATAAAAGAAGACTACCCCAAATGCTACACAGATCTCCGATCGTCCCAACTGGGCTCCACTACTGATAAACTGAAATGAAACAACACAATGAACGAGATCTTCATCGAGCTCCTCCTTGAGCTCGGTTGCGTCACCTGCACGGTATCATCGGCACCTGCAAGCTAGTTTTGGAAGTATCTGTGAGTCACGGGGACTCAGCAATCTCACAACCTCGCGATCAAGACTATTTAAGCTTATAGGTAGGGAAAAGGTATGTGAGGTGGAGCTGCAGCAAGCGACTAGCATATTTGGTGGCTAACATACGCAAATGAGAGCGAGAAGGGAAGGCAAAGCACGGTCGAGAAACTATGATCAAGAAGTGATCCTAGAACAACCTACGTCAAGCATAACTCCAACACCGTGTTCACTTCCCGGACTCCGTCGAGAAGAGACCATCACGGCTACACACGCGGTTGATGCATTTTAATTAATTTAAGTGTCAAGTTCTCTACAACCGGACATTAACAAATTCCCATCTGCCCATAACCGCGGGCACGACTTTCGAAAGTTCAAATCCCTGCAGGGGTGTCCCAACTTAGCCCATCACAAGCTCTCACGGTCAACGAAGGATATTCCTTCTCCTAAGATAGCCCGATCAGACTCAGAATCCCGGTTACAAGACATTTCGACAATGGTAAAACAAGACCAACGAGACCACCCACCATGCCGACCAATCCCGATAGGAGCTGCACATATCTCGTTCTCAGGGCACACCGGATAAGCTAAGCGTACGGGAGCCAACGTAACCCAAATTGCCAAGGGACGGCCCCACATGGTGCTCTGGGTTGGACCAACACTCAGAGCACTGACCCGCAGGTTTAAATAAAGATGACCCTTGGGCAGGCCTACCCAAGGGAAAGAAAAGGCTAGGTGGCAAATGGTAAAACCAAGGTTGGGCCTTGCTGGAGGAGTTTTATTCAAGGTGAACTGTCAAGGGGTTCCCATTATGACCCAACCGTGTAAGGAACGCAAAATCAAGGAACATAACACCAGTATGACGGAAACTAGGGCGGCAAGAGTGGAACAAAACCCCTGGCATAAGGCCGAGCCTTCCACCCTTTACCAAGTATATAGATGCATTAATTAAATAAGAGATATTGTGCTATCCCAACAAATATCCATGTTCCAACAAGGAACAAACTCCATCTTCACCTGCAACTAGCAACGCTATAAGAGGGGCTGAGCAAAAGCGGTAACATAGCCAAACAACAGTTTGCTAGCACAAGGTGGGTTAGAGGCTAAACATGACAATATGGGAGGCATGAAATAGCAAGTGGTAGGTATCGCAGCATAGGCATAGCAAAAGAGCGAGCAGCTAGCAAGCAAAGACAGAAGTGATTTCGAGGGTATGGTCATCTTGCCTGAGATCCCGCAAGAAGAAGAACGAGTCCATGAAGAAGACAAACGGGCGAAGTCGAACGGATCCTCACAAACGTGACGTTATCGGAACTAAGCCGAAGAAGCAACACCGAAAAGAAGCAAACAACATAGTAAACAACCACCACATAAACATGGCATGATGCACAATCAAGTATGATGCATGTCATGTTTTAATATGCATGGCATGGCAAAGTGCACAAGCAATCCTACCAATTAAGTGGAGCTCAATATGCAACGAGTTGCATATTGACGAAACACCACATGGCTTATTTAGATCTCTCTCGGTTATGTACCCAACAATATTCAATGTTGTTAAGCATGTCAAGAGGTGAAACATAAAGGAATTATCTATCTAAACAATTTAAATGGGGCTGGATATAGCAAACAACAAATCTGGTAAATCCCCTTATGTATTTAGCAAATTAATACAAACAACAATTTTAAACATTTAAATGTTATTATCATGATGCGAATGACATGTGCGAGTATATACAAGTTTTATTAAAAGTTGACAAGAGCATTAAGAAGCATTTGTCACTGTGGTGGAAAGAAAAGGGGTGCCACGGCAACGATAACGAAAATGGTGCCACGGCAACGTTCCGGTTCCGGTAACTCGATTGAGATACGGATGCAAAGGGGAAGTGATGAGGACATCAATACAATTGTTACACCCACAGCCCCTGCTGCTATACATACTGGACCAATTACTAGAGCTCGTGCACGCCAACTAAATTACCAGGTACTTTCGTTTCTTGGTAATGATTCTAATGTTCATGAGAATATGATGCTGCCTAAATTGGATACATTTGTTTTGCTTACAAATGAAGGGCCTAGCTTGGAGAAGGATGAACATTGGAGCAAGAACAAGCATGGAGATGATGGCATGCGCAAGGGGAACAAGAACGGAGTTACAAGTGACGATTTCAGGACTTTGAAGCCACCATAATGGGTGCATGAAGCCTTGGACGACATATACAAGATGCCACTTCATAAATTTCGTCCCGAGGCTATTTTAGGTGCTGCGTCACCTTATTATTGGGCCAGGCCCATGTAATTTCGAAATACATAAGTATAGGCTATTTTTAGAGTCCGTATGTGTGGGGAAACAAGAGATAGGGTTGATTTCGGACCCCTCCACCAAGGGCCACGAAATTCCCCCCTCTTCCTCCATATATACAGCCCTTAGGGCATCGTTTAGACTTTGGGTTTTGTTTAGATTAAAAGTTCGCCATAGCTGCAACTTCGCGTACTTCGTTTGTGTTCAACGACCAGACAAAGGCGTCACAGAACCCCACCTTGATCAATAAAGCTTTCATCTTATATTCGCAATATCCAGATTGCAATCTTAGTTTCTTGCTTGTTCTTCGTTTGCTCGCAGGAAACAGACCCTCGTGGTCAGGTTGATCGTGCTCCGGCGTGGTCAATAACCTCTCGGAGTTGGTTTAGCGATTGCTAAGGCGCGACGTCCTCGCATGTTCGTAGTCGGATCGTCAAAGTCGACTTCCACCAAAGCAAAATCCACCATCTCATCGAAAGACGGGACACCTTTGCCTCTATCACCCCGCAGGTGCGCTCTTGGCAGATAATGGTGGTTGTGCCTGTTTTCTTGTATCACGGCTGGAGGTGGCACCGGGATGGAGGTGCTGGTGCAGTTGAAGTAGAAGATGCACGTGGTGTCCATGATGAAGGTCGGCCTGCAGAAAAGTTAGTTCGCCCCAATGCTTGTCGATCCTGCACTTCACGTTCAGCTTTACAAGCAAGATGGAATAAACGAGTGATATTAGTATACTCCTTATAGTCTAAAATGGTCTGAATCTCTCTATTTAATCCACCCAGAAAACGTGCAAGCATAGCTTCATTCTCCTCAACAATACCACATCTAATCATGCCAGTTTGTAATTCCTGATAATATTCTTCTACAGAATTTTTCCCTTGTCTTAAACGCTGCAATTTTTGAAGCAATTCACGTTGATAATATGGTGGAACCCAACGCGTACGCATAGCAGTTTTCAAAGCAGCCCAAGTAGTTGGAATAGGATATAATCTACAATGTTCAGACCACCATACACATGCAAAACTAGTGAAAGCACAAACGGCAGCAGCAACTCGTCTCTCCTCAGGATATTGTAAACATGTAAATCGTTGTTCAGTTTCTAACTCCCAAGTAAGATATATATCAGGAACATATCTACCCTCAAATGGTGGAATATTGAATTTCAGTTTAGGAATATGGACATCATCTCGTACCTGAGGTGGTGGTGCAGGCCTACCATTACGAATATATACCTGAGGTCGACCTGCTGGTGGTGGTACAGGTGGCTGCACGTAGTGTTGATTTTGATCAACCTCATCCTCATAATCTCCCACATAATCATCCTCCTCCGCATCAGCAGCAGGAGCCACAGAAGTATCAACAGCAGCACCAACAGTTTGGCCAAACGCAAGAGGAACACGGCTTGCTCGGTGGAGGTCTGCTTCGCGACGTGGAGGTAGTCGTTGTTGTTGTTGTTGGAGAGGTGCGTTAGGTGCAGCGGGTGGTGGTGGTGGAAGACGCGCGAGCAATTCATTAAACTTGTTATCGAGCTTTGTTTCGAACGTCTTCTCAAAGCCAGTGATCTTCTCCATGGCCTCTTCAAAATTGTTCAGCACATCTTGCACCTGTTCAGTCATCATTTGCTGAAACTTATCATGAAGCTCCTTGTTCGATAAATTCTCCCAGTCAATCTCGTCGGCTTGTGATCCTGGCATGGTTAGCAGCAATAGAAACACACAAGAATATGATCCTACAGACTACGAACAAGTGGTGGTGGTGGGTGTCACAAATCCGTCAAGCAAATCTCAAATTCTTACCAGTTCTTACCCAGCAGCAGGCGGTGATCGGCAACCGTTGTAGTCAAAAACTCTCAAAGCTTGGATAGAGCGTGATGAGGACATCAATACAATTGTTACACCCACAGCCCCTGCTGCTATACATACTGGACCAATTACTAGAGCTCGTGCACGCCAACTAAATTACCAGGTACTTTCGTTTCTTGGTAATGATTCTAATGTTCATGAGAATATGATGCTGCCTAAATTGGATACATTTGTTTTGCTTACAAATGAAGGGCCTAGCTTGGAGAAGGATGAACATTGGAGCAAGAACAAGCATGGAGATGATGGCATGCGCAAGGGGAACAAGAACGGAGTTACAAGTGATGATTTCAGGACTTTGAAGCCACCATAATGGGTGCATGAAGCCTTGGACGAAATATACAAGATGCCACTTCATAAATTTCGTCCCGAGGCTATTTTAGGTGCTGCGTCACCTTATTATTGGGCCAGGCCCATGTAATTTCGAAATACATAAGTATAGGCTATTTTTAGAGTCCGTATGTGTGGGAAAACAAGAGATAGGGTTGATTTCGGACTCCTCCACCAAGGGCCACGAAATTCCCCCCCTCTTCCTCCATATATACAGCCCTTAGGGCATCTTTAGACTTTGGGTTTTGTTTAGATTAAAAGTTCGCCATAGCTGCAACTTCGCGTACTTCGTTTGTGTTCAACGACCAGACAAAGGCGTCACAGAACCCCACCTTGATCAATAAAGCTTTCATCTTATATTCGCAATATCCAGATTGCAATCTTAGTTTCTTGCTTGTTCTTCGTTTGCTCGCAGGAAACAGACCCTCGTGGTCAGGTTGATCGTGCTCCGGCGTGGTCAATAACCTCTCGGAGTTGGTTTAGCGATTGCTAAGGCGCGACGTCCTCGCACGTTCGTAGTCGGATCGTCAAAGTCGACTTCCACCAAAGCGAAATCCACCATCTCATCGAAAGACGGGACACCTTTGCCTCTATCAAGTGGTATCAGATTTCCAGGTTGCTCGGTGAGATTTTACAGTTTTTCGTAGTTTAGATCGAGTCTGTTCTTCATACCTATAGTCCACGAAAAAGTCACAAAAAAATTAGGGTTAGTTCATCATATCCGAACCAATCTGAGCCTTGCATAATCTTTTTAGGGTTTTGCTTTGTTGAATTTGCGGTTGCATCGTCGTGTCTAGTTGCTGGTCTTAGAGTCTAGTCTTTTAGAGTTTCGAGTTCTGGTCATAAGTTGTCACGCCGCCGCCGCACCATCATCATCGCCCCTGCCATCTACCACCACCGCTCCGAATCCGTATCCATATACCACCACCAATCCGTGTCCATATACCACCACCGATCCATATCCATATACTACCACCGCTACCACCACCGCTGCCATATACCACCACCATATATCCACCACCAATCCGAGTTCCTTGCTTATTAGGGTTGCTTTCGAGATCCATCTAGATTCCGATTCGTGTTTCCTTGCCGGAGTAGGTTTCGGGAAAAAAAAAGAGTCGGGTAGCCACGCTCCGTTTAGGCCCAAAATTTTTCGAAAACGCATTTTTCGAAAAAATTTCTGGCTATCCTATTTTTAGGTGTTTCTGAGTGTTTTGAGACAGGTGCCATTATAGGAAGTTTTTTTTGACCCGTTTCCAGTTTTTGGGTCCGGGCAGTCGAAAAAAAAAAATTTGGTCGAAAAAATTTCGTGCCCATCCTGTCAGTTTGAGCTAGGAAGAGTTTTGAGACACTCGCCATTATAGTGATTTTTCGCAAAAAAAAAAGCAGCGCAAAAAAAAGAGCGCAAAAAAAAAGAGCGAAAAAAAAAATTCAGAGTGTGCTTTTCCCTTGTTTACGTGCCGCGCCGTTATTTTGTTAGTGTTCTAGGCTCGCGTCTCTAGCACAGTCTAGCCTAGGACCAGCACAGTACCGTCGTTGAGCGTTTATTCAACTTTGCATCTCTGAATTGATTATTGCTGACCCTTTTTGCTACCATATTATAAGCCTTCCCAGCTCCACATACATCTACGTCGTGCGTTTGACTCTCCCT
The DNA here is from genome assembly GCF_002162155.2 of Triticum dicoccoides. Classification (NCBI taxonomy): domain Eukaryota; kingdom Viridiplantae; phylum Streptophyta; class Magnoliopsida; order Poales; family Poaceae; genus Triticum; species Triticum dicoccoides. The sequence goes on from NC_041390.1 coordinate 288,230,753, forward strand.
GGTAATCGCTCTATCCAAGCTTTGAGAGTTTTTGACTACAACGGTTGCCGATCACCGCCTGCTACTGGGTAAGAACTGGTAAGAATTTGAGATTTGCTTGACGGATTTGTGACACCCACCACCACCACTTGTTCGTAGTCTGTAGGATCATATTCTTGTGTGTATCTATTGCTGCTAACCATGCCAGGATCACAAGCCGACGAGATTGACTGGGAGAATTTATCGAACAAGGAGCTTCATGATAAGTTTCAGCAAATGATGACTGAACAGGTGCAAGATGTGCTGAACAATTTTGAAGAGGCCATGGAGAAGATCACTGGCCTTGAGAAGACGTTCGAAACAAAGCTCGATAACAAGTTTAATGAATTGCTCGCGCGTCTTCCACCACCACCACCCGCTGCACCTAACGCACCTCTCCAACAACAACAACAACGACTACCTCCACGTCGCGAAGCAGACCTCCGCCGAGCAAGCCGTGTTCCTCTTGCGTTTGGCCAAACTGTTGGTGCTGCTGTTGATACTTCTGTGGCTCCTGCTGCTGATGCGGAGGAGGATGATTATGTGGGAGATTATGAGGATGAGGTTGATCAAAATCAACACTACGTGCAGCCACCTGTACCACCACCAGCAGGTCGACCTCAGGTATATATTCGTAATGCTAGGCCTGCACCACCACCTCAGGTACGAGATGATGTCCATATTCCTAAACTGAAATTGAATATTCCACCATTTGAGGGTAGATATGTTCTTGATATATATCTTACTTGGGAGTTAGAAACTGAACAACGATTTACATGTTTACAATATCCTGAGGAGAGACGAGTTGCTGCTGCCGTTTGTGCTTTCACTAGTTTTGCATGTGTATGGTGGTCTGAACATTGTAGATTATATCCTATTCCAACTACTTGGGCTGCTTTGAAAGCTGCTATGCGTACGCGTTGGGTTCCACCATATTATCAACGTGAATTGCTTCAAAAATTGCAGCGTTTAAGACAAGGAAAAAATTCTGTAGAAGAATATTATCAGGAATTACAAACTGGCATGATTAGATGTGGTATTGTTGAGGAGAATGAAGCTATGCTTGCACGTTTTCTGGGTGGATTAAATAGAGAGATTCAGACCATTCTAGACTATAAGGAGTATACTAATATCACTCGTTTATTCCATCTTGCTTGTAAAGCTGAACGTGAAGTGCAGGATCGACAAGCATTGGGGCGAACTAACTTTTCTGCAGGCCGACCTTCATCATGGACACCACGTGCATCTTCTACTTCAACTGCACCAGCACCTCCATCCGGTGCCACCTCCAGTCGTGATACAAGAAAACAGGCACAACCACCATTATCTGCCAAGAGCGCACCTGCGGGGCCTGCACAGCGTTCTTCTTCTTCCATGGCATCAACAGGGCACACAAGTGATATTATTTGTCGTCGTTGTAAGGGAGGAGGTCATTATGCGAGAGAATGCAAATCTCCGCGTGTGATGATTGCTACTGCGGATGGTGGATATGAGTCCGCTAGTGACTATGATGAGGAGACTTTGGCTCTTATTACACGTGAAGAACATGGTGGAGATGATTCTGATCATGAGACGCAATACATGGCTCCTGAAGACGCTGACAGGTATGAATGTTTAGTTGCTCAACGTGTTTTGAGTGTGCAGGTCACACAAGCTGAGCAAAATCAGAGGCACAATTTGTTCCATACCAAGGGAGTTGTGAAGGAACGTTCTATGCGCGTCATCATAGATGGAGGGAGCTGCAACAACTTGGCTAGCTTGGAGATGGTGGAGAAGCTTTCTCTCACCACAAGACCACATCCACATCCTTACTACATCCAATGGTTCAACAACAGCGGCAAGGTTAAGGTAACACGTACTGTTCGTGTGCATTTTAGTATCTCTACATATGCTAATTATGTTGATTGTGATGTGGTACCTATGCAAGCATGTTCCTTATTACTTGGTAGACCATGGCAATTTGATAAAAATTCTGTACACCATGGTAGAAACAATCACTATACTCTTGTTCATAAGGATAAAAATATTACTTTGCTTCCTATGACTCCTGATTCCATTTTGAAAGATGATATTAATAGAGCTAATAAAGCAAAACAGGAGACGGATAAGAGTGAAAATCAGATTGTGGCAAAAGAATTTGAGCAACAAATGAAGCCTAATAATAAACCATCTAGTGTTGCTTCTGAAATTAAATTGAAAAGTGCATGTTTATTTGCCACCAAATCTGATATTGATGAGCTAGATTTCAGCAAATCTGTTTGCTATGCTTTTGTGTGCAAAGAGGCATTATTTTCATTCGAGGACGTGCCTTCCTCTTCGCCTCCTGCTGTCACTAACATTTTGCAGGAGTTCGCTGACGTCTTTCCACAAGACGTGCCACCGGGATTACCGCCTATTCGAGGGATTGAGCATCAGATTGACTTAATTCCCGGTGCTTCACTGCCAAACCGTGCACCATACCGTACCAATCCAGAGGAGACGAAGGAGATTATGCGTCAAGTACAAGAGCTTCTCGACAAAGGTTATATACGCGAATCCCTTAGTCCTTGTGCTGTTCCTATTATTCTAGTGCCGAAAAAGGATGGTACATCACGTATGTGTGTTGATTGTAGAGGCATTAATAATATTACTATTCGTTATCGTCATCCTATTCCTAGGCTAGATGATATGCTTGATGAATTGAGTGGCTCTACAATATTCTCCAAAGTTGATTTGCGTAGTGGCTACCATCAAATTCGTATGAAATTGGGAGATGAGTGGAAAACAGCATTTAAAACTAAGTTTGGATTATATGAGTGGTTAGTCATGCCTTTTGGGTTAACTAATGCACCTAGTACTTTCATGAGATTAATGAACGAAGTTTTACGTGCTTTCATTGGACGATTTGTGGTAGTTTACTTTGATGACATATTGATTTATAGCAGATCTTTGGAAGAACATTTGGAACATTTACGTGCTGTTTTTATTGCTCTACGTGATGCACGTTTGTTTGGTAACCTTGGGAAGTGCACCTTTTGCACCGACCGCGTATCTTTTCTTGGCTATGTTGTTACTCCACAGGGAATTGAAGTTGATAAAGCCAAGATTGAAGCTATTGAGAGTTGGCCGCATCCCAAAACGGTCACACAAGTGAGGAGTTTTCTTGGCCTCGCTGGATTCTATAGGCGTTTTGTGAGAGATTTCAGCACCATTGCTGCACCTCTCAATGAGCTTACAAAGAAAGATGTGCCTTTTCTTTGGGGTACCGCACAGGAAGAAGCCTTCACGGTATTGAAAGATAAGTTGACACATGCTCCTTTACTCCAACTTCCTGATTTTAATAAGACTTTTGAGCTTGAATGTGATGCTAGTGGAATTGGATTAGGGGGTGTGTTATTACAAGATGGCAAACCTGTTGCATACTTTTCTGAAAAATTGAGTGGGCCTAGTCTGAATTATTCTACTTATGATAAAGAATTATATGCTCTTGTTCGGACTTTAGAAACATGGCAACATTATTTATGGCCCAAAGAATTTGTTATACATTCTGATCATGAATCTTTGAAACATATTAAAAGTCAAGCTAAACTGAATCGTAGACATGCTAAATGGGTTGAATTCATTGAGACTTTCCCTTATGTCATTAAACACAAGAAGGGAAAAGAAAATGTTATTGCTGATGCATTGTCTCGTCGCTATACTATGCTTTCACAACTTGACTTCAAAATATTTGGTTTGGAGACCATCAAAGATCAATATGTGCATGATGCTGATTTTAAAGATGTAATGCAGAATGGTAAAGAAGGAAGAATGTGGAACAAGTTTGTTGTTAACGATGGATTTGTGTTTCGTGCTAACAAGCTATGCATTCCAGCTAGCTCCGTTCGTCTTTTGTTGTTGCAGGAGGCGCATGGAGGAGGATTAATGGGGCACTTTGGCGTGAAGAAGACGAAGGACATACTTGCTACACATTTCTTTTGGCCAAAGATGAGACGGGATGTTGAGCGTTTTATTGCTCGCTGCACTACATGTCAAAAAGCTAAGTCACGACTCAATCCTCATGGTTTATATATGCCTTTGCCTGTACCTAGTGTTCCTTGGGAGGATATATCTATGGACTTTGTTTTAGGTTTACCTCGAACAAAGAAGGGGAGGGATAGCATATTTGTTGTCGTGGATAGATTCTCGAAAATGGCACACTTTATACCATGTCATAAAAGTGATGATGCTGTTAATGTTGCTGATTTGTTCTTTCGTGAAATTATTCGCTTGCATGGTGTGCCAAATACTATTGTTTCAGATCGTGATACTAAATTTCTTAGCCACTTCTGGAGATGTTTATGGGCTAAGTTGGGGACTAAACTGCTTTTTAGTACTACTTGTCACCCCCAAACTGATGGACAAACTGAAGTAGTCAATAGAACGTTGTCTACTATGCTTAGGGCTGTTTTGAAGAATAATAAGAAAATGTGGGAGGAATGCTTGCCTCATATTGAATTTGCTTATAATCGTTCATTGCATTCTACTACTAAGATGTGCCCTTTTGAAGTTGTGTATGGTTTCCTACCTCGTGCACCTATTGATTTGTTGCCTCTTCCATCTTCGGAGAAGGTTAATTTTGATGCTAAACAACGTGCTGAATTGATTTTAAAAATGCATGAGTTAACTGAGGAAAACATTGAGCGTATGAATGCTAAATATAAACTTGCTGGAGATAAGGGTAGAAAACATGTTGTGTTTGCACCTGGAGATCTTGTTTGGTTACATTTGCGTAAGGATAGATTTCCTGATTTGCGCAAATCAAAGTTAATGCCACGTGCTGATGGTCCCTTTAAGGTGTTAGAGAAAATAAATGATAATGCATATAAACTTGAGCTGCCTGCGGATTTTGGGGTTAGTCCCACTTTTAACATTGCAGATTTGAAGCCTTATTTGGGTGAGGAAGATGAACTTCGTCGAGGACGACTTCATTTCAAGAAGGGGAGGATGATGAGGACATCAATACAATTGTTACACCCACAGCCCCTGCTGCTATACATACTGGACCAATTACTAGAGCTCGTGCACGCCAACTAAATTACCAGGTACTTTCGTTTCTTGGTAATGATTCTAATGTTCATGAGAATATGATGCTGCCTAAATTGGATACATTTGTTTTGCTTACAAATGAAGGGCCTAGCTTGGAGAAGGATGAACATTGGAGCAAGAACAAGCATGGAGATGATGGCATGCGCAAGGGGAACAAGAACGGAGTTACAAGTGATGATTTCAGGACTTTGAAGCCACCATAATGGGTGCATGAAGCCTTGGACGACATATACAAGATGCCACTTCATAAATTTCGTCCCGAGGCTATTTTAGGTACTGCGTCACCTTATTATTGGGCCAGGCCCATGTAATTTCGAAATACATAAGTATAGGCTATTTTTAGAGTCCGTATGTGTGGGGAAACAAGAGATAGGGTTGATTTCGGACCCCTCCACCAAGGGCCACGAAATTCCCCCCTCTTCCTCCATATATACAGCCCTTAGGGCATCGTTTAGACTTTGGGTTTTGTTTAGATTAAAAGTTCGCCATAGCTGCAACTTCGCGTACTTCGTTTGTGTTCAACGACCAGACAAAGGCGTCACAGAACCCCACCTTGATCAATAAAGCTTTCATCTTATATTCGCAATATCCAGATTGCAATCTTAGTTTCTTGCTTGTTCTTCGTTTGCTCGCAGGAAACAGACCCTCGTGGTCAGGTTGATCGTGCTCCGGCGTGGTCAATAACCTCTCGGAGTTGGTTTAGCGATTGCTAAGGCGCGACGTCCTCGCACGTTCGTAGTCAGATCGTCAAAGTCGACTTCCACCAAAGCGAAATCCACCATCTCATCGAAAGACGGGACACCTTTGCCTCTATCAGGAAGTGTGCGGATGCGTGCAAAAGATGGTGGGGCGCTCCCGGATTCCGGGTGTCCCACGAGTTAGCGGCAAAAGAGGAGGACCGAGCAAGTGACAACTCGGACACGGTGCAGACAACGGGTGCATCTCATACAACACATGCAAACGTTCTCAGACGGTCGTCTCGGGGTTATACCTTCGAAGCGTGCAAAAGGGACGGCTCGGGTCAAGCGGTGTAGTCGTTCATGATTGTCGTGGGAAGTAGTGGTACTCGGTGATGGTAGAGGAAGTAGTTGTTCATGGTTCGTTGTGGGAAGTAGTCGTTCTCATGGCGATGGTAGTCGTTCACGTTCTTAGTCTCACAAGTTTCCGTAGATGTTCAGGGGCACGGCGCGAAACTTGACGTCCACGGAGTCTTCGAGAGTCGACGGTAGTGGTACACACGTTGTTGGTGTAGTTGTCGGTCCGGTCTTGGCGACGGTAGTTGTACACGGGTTGTAGACGTTCTCGGGTCATGGGTAGAGGTAATTGGCGCATCGTCGTGTGTAGTAGTACTCGGCGTCCTCGGGGCAACGACTATAGTCGTGGTACTTGGCGTCTCACCATGTAGTTGTACATGGAGTCGAACAGAGGGCCTTGACGATTCAACGGGTATGAAGTAACAGAAACGCACAGGCCTCCCCTGTACTTGGCGCAATCTGAGACGATCTCGACGATCCAGCGAGGCGACATGGTACAGGGCAGTCTTTGTCTTGGCAGGGCAGCGGTCCAAGCGAGCAGCAGCAGGGTCGTCGGGCAACACGCGGTACCACGGCGAGGATGCGAGGGAGAGGAGCGACGCAAGGCGGCGGTCTCCTGGTGGTCGCCGACGGCGGCGGGGAACGCGGGAGGCAGCGGAACTGGATGGCGAAGTAGCAGCTGCAGCGAGGCAGTGGTGTGGTGGTGAGCTCATAGGGCGAGGACGACGACGAGCTCGGTGCGTCGGAGGTAGGGACGAGGCCCTGTCGGCGGGCAGGAGGTGCAGTGACGGAAGGGACACGGACGAAGGAGACGGGGCGCGAGGTCGTCCTTGCAGAGGAGGTCAAGGCAGACCGACAAGCAGAGGACGGGGTCGCCGGAGAAGGGGCTCGCCGGCGGGCGAGGCAAGGTGGCTCCGGCGAGGTCACCGGTGCAGGCGCAAGGACGAGGCGCGGTGGAACTCGCGCGAGGTAGCCATGGGGATCGAGTGCGAGGAGATCTCGCTCCCCCCTGTGAGCATGACGACGCTGGAGAACAGGCGCGGGGAGCTGCGGGCCTGTGTGCGAGCAAGGAAAGGGAGAGGGATGGGGATCGGGCCAGAGACTCTGGCGGCGCGAGAGGGAGATCGAGGAGAGCGAGGGAGAGGACGAGGTGAGGTTTTGGTCGGGCCTAGGGTTAGAGAAGCTGGTGGGGCGGCTGGGCCTAAAGGGTCGGCGTAGCTAGGAGGCCCAAGAGGCCGGCGGGGATGGACTGGGTCTAGAGAGGCCTGCTGGACTATGCTCTCTCTCTCTCTCCCTCTTATTCTTTTCCTTTACCAGAAAAGCATAGAGAGAAGAAAAGAAGGGGGGGGGGTTAGGGAAAGAATTAGCGCGCGAGGGAAATATTTCTAGACTCACAAAAATGTGAGGAATTTAAATAAAATGACAAGAGGACTTTTGGAGAAAAAAGATTCACACATGTTGAATTTAATTCAACATGTTTGAATTTTGAAACCCATTTGAAAGGACTCTAAATGGGATGAGATTTGAGGAGATGATCCCACACATTAGATGTGATTTATGGGCAAATTTGGGACATTTATGGATGAAGTAAACAACTCAATTCTACTAAAAGGCCCCAAAGGAAGAAATGAAGTTGGGTTGGATAACCGAAATTTCAAGAACGGTGCAAATGTGTTATGGGTGATTCCAAGACAATGGAATGGTTTTATATAGCTCCCTGAATATTGGGAGGATATGTTATAAAGAGAAAGACCATGCGAATTCCCTCGATTTAAATAGATCGAAAGATCTATGCAATTTATTTAGTTGAGATGCAAAAGACTTATGACATGATGACATGATGGATTGCACATGATGCAACGAACCAAAACGAATCACCCGACAACACTCGGAAACATGGAAGGCATCTGAAGCTCCAGTCTTGGGGCGTCACAACACTCCACCACTACGAGAGGATCTCGTCCCGAGATCTAGGTTGGCACCGGAGGGAATCAGAAAAGGAAGAGAAAAGGTAAAACTAAGTTGCTTCTTTGACAAACGAGTGAAACCAAAGAACCTTGCGAAGTTGAACAAATTGAAAGAAAGAATGCAACGAACAAGAACAAAGTTGCAAACACTCAGTTAGAAAAGAGGAACAAGGGACATTACTAGAACCTTGTAGGTTGAAAGACATAAGAAAAGGGGTGCAATGGACAAGAAGTAGATGCAAGCACCTTGGTTGACACGAGATGTACAAGGAATGATAAATATCAATTACGGCAATACTCCGGTTGGAAATGGAAGGTAAAGAATATGAGCTTTGCAATATGAAAACACTTGGATGAGACTCCGGTTTGGAAACGAATGATAGCCACAAAACTCTGGTTAAAACAAGATAGCGAAGGAATAAGAATGATATAATTTGGGCAACACTCCGACTGAAAAGGAGAAGGAAAACTTGATAAGATGAAAAGCACTTGAAGAGATGACACAACACTCCGGTTAAATGGATAAGCAAAGGAAAGAAGAAGATCTTTGACAAAATGAGATGATGGGTTGAATAGAACAACATCACACAGCCTCTGGAACAAAAGTAAGAATGGAATGAAAAGAACGGAGATGAGATAAAAACAATATCTTCTATCTCGAATGAGCCTGAAAGCATATTTAGGAGAAGGGTCGAACGGAGTTGTTGGAAAACCAAAAACGAATTATATGGGCTTATGGAAAACATCTCAAAACTATGAGGTGAAATTCTGCCACTAACGAACACAATAGATTAATTGGATTGATATCAACAAGGAGGCGAGAAAACTTATTTCACCGGGAGGATAAATGAAGGACTTGGGTCATTTATAAGCACCATAATTAGCAACAATCCTTAGGGAATGCTTTAGGTGAAATATACCCCAATATAACTCCAATGAAGAGATTGATGGATTTAAAATACCTCATTCTTGATAACTTGTGAAACATGAACTCAAATTATCAAGAATGACATAATACCACCTCCAATGATACGGAAGAAAGAATTGCACTCCGGATTACAAGATGAAGAAAACTTGAGCTCCTTAGAGAAGAATCTCGATGAAAACTACGAAAAGGAATTAAATCCTTTATGAACCATCATGTAGAGCCTCCATGAAGAACTCCGGTAACAAAAGGATGATCAAACGAAAAGAAGGATGAAAAGAATAAGATTGTAGCCTTGCAATGGTTGAATGAAGCTTTGCGACGAGATAAAGTGGAAACTTGGAACTCCAGAAAAGAAAGATGAACAAATGAAATGAAGGATGTAAAGAATAAGGTTGAAGCCTTGCAATGATTAGATGTATCTCCGTGGTGATATAATTACGAGAGCTTGGAACTCTGAGAAAGAAAAGATGAGCAAAAGAAAATCAAGAATTTGATGAGCCTCCAGAATAAAGAATTAATCACTTGGAAGAAACAAGAATAAGAATTACATTATGCGTATCCCTCACCAATTAAATTGATGACAAGTAATGGATTTGGCATACCACTTATTCTCGTAGAAAGGATTAAGAAGATATATGGCACAAACTTGAGAAAGTCTTCAGCGAACCACCGGTAGGATTTGGGAACAACGAATGAATCTGTATGATAACGAAGGAGAAGAACTCTTGAACGAATCATCGTAATTAGAGAAAAACGAACGAAGTAAAGGAATGAATCACCAGTCAGAATTTGAAAACGAACAAAGATACTTGGGGAAATTTAGATACAAGAGAATGAAGAGATCACGAGATGAATAGATAATACTTGAATGAAGCACCGATAAGATTTGGAGAATGATACCTGAAAGCTGAGAATGAATAAGTGTTCTGAAATGATGGGCTCCGGAGAATCAAACTGAAAAGAACCATGCATTGCTCCGGATGGGTGAACAAAATTCTCACAATCAATAACAATTATGAGAGGAAGGCATCAAGCTAGAACCATGAATTTTGAAGAGAATGGAGCAAGATTAAAGAGAAACTCTTCTTCGATCTTCAAAATCCGAGAATGACGACGAGAAACACCACCATGAATTGTTGAGATACTCCGGGAGAATAAAAAGCGAAGAGGTTGAGCCAACAATGAAAAGAATTAGACAGATCTTGGAGAAATACATATGAATGATGATAATTCATTTTACGTCAAACTTTGGAAATTTTGAGAATAACTCCGGTAAAATTAGAAGATTCAGGTAAGATCCTGGAAAAAGACCTGTGGGTTAGGGCCCACTCAGAAGAAACACCGTCAAACAATTTAAAAGAGAGATTGCGCCGGTTGAATTAAATGGCTAGAATGAGGTAACAACCTCGAAATAGGTTGAACTGATCTTGAATTACAAGGCGAGTCTTCTGAGATATCTTCAGCACTCCGAAACAATTGAATAGCGAGAAATGGATGATTAAGAATTGCACCGGCATGAGAAAGCATTGAAACGAGGAAAGGATATGATCAACAGAGCTTGACTTGAAAACACCGGAGATGAAAAGAATGAAGAATGATGAACTTGAAGCTCCATTAGAATCTTCATGAGAATTGCCGGATAAGAACATTGACGGAAAAATAGTGGAGAGACTTCTCATCAATAAGATGATACTTGATTAAGAAATCTGAGTCCTTGAAGACACAAGGGTGGGAGGGTGGGAAAACAAAGGCAGCTTGGGACAGATAAAATGAGCACCGTTGAGAAGAACTGATAATTGATCTTGCGGATGTTGAAATGATCGGATCCACTTGAAGAGAAAACACGCCGGTTGAAAAAGGATTGACATGACAATCTCGATTATCATGAAGGATTAGTATTCACATAGAAATATGAGAACACGACTTAGGAAAGGTATGGAATCCACATTTGACTTCGAAGCAACTCGAATACCACAACTCAAAACAAAACAAAGGATTGGCTTGCAGAATAAGCCAGAACAAACATATGATAGAGATTTCGTTTGAAGTTTTTGTGGTGGGGCCTACACGGGCTCGATCGTACATCACCATCATGTACAAAGCAGTGCACATGACATACGAAGCGTCCCCGAGTCAGCATAGCCAAGGACTCTTTAAGACACAACGAGACTACTGTAAAACCAACCGTGGATAGGCGGACCACTAGACGTCGAACCCCAATTTCATATCATACATTTGTCGGGAAGAAATCCTAAGAGCAACTTGAATTCCCACTTATAAACTCCCGAAACTTTCCGGTTATGCAATCAGGTGTTGGGGATACAGGAGAAGCATAATATCTCACCCAAAACTAGCAAATCCTACATCCAGCTGTATCCATCCTTCAACACATAACCAAGAAACCTTTGGAAATCGTTTACCTCAACCTTCGAAAAGCATCCGTTATATGAGTTATGGCAATACTCCCGAACTCCCGCCCCAGTACTGGGTGGCATCGAGGTTATCTCACCAACAACTGCATAAAAGAGGTTTTCGATGTCTGCGAAACTCAGGTATTCCAGAATTGCAACGATAAAATTGTGACGACAACACCTCGGAGCTCAACTCCCCAGGACACTGCCACAACCCCTAAATGTCAGGAGGCACCAAGAACAATGTTCTTGTCACCAAACCATCAAAACGATTCCAAGATACCCGCGTGATCCTAATTTTTTTTTAGTGAAATTTGAGAAGAGAAGAGTCAAAACTCTACGTCAGGATGACTCAACAGAGCGACGAAGGGACTAAGGAGTAAAAAGAATCCTACTCTCCGATATATATAATCCTATAAGACTCAAAACATTTTTCTAGACTCAACAACGCTAGCGATTCGATCAAGCAGGGGGCTCCTAAAGTCGGGGAAGGCTCTGATTACCAACTTGTCACGCTCACGATGCGGCTATATCTCCCACGTGTCGAAGAACGACTTAGAGGCATAACCGCATTGTAAGCAATGTCGCAAGTGAGGTAATCTTCACACAACCCATGTAATGAATAAGAAAGGAGATACATAGTTGGCTTACAATTGCCACTTCACACAATACATGAATATAACATTACAACATCCAGAAAACAAACAAGGTCCGACTACGGAACCAAAATAAAAGAAGACTACCCCAAATGCTACACAGATCCCCGATCGTCCCAACTGGGCTCCACTACTGATCAACTGAAATGAAACAACACAATGAACGAGATCTTCATCGAGCTCCTCCTTGAGCTCGGTTGCGTCACCTGCACAGTATCATCGGCACCTGCAAGCTAGTTTTGGAAGTATCTGTGAGTCACGGGGACTCAGCAATCTCACACCCTCGCGATCAAGACTATTTAAGCTTACAGGTAGGGAAAAGGTATGTTAGGTGGAGCTGCAGCAAGCGACTAGCATATTTGGTGGCTAACATACGAAAATGAGAGCGAGAAGAGAAGGCAAAGCACGGTCGAGAAACTATGATCAAGAAGTGATCCTAGAACAACCTACGTCAAGCATAACTCCAACACCGTGTTCACTTCCCGGACTCCGCCGAGAAGAGACCATCACGGCTACACATGCGGTTGATGCATTTTAATTAATTTAAGTGTCAAGTTCTCTACAACCGGACACTAACAAATTCCCATCTGCCCATAACCGCGGGCACGGCTTTCGAAAGTTCAAATCCCTGCAGGGGTGTCCCAACTTAGCCCATCACAAGCTCTCACGGTCAACGAAGGATATTCCTTCTCCCAAGACAACCCGATCATACTCGAAATCCCGGTTACAAGACATTTCGACAATGGTAAAACAAGACCAGCAAGACCACCCGCTGTGCCGACAAATCCCGATAGGAGCTGCACATATCTCGTTCTCAAGGCACACCAGATAAGCTAAGCGTACGGGAGCCAACGTAACCCAAGTTGCCAAGGGACGGCCCCGCACGGTGCTCTGGGTTGGACCAACACTTAGAGAAGCACTGGCCCGGGGGTTTAAATAAAGATGACCCTTGGGCAGGCCAACCCAAGGGAAAGAAAAGGCCAGGTGGCAAATGGTAAAACCAAGGTTGGGCCTTGCTGGAGGAGTTTTATTCAAGGCGACCTGTCAAGGGGTTTCCATTATGACCCAACCGTGTAAGGAACGCAAAGTCAAGGAACATAACACTGGTATGACGGAAACTAGGGCGGCAAGAGTGGAACAAAACACCAGGCATAAGGCCGAGCCTTCCACCCTTTACCAAGTATATAGATGCATTAATTAAATAAGAGATATTGTGCTATCCCAACAAATATCCATGTTCCAACAAAGAACAAACTGCATCTTCACCTACAACTAGCAACGCTATAAGAGGGGCTGAGCAAAAGCGGTAACATAGCCAAACAACAGTTTGCTAGGACAAGGTGGGTTAGAGGCTGCACATGGCAATATGGGTGGCATGAAATAGCAAGTGGTAGGTATCGCAGCATAGGCATAGCAAAAGAGTGAGCAGCTAGCAAGCTAAGATAGAAGTGATTTCGAGGGTATGGTCATCTTGCCTGAGATCCCGCAAGGAAGAAGAACGAGTCCATGAAGAAGACAAACAGGCAAAGTCGAACGGATCCTCACAAACGCGACGTTATCAGAACTAAGCCGAAGAAGCAACACCGGAAAGAAGCAAACAACATAGTAAACAACCACCACATAAACATGGCATGATGCACAATCAAGTATGATGCATGTCCGGTTTTAATATGCATGGCATGGAAAAGTGCACAAACAATCCTACCAATTAAGTGGAGCTCAATATGCAACGAGTTGCATATTGACGAAACACCACATGGCTTATTTAGACCTCTCTCGGTTATGTACCCAACAATATTAAATGTTGTTAAGCATGTCAAGAGGTGAAACATAAAGGAATTATCTATCTAAACTATTTAAATGGGGCTGGATATAGCAAACAACAAATCCGGTAAATCCCCATATGCATTTAACAAATTAATACAAATAACAATTTTAAACATTTAAATGTTATTATCATGATGCGAATGACATGTGCGAGTATATGCAAGTTTTATTAAAAGTTGACAAGAGCATTACGAAGCATTTGTCACCATGGTGGAAAGAAAAGGGGTGCCACGGCAACGATAACGAAAATGGTGCCACGGCAACGTTCCGGTTCCGGTAACTCGATTGAGATACGGATGCAAAGGGGAAGTGTGCGGATGCGTTCAAAAGATGGTGGGGCGCTCCCGGATTCCAATTGTCCCACGAGTTAGCGGCAAAAGAGGAGGACCGAGCAAGTGACAACTCGGACACGGTGCAAACAACGGGTGCATCTCATACAACACATGCAAATGTTCTCGGACGGTCGTCTCGGGGTTATACCTTCGAAGCGTGCAAAAGGGACAGCTCGGGTCAAGCGGTGTAGTCGTTCACGATCGTCGTGGGAAGTAGTGGTACTCGGCGATGGTAGAGGAAGTAGTTGTTCACGGTTCGTTGTGGGAAATAGTCGTTCTCGTGGCGACGGTAGTCGTTCACGTTCTTAGTCTCACAAGTTTCTGTAGATGTTCAGTGGCACGGCGCGAAACTTGACGTCCATGGAGTCTTCGAGAGTCGACAGTAGTGGTACACACGTTGTTGGGGTACTTGTCGGTCCGGTCTTGGCGACAGTAGTTGTACACGGGTCGTAGACGTTCTCGGGTCATGGGTAGAGGTACTTGGCGCATCGTCGTGTGTAGTAGTACTCGGCGTCCTCGGGGCAATGACTATAGTCGTGGTACTTGGCGTCTCACCGTGTAGTTGTACATGGAGTCGAACAGAGGGCCTTGACGATTCAACGAGTATGAAGCAACAGAAACACACAAGCCTCCCCTGTACTTGGCGCAATCCGAGACGATCTCGACGATCCAGCGAGGCGACGTGGTACATGGCAGTCTTTGTCTTGACAGGGCAGCGGTCCAAGCGAGCAGCAGCAGGGTTGTCGGGCAACACGCGGTACCACAGCGAGGACGCGAGCGAGAGGAGCGACGCAAGGCGGCGGTCTCCTGGTGGTCGCTGACGGCGGCGGGGAATGCGGGAGGCAACGGAACTGGACGGCGAAGTAGCAGCTGCAGCGAGGCAGCGCTGCGGTGGTGAGCTCGTAGGGCGAGCACGACGACGAGATCGACGCGCGGGAGGTAGGGACGAGGCCCTGCCGGCGGGCAGGAGGTGCAGTGACGGAAGGGACACGGACGAAGGAGACGGGGTGCGAGGTCGTCCTTGCAGAGGAGGTCGAGGCAGGCCGACGAGCAGAGGACGGGGTCGCGGGAGAAGGGGCTCGCCGGCGGGCGAGGCAAGGTGGCTCCGGCGAGGTCACCAGTGCAGGCGCAAGGACGAGGCGCGGTGGAACTCGCGCGAGGTAGCCATGGGGATCGAGTGCGAGGAGCTCTCGCTCCCCCCTGTGAGCATGACGACGCTGGAGAATGAGCGCGGGGAGCTGCGGGCCTGTGTGCGAGCAAGGAGAGGGAGAGGGATGGGGATCGGGCCAGAGACTCTGGCGGCGCGAGAGGGAGATCGAGGAGAGCGAGGGAGAGGACGAGGTGAGGTTTTGGTCGGGCCTAGGGTTAGAGAAGCTGGTGGGGCGGCTGGGCCTAAAGGGCTGGCGTAGCTAGGAGGCCCAAGAGGCCGGCGGGGATGGACTGGGCCTAGAGAGGCCTGCTGGACTATGCTCTCTCTCTCCCTCTTATTCTTTTCCTTTACCAAAAAGCATAGAGAGAAGAAAAGAAGAGGGGGGGGGGGGGTTAGGGAAAGAATTAGCGCGCGAGGGAAATATTTCTGGACTCACAAAAATGTGAGGAATTTAAATAAAATGACAAGAGGACTTTGGAGAAAAAAGATTCGGACATGTTGAATTTAATTCAACATGTTTGAATTTTGAAACCCATTCGAAAGGACTCTAAATGGGCTGTGATTCGAGGAGATGATCCCACACATTAGATGTGATTTATGGGCAAATTTGGGACATTTATGGATGAAGTAAAATTGCAACTCAATTCTACCAAAAGGCCCCAAAGGAAGAAATGAAGTTGGGTTGGATAACAGAAATTTCAAGAACGGTGCAAATGTGTTATGGGTGATTCCAAGACAATGGAATGGTTTTATATAGCTCCCTAAATATTGGGAGGATATGTTATAAAGAGAAACACCATGTGAATTCCCTCGATTTAAATAGATCGAAAGATATATGCAATTTATTTAGTTGAGATGCAAAAGACTTATGACATGATGACATGATGACATGATGCAATGAACCAAAACGAATCACCCAACAACACTCAGAAACAAGGAAGGCATCTGAAGCTCCGGTCTTGGGGCGTCACAAGCGGCCCCTCTTTCTCTCTCCCTCTCCCTCTCTTTCCTTCCCCTTCCCTCTTCCTAGTAGGACTAGGAAAGGATGAATCGTACTCCTACTAGGAGGAGGATTCCTCCTCTCCTTGGGGCACACCAAGGCTGGCCGGCCTCCCCCCTTGCTCCTTTATATACGGGGGCGGGGGGCACCCAAAGACACACAAGTTGATTGTTCCAAGCCGTGTGCGGTGCCCCACTCCACCATAATCCACCTCAATCATATCGTAGCAGTGCTTAGGCGAAGCCCTGCGTCAGTAGCAACATCATCACCGTCATCACGCCATCGTGTTGACGGAACTCTCCTGCAAAGCTCTGCTAGATCAGAGTTCGTGGGATGTTATCGAGCTGAACATTTGCTGAACTCGGAGGTGCCGTACGTCCGGTACTTGGATCGGTCGGATCGTGAAGACGTATGACTACATCAACCACATTCTCATAACGCTTCCGCTTACGGTCTACGAGGGTATGTGGATGATACTCTCCCCTCTCGTTGCTATGCATCACCATGATCTTGCGTGTGCGTAGGAAAATTTTGAAATTACTACGTTTCCCAACATGCGGAGTATGATGGATGTATTATTGAGCCTCGAGGGCGAGTATATATTGAGTACAAGGCTTGGAGGGCAAGACATCTCTTCTAGAGATAAGGTAGGAGACGGATTACAAATTCTAGACTACCAAAGATATGTAACCCAAATATATCTCTAATAGTGGCGCTTGGACCATTGCCACCTGGACTCGATGGACCCACCCAGTAACCGACACATCATACATATGCAGCAAAGCCCTTGGGAACACGTTTCATCTCATTCTCACACTCTGGCTCTCTTCCACGCACAAAGCTTTGGGGAGGCAGCGACATGGAGGCGACCAACGATGTGTGTGCTTGATGCCAGGCGATGAGAGGTGTAGAACCTGATCTGCTCCGTGCTCATACGACGGCTCTGGTCCGATGGCACCATCGCGGCGGCTGCCCAACGACCCTCCTCCTGAGTACGGTAAGAATCCTAGCCCTAATCCCTCCTACCCCAACTTTAGCTTAAAATTTTCAATTGAATAGTTCGATTTGGGGATTAAGGCATTCATATTACATGGTTCAGTCCAAATTTGTTTATTAATTTGGTCATTGAGATATATCCCCCATGTCCAAATCTGCATGTGTTATATATTGTGCTGATTCAGCCATAATGTGTGGATTAATTTGGTGATTGCACAACTTAATGATAAAGATGCTCTGTTTTCCCTTAATAGGACCCGATTAACCATGGGAGTTTCTTCGTCGGCTTTGGAGAAATCAAGAAATACATGGATTGCAAGATAGATTATTTTGATCATTGCGAGATTGAAAGTTGGTCGCCACTTTGGATTATAGATTTTGTGCAGCAACTTGGTTATGATCCAAGTAAAGTGTAGTGTTTCTGGTTACTTCTTGTCATGAATTTGGATAATGGGATGAGAATTATTGATAGAGATACAGACTGCCTTGACTGCTGTTGTGCCAAAGTTTAAACATTTCGAGCTGTACATGGATCATCGTGACATTTACAATGAGATTGCTTTGGATGACATATGCATAGTTGGATCACCTCCAATGCTTGCTGTCATGAGTCCTGGGAAGCCACAAGACATAGGTGCACAGAGCTATGTTAGATGCAGTCCTAGGATGGAGCAAGACACAAAAAAGGAAACTGAATATGTTAGCTGGTGAAGTGATCATTGGAGAGACGGTAAAAGGGAGAAATAAGGAACAAGTGGAGGAAAACAATGTCAGTGATAGTGACAGTGATTGTACTTATGTAGATTGTGCTGTCTCAGACAATGACTTTGACAATGATGATGATAATCTATTTGACGAGTGGGTGGATGACTTCAGTAAGGAAGTTAGAGAAAAGAAGAAAGCAACTCAATATGAAAGGGATAGTGACTATGACACTGACGAGCTAGAGCTGCCAGCTTCAGAGAATGGGGGAAATGAATCAGAACATGAAATTGTTATAGAGAAAGGGAAGAAAAAGCAAAAGAAGAAAGTGAAGCTCAGGTCCTTCAAGCCAGAGGAACCGAAAGCTCCAGCTACAAATTGGGTATGAAATTCCCTACGGGAGCTGATCTTAGAAGGGCAATTCAAGAGTACACTGTGCAAAACAGGGTACAAATAAAGTATGCAAAGAATGATAGACAAAGAATTAGGGCACACTGCTCTGATGACTATCCATGGTATCTATTTGCAGCACCTGACAGCAGAACCACAAGTTTTGTGGTGAAAACCTATGTGGGAGATCACACCTGCAGTAAAGAGTGGGAGGTTAATGCATTCACATCAAGATACTTAGCAGACATGTATTTGGAGAACTTTAGGGCAGATGAAAATGACATTGATGAATTTTGCAAGGTTGGTGCAAAAGGACTACAACATGGAATCTTCAAGGAGAAAGCAAGCAAGAGCTAGAAGAATAGCAATAAAGAAAATTCATGGAGATGAGGTGAAACAATACTCACTTATGTGGGACTTCGCATAAGAGATCAGAAGCTCCAACCACGGCAGTAGCATGTTTATGAAACTCAAAGAGGACAAATTCTACCAGTGTTACATGTCATTAGATGCTTGTAAAAGAGGCTTTTTAGCTGGATGTAGACCTGTCATTTGTGTTGATGGTTGCCATCTGAAAACAAAATATGGTGGACAATTGTTGACTGCTGTAGGTATTGATCCAAACAACTATATTTTCCCTATTGCTATGGCTGTAGTTGAAGTCGAGGGCACACCAACATGGAAGTGGTTGATAACCCACAAGTATAGGGGACCGCAACAGTTTTCGAGGGTAGAGTATTCAACCCAAATTTATTGATTCGACACAAGGGGAGCCAAAGAATATTCTCAAGTATTAGCAGCTGAGTTGTCAATTCAACCACACCTGGAAACTTAATATCTGCGGCAAAGTGTTTAGTAGCAAAGTAATATGATAGTAGTGGTAACGGTAGCAAAAGGTAACGATAGCAAAGGTAATATTTTTGGTGTTTTGTAGTGATGATAACAATAGCAACAGAAAAGTAAATAAGCGAAGAACAATATACGGAAAGCTCGTAGGCATTGGATCGGTGATGGAGAATTATGCCGGATGTGGTTCATCATGTAACAGTCATAACCTAGGGTGACACAGAACTAGCTCCAACTCATCAATGTAATGTAGGCATGTATTCCGAATATAGTCATACATGCTTATGGAAAAGAACTTGCATGACATCTTTTGTCCTACCCTCCCGTGGCAGCGGGGTCCTAGCGGAAACTAAGGGATATTAAGGCCTCCTTTTAATAGAGTACCGGACCAAAGCATTAACACATAGTGAATACATGAACTCCTCAAACTACGGTCATCACCGAAAGTGGTCCCAATTATTGTCACTTCGGGGTTGCCGGATCATAACACATAGTAGGTGACTATAGACTTGTAAGATAGGATCAAGAACTCACATATATTTATGAAAACATAATAGGTTGAGATCTGAAATCATGGCACTTGGGCCCTAGTGACAAGCATTAAGCATAGGAAAGTCACAGCAACATCAATCTCAGAACATAGTGGATACTAGGGATCAAACCCTAACAAAACTAACTCGATTATATGATAAATCTCATCCAACCCATCATCGTCCAGCAAGCCTACAATGGAATTACTCACACACGGTGGTGAGCATCATGAAATTGGTGATGGAGGATGGTTGATGATGACGATGGCGACGAATTCCCCTCTCCGGAGCCCCGAACGGACTCCAGACCAGCCCCCCCGAGAGAGTTTAGGGCTTGGCGGCGTCTCCGTATCATAAAACGCGATGAATCCTTCTCTCTTATTTTTTCTCCCCGAATACAAATATATGGAGTTGGAGTTGAGGTTGGTGGAGCTCCAGGGAACCCACGAGGCAGGGGGGCGTGCCCAGGGGCAGGCGCGCCCCCACCCTCGTGGCTAGGGTGTGGGTCCCCTGGTCATGATTCTTTGCCAGTATTTTTTATTATTTCCAAAAATAATCTCCGTGGAGTTTCAGGTCATTCCGACAACTTTTGTTTCTGCACATAAATAACACCATGGCGATTCTGCTGAAAACAACATTAGTCCGGGTTAGTTCCACTCAAATCATGCAGGTTAGAGTCCAAAACAAGGGCAAAAATGTTTGGAAAAGTAGATACGACGGAGACGTATCAACTCCCCCAAGCTTAAACCTTCGCTTGTCCTCAAGCAATTCAGTTGAGAAACTAAAAGTGATAAAGAAAAACTTTTACAAACTCTATTTGCTCTTGTTGTTGTAAATATGTAAAGCCAACATTCAAGTTTTCAGTAAGGATTATGAACTAACCATATTCACAATAACTGTTAGGTCTCATGTTTACTCATATCAATGGCATAATCAACTAGCGAGCAATAATAATAAATCTCAGATGACAACACTTTCTCAAAACAATAATAATATGGTATAACAAGATGGTATCTCGCTAGACCTTTCTGAGACCGCAAAACATAAATGCGGAGCACCTTTAAAGATCAAGGACTGACTAGACATTGTAATTCATGGTAAAAAAGATCCAGTCAAGTCATACTCAATGTAAACTAACAATAATGAATGCAAATGACAGCGGTGCTCTCCAACTGGTGCTTTTTAATAAGAGGATGATGACTCAACATAAAAGTAAATAGATAGGCCCTTCGCAAAGGGAAGCAGGGATTTGTAGAGGTGCCAGAGCTCGGTTTTGAAATAGAGGTGAATAATATTTTGAGCGGTATACTTTCATCGTCAACATAACAACCAAGAGATGTCGATATCTTCCAAGCTACACACATTATAGGCGGTTCCCAAACAGAATGGTAAAGTTTATACTCCCCTCCACCAACAAGCATCAATCCATGGCTTGTTCGAAATAACGAATGCCTCCAACTAACAAGAGTCCCATGGGGAGTTTTGTTTGTAATTATTTTGATTTAGTTTGCATAAAGCATGGGACTGGGCATCCCGGTGACCAGCCATTTTCTCATGAGTGAGGAGTGGAGTCCACTCCTCTTGAGAATAACCCGCCTAACATGGAAGATATGGACAACCCTAGTTGATACATGAGCTATTCGAGCATACAAAACAGGATATTTATTTGAAGGTTTAGAGTTTGGCACATACAAATTTACTTGGAACGGCAGGTAGATACCGTATATAGGTAGGTATGGTGGACTCATATGGAACAACTTTGGGGTTTATGGGATTGGATGCACAAGCAGTATTCCCGCTTAGTACAGGTGAAGGCTAGAAAAAGACTGGGAAGCGACCAGCTAGAGAGCAACAATAGTCATGAACATGCATTAAAATTAATCAACACCGAATGCAAGCATGAGTAGGATGTAATGCACCATGAGCATAAATATCGTAGAGGCTATGTTGATTTTATTTCAACTACATGCGTGAACATGTGCCAAGTCAAGCCACTCGAATCATTCAAAAGAGGATACCACCCTATCATACAACATCACAACCATTTTAATAGCATGTTGGCACGCAAGGTAAACCATTATAAGCTCCTAGATAATTAAGCATGGCATAAGCAACTATAATCTCTAATTGTCATTGCAAACATGTTGATGTAGGGTAGAATCCTAACGGCCCGATCTTTCACGAAAGGAGCGGATCCTGCGAATAGCATGAAGAACACGGGGGAGAAAGGAGATAAAACACAAGGGGAAACACTCAAGAACAAGTCCAATCACACATCCACTAGACAATCAAACACACAGGATCCACAAGGTACATGAACAACAAAGGGAAAGATACAAGGTAGAGTTCATCTCTGTGAGGAGGTCTTGAGGGGGGCCACCCAAGAGGGGGTCTTGAATCCGCTTGGGAGGATCTTCTCCGAGGAGGCACGATCTCCGTGGAGAAGGTAACCAAGTGGATGAGCAAAGCTCTCACACAAACATGAGCTAATCCTTTGCTGACCCTAGAATGGAGGAGGGGGATGAGTATATATAGTAGCAGCCACGAAGGGGTAAGTGAGGGGCGAATGGGTACATGGGCCTTGGCCCGAGTCTCTGCGCGCAGGCAGGGCCAGAAGTTCCGGGGACGGCCGGAAGGTCCGGGCGCCGGAGGTTCCGGGCGAAGGTCTGAGCAAGGTCCGGGCTATCCAGAGAGTTGGCTCACTCTTGGACGGCTTCGGTGCAGTAGGGCCGGAAGCTCCAGAATGGCCAGAGGTTCCGGTGGCCGGAAGTTCCAGGCAGCGGCCAGAAGTTCCGGGATTTCCAGAAACTTGTCCATGCTTCTTCTTCCTTCTCTTCCACGTTCCCTCGCGGATGGTGTAGTTGTTCCTTGGCGCTTGCACTCCTCCTCGACAATCGTGAAGCTCCGACAATACCTATGCATGCACACAGGAGGAGTGTCAAGTAGTATACCATCCTCGAGAGGGTCAAGTGAACACGTGTAAAGGAGATGATTCACCTTTGTGTATGTGAAGTAGATGTCGCACGTGTCACTTGCCGAATGAACTCTTGACATGGTGATGTCCGTAGGATGCTCGGTATCATCCCCTTCCCCATGGGAAAGATCCGACCTCGGATCGAAATCTGAATCACCATGGGAAAGAGATGGCGTCGCCGTGTAGAAGTGGTCGATCACCAAGTTCTTGTCATCTTGAAGCTTGAAATGGGCACTCTCCAATGTCGCACGGTCTCGTGATTCCTTCAAAAGGAGCAAGGAGAACAAACACTTGGAAAACAAATGCGGTTAGCGTTAGTGCAAAAGAAGCATTCAAGAGGTGATTCACCCAACAAGTGTTGTCATCAAGCATAGCATATGGTGTGACAAAGGATTGTGACATGGCATGTAAGCACAGAAATTGAGGACAAAGAAGGACATTATGGAAACAAGCATGTAAATGTGAGGTAGTGATGCAAATATGAGTGACAAGAGAAGAAGCATCTACCTCAAGTTCATAGCAAGCATTCACAAATTGCTCAATGAAAGGTCTATGGTAGGCATAGGAAGCATTCACAACACCAAATAAAATGAAGTGTCTAAACACATGGGTCAAGTGCAAGACAATCCAAGCATAATGTGCATGGGGTGTAGTGAATATAGTGTGGCACTCAACACAATAGAAAGAGCAACTGTTCATCATGTGTGAGGCAATCAAGGCAAGCATGTAGCAATCGATGGGACATGGCATATGTGAAGTGATGACATTGTTGCAAGCAAACATATGAGAGGAGCAAGTAATCCAAGAATTGGATGCAACACACAAGGCATATATATCATGATGAACAATAAGTCTCATGGTGCAAGCAACACAAGTAGTATGATCCACAATATCCATGCTCAAGAAAGATGTCACCTTGAAGGCATGTGCTTGTGCATTCTTCACATTGCTGAAGTTGTAAGAAAGGTGGTGTAGAAGCGAGTCGTGGTCGAATGTATGAGGCTTGCTCTCAAGAGCTAGAATGGTCAACTCATGTGACATGGAAGTTGACACAAAGTCCAAGTATCCTATACATGCACACAACAAAACAAAGAACGTATGCACATGGTAGATAAACACATCATCCATCATGATGGTTCCCTTCTTTTGCACATAACCATTAGAAGCACAAGTGCATGAATAATATGATGCAATAATGGCTATATTCATGGCACTAGGTATATGGTGCAAAGAGGCAAGACAAGCATGCTTCACAAGGAATATGTCAAAATCTCCAAACATATGGGAGAATGCTATGGGGGCAATCTCATTAGCAAGACGAAAATCATGCTTGCGCTCAATACATGGCAAATCATTTAGCATGAGAGAGGCAACATATGGAGATATATGATGGCAAGCAATAATAATCATGTGCAAAGCATGTAGATGGTTGTCATCAACCGCATGAAGTGAGCAAGTATGAATCATTGGTGATGCAACATAAGCAAGCATAGTAAGCAAGTCGTGCAAGCTAGTAGTGCGAAGATGCAACATACTAGAGGAAATCATGACAATCATGTCATGTGAGCAAATAATAGGCATAGACAATGCACATGACATATCGGAAGCACGAACACAAAGCAATATCATAGTATCATCATAGGCATGGGGCACAAAGCAAACATGGCAATAACAAGTGATGTCTCCACCAAGCTTGCAAATACACATACAAGTATGAGAATCAATCATCATGTGTAATGCAAAGCATGGGTCACAAATGCATGGAAAAGGCATAGGAATAAGCATATCATGCAAAGTGAACATGGCAAGATGGGCATAGAATGATATATAATGGACAATAACCCATAGCCAAGTGAGGGCCATGTAGAAGAAATGCGTGGAGTATTTGCATGAAGAGAGCGGTGGGAAAGACAATTCATGGGATCCCAAGTCATCATTGCTCTCTAGAGCTCGTTTTGTCAACTCATGGGATTGTGAGGTTGACAAATATTCGTGGGTACCTACACAAAAGAGACACAAGCCAAAGAAATTGTGTGTGTGGTAAATGTACACATCATCCATCATGATGTGTATGTGCACGTGTGAGTTACCACAAGGTAAGCATCAATCAAAGAAATTTGATGCATGGTATAAGAACATGTCATCCATCATGAAAGAATAGTTATTGTGTATGACACAATGGGGATGCAAATTAAGCATACAAGTATATGGCACATCAATAGCATGTTTATTCATTTGAAGCATATGGTGCGCACAAGGATTGGGATCATGCAATGAATGGGATGAATCAAAATCTCCTAAAATGTATGAGGAAACTATGGGGGTCTCCTCATGAGCAATAATGGAAACATCATATGGAGAAAATGGACAACATCCAAAACAATGCATATCCGAAGCTAGATGGTCATGGCATGGCATATGAGAGAAATGATGCAAAGGGAGCATATCAATATCATCACAAGAAAAACAAATGCCAATAACCATGGGCTTGTCATCTATGCCATAAGTGCAAATTGGGTTAATCTGAATGGCATATGCATAGTCACTATGAAGAGATTGCAAATATGACATGTGGTCGATCTCATGCATAGCATATGACAAGTCAAGCGGATTGGCAAACATGATGTGACCGAGAGAATTAGCACAAGAAATCCTATGTAACATGACATCACAACTAATAGACTCCACATGAGAATCATCATACTCATCGTAAATGGGCAAGAAATCATCACATGAGGAAGTCACACTAGCATGAATCATGGAAATAGGTGGATCAACATCATGCAAGCAATCAATGTCAAGAATGTCCACTAGTGGGACTAGAGCATCACCTTCACCTATGTTACCTTTGTCATTCCACTCATGTGGTGTAGGTGAGGTGGGAAAGACCAAATGGTGGTCATCTTCATCTTGATGGAACCATGTGGGGGGTGCATCATATTCCACCATGGCCATCGTCTTGTCCAAAGGGAGGACGTAGTCTTCGCGAATCGGCGCGTCATCATATATGGGACCTAGCACCAAATGAGAAGACACAATAGAGGTAGAGGTTAAGTCTTTAGTGTTGAAAGTGGCCTCACATGCCCTATCAACTATCACTCTCTCTCTATATGGTGGTTCACTCACTCCCTCAAGGTAGGTGCACTCAATCTCACGTATGGTGGAGTCACTCATCTCACTCAAGTGGAGGGGGTTGTGGCTCTCATCACATGAGAAATTGTGGTAACACATCATATATGGGGCTAGTGGTGAAGTCACTCTCACTCTCAATATGGTGGCTAAAGTCACTCAAGTCATCACATGTCGCCGTGGTCGAAGGGAAAATCCCTTGCTCAACCGTCTCGTTGTCATCGCCGTGGATGAAGGCCGAAATGGCACATCATCACTCTCGCCTCCTAAGATGGAAGCATCATCCTTGCTCGTCACCATGTCGCTCACCTCCAAAGCATGTTCCTTGATTGGCTCCATAGTTGTAGTCGTCTCCACACCGTCTTGAAAAAGAGTCGAAGTAGACTCGACATCATCAATGCCACAAAGAGTGATGGCGGTGAAGTCGAACTTGGGAGCATCGTCTTGGAGCTCGTCGGGCTTGGACATCATGGTGGTACTAGCCTCATGCTCGTTCTCATGGAGCTTGGTCATCGTGAAGTGAGCTTGGGGTGGAGAAGCTTTGACCTTCATGAGTTCTTGTTCCGCCTTGAGAGCACCAATGTAGTAGTCGTTGAGGGACTTGTAGTTGTCGACGAAGATCGTCTTGGAGATGTCGTTGTGCAATCCCATCATGAAGTGGAACTTCATCAAAATGGGGTCGTCCACGCCGGCTCATCGCAAGGCTTTCTTCATCTCCTTGAAGTACTCGTCGATGGACTTGGATCCTTGGGTGGTGTTCTCCAATTGGCGTAGAAGGTGTTCCGTGTAGGTTGGAGGCACGAACTCTCGCAACATAGCTCTCCTCGTCTTGGGCCAACTCATGTCGTAGCTCTCCAAAGGTGTGTAAAGCCACCATGTGTACGCGTAGTCGTGGAAGTTCCTTGTGGCGCACTTCACTTGATCTTCGGGACGAACTTGATGTAGCTTGAGGTAGTCGTCCATGAGGTGCTCCCACTCAAGATACTCCTCGGGTTCTTGAGTTCCATAGAAAGGAATCTCGTGGTCGGTGTCGAGGTCGTAGTAGCTCGTGGAAGTCATGGACTTGAGCTTGGGGAGCTTCTCTTGAGAATGGTCTTGAGGTGCTTGTTGGCAAAGATGTCGTATGTCCGTAGGCGAAGATGCCTTGAAGTCGCTTGGCGAAAAAGCCAAGGGATATGGTGAAGTCATTGAGTGGTTGTTGGTGTTGAGCTCGTGACCTTCACGTTCTTGGTGGTGATGGTGTTGATGCCGATGTGATCTTGCCGGAGATGGTAGCTCGGAAGCATGTGCTCTTGAGCATCTTCTCAAAGATGAGGAAGGTCGCTTGTAGGACTTGATGAGGGCTTTGTTCTCCTCCATTTGAGCTTGCATCTTGGCGTCGTTGGAGTTGTTCGTGGCATCGAACTCATCGTTATTGTTGTAGACCGAAGGTGAAATGCCTTGCCTATTGTAACGCCCCGGATGTAACCTACCATATGTGTACTCCAACTCTTGCCATTTTCGGCTCTAAGTTATGATATTCCCTTGTGATTGGGTTTTGTCTTCGTTTTGCATTTTTTTCATGTCATGCATCTCATACCATGTCATCATGTGCATCGCATTTGCATACGTGTTCGTCTCATGTATCCGAGCATTTTCCCCGTTGTCCGTTTTGCAATCCGGCGCTCCTACGTCCCCCGGCGCCCCCTTTTGTCTCTTTTCATGAGCGGGTGTTAAACATTCTTAGAGTGGACCGAGGTTTACCAAGCGGCCTTGGTACAATACCGGTAGACCGCCTGTCAAGTTTCGTGCCATTTGGAGTTCGTTTGATACTCCAACGGTTAACCGGGGAACCGTAAAGGCCTCGTGTGTGTTGCAGCCCAACACCCCTTCAAAGTGGCCCAAAACCCATCCAAACCCCCTCCATCCTATCGACCGTTCGATCACGATCGCGTGGCCAAAAACCGCACCTCATTTGGACTCTCCTAGCTCCCTCTACCTATAAATATGTGCACTCCTCTGAATTTTTGGGTCCAAACCCTAGCCTCTTCTTCCCCGCACCGCCGGACACGTCCGGATCGGACCGGACCCGTCCGCCCCGCCGCCTCAGCCACTCCCGCGCCGCCACATCACCGACGCCGACCCGTGCACCGCCGAGGCCCGTCGGGCCCAGATCCGGCCCCCGCGGGCCCGTACCACGTCGCCGCCGCCCGCGGGCAACCCCGCTCGAGGCCGCCGTGCACCTCCTCACCGCCCGGCGCTGCCGCGCCGCCTTCGCCGGTCGCCATCGAAGCCAGCCGCTGCGCTCCGGTCGCTGCACCGCACTCCGCCGCCTGCGAGCTCCGGTGCCGGCAAGTCCCTCTCAAGCGAGCATACCCCTCTCCAACTCCGGCCGCCGCGTTGTCTCCTCCAGCAAGATCCGGCGATCCTCGATCTGTTGCTACAGTGAAACCCTAGATCCCGAGGTCCATTTTTCCACCAAGTCCCCTTTTTTGCAATTATTTTTAGCCATGTTCATCGCATCATAACTCCGCTTCCGTTGCTCCGTTTTGGGCGTGCCATATATCAAAATGTTTGTTAGGATGTGCTCTTCATTTTGTTCCACTTGCACCATGCTTGTTTGAGTCCATCTTGATGCCCTAATGACTGTTGCAAGAATGCTTCATAATGTTAGTTCCTGTTTCTTATCAGTTTTTGAGCATTTGTCATTTTTGCCATGATTATTGTGTGCCTCCTATGAACTTGATCCCTACATGTGTTTTGGGCTATGCCATGAAATATTTACAGCGGTGTATGCCATGTATTTGTGTGACCAATGTGGTGACTAGCACAAGCATGCAAAGTAGCTCTCGTGATGTTGCTTATTTCAGGGACTTAGAATTTCACTAAGTCATTTTCCTGCTGTTATTTTTATGCCATTTATTATGTTGCTACAGAGAGATCCATGCTTCTTTTTAGTATGTTCAGTAAGGATGATTTGGGCATATGGTTGTTCTCTATCCATCCATGTCCTTGTTTGCATTTATGGAGCACCCTAGCATGACTCAATCTTGCTCTACTTTTGCTATAAAATGTTCCTGGCAGATTGTTTACGTGTTAATCAATTTTGCCAAGGTTGTTGTAGTTGATCCATCCATGCTATGAGATTGTTCTTGCCATGGTTAGCTTCTTTATCATGTCTTCTTTCTGGTAGTATGCTTAGCTTGTCATGCAATGCCTTGTGTTGAGGGCATCGAGCTCGCAAACATGCCTACGTAACTCTGTTTTTGCCATGTCCAGTTTTCTGCTAAGTCTGTATCTGTTAACAAAACTTGCTATGTTTACATGGGTGCCATCATATTTTCTGATACTTTTTGGCTTATGGTTAGTAAGGGACTTTTGTTATATGCTTTGAGTAGATTCATGCCATGCCTTGTAATGCTATGATCTGTTCCTGTAGCATGTTGATATCTTGCTCTAAACATTGCTTCTTGATGTTAATTCCTGGCATGTTGTTATTTTCACTAAGTCTGTGAAGCTGATATCTTTTGCACTTTTGCCATGCTTGTTTGAACCTGTAATTGGGTGATTTAGCCGTAGCTCAGTGTTCATCTTTTGTCAAGAATCTTGAGTAGATCACTGCCATGTGCTTTGTTGCTATGTTAGAGTGAAGTAGCTTATTTTCTTGTTGCATTTTAGATGCCATCGTGCTGTTAATCGCAGAATCGTGACATTCTTGTTTTGCTTGCCATTTGTAAACCGTGCATCCGATTCCGATGATCTTTATATCGATTTCGACCGAAATCAACTCATCTTTCTAGCAATGCACTTGGTTTGCCGAGTTGAGGCCTGGTTCAATCTTTTCCTTCCAGAGCACGCATATGCATTGCATATTACATCCCACATATCATGCCATGTTTTGCATCATGTTGCTTGCGCATTGCACCGTGGTTGATTGTGGTTTCTTTTGCTTGTGTTCTTGCCTTGGGTAGAGCCGAGAGACGAGTTTATGATCGAGGAACCCGTTGAGTATGCTTACGAGGATCAAGCTTACGTCAACTCGGAGAACTTTGCAGGCAAGATGACCATACCCTCGAAATCACTTCTATCTTTGCTTGCTAGTTGCTCGCTCTCTTGCTATGTCGCGATACCTACCACTTGCTATATCATGCCTCCTAAATTGCCATGTCAAACCTCTAACCCACCTTGTCCTAGCGAACCGTTGTTTGGCTATGTTACCGCTTTGCTCAACCCCTCTTATAGCGTTGCTAGTTGCAGGTGAAGATGGAGTTTGTTCCTTGTTTGGAACATGATTATTGTTGGGATATCATTATTATATCTTATTTACTTTAATGCACCTATATACTTGGTAAAGGGTGGAAGGCTCGGCCTTATGCCTGGTGTTTTGTTCCACTCTTGCCGCCCTAGTTTCCGTCATACCGGTGTTATGTTCCTTGATTTTGCGTTCTTTACGCGGTTGGGTTATAATGGGAACCCCTTGACAGTTCGCCTTGAATAAAACTCCTCCAGCAAGGCCCAACCTTGGTTTTCCCATTTGCCACCTAGCCTTTTTCCCTTGAGTTTCGCGGACTCAAGGGTCATCTTTATTTTAACCCCCCGGGCCAGTGCTTCTCTAAGTGTTGGTCCAAACTGGGCGATGCCCGGCGCCCCCTGGGCAACCAGGGTCTATGCGAACCCGACGTCTTGCCCATCCGGTGTGCCCTGAGAACGAGATATGTGCAGCTCCTATCGGGATTTGTCGGCACATTCGGGTGGCTTTGCTGGTCTTGTTTTACCATTGTCGAAATGTCTTGTAGCCGGGATTCCAAGTCTGATCGGGTCGTCCTGGGAGAAGGAATATCCTTCGTTGACCGTGAGAGCTTGTGATGGGCTAAGTTGGGACACCCCTGCAGGGTTTGAACTTTCGAAAGCCGTGCCCGCGGTTATGGGCAGATGGGAATTTGTTAATATCCGCTTGTAGAGAACATGAAACTTAACTTAATTAAAATGAATCAACAGCGTGTGTAACCGTGATGGTCTCTTTTCAGCGGAGTCCGGGAAGAGAACACGGTCTCGTGTTATGCTTGATCGTAAGTAGTTCTAGGATCACTTCTTGATCTTATAGCTTCTCGACCATGCTTTGCTCCTCTTCTCGCTCTCATTTGCGTAAGTTAGCCACCATATATGCTAGTGCTTGCTGCAGCTCCACCTCACCACCTTTCCTACCTATAAGCTTAAATATTCTTGATCGCGAGGGTATGAGATTGCTGAGTCCCCATGACTCACATATTACTTCCAAAACCAGATGCAGGTGCCGATGATGCCATTACAGGGGATGCGACCAAACTCAAGTGGGAGTTCAACGAGGATTCAGGACGTTACTATGTTTCCTTTCCAGACGATCAGTAGTGGAGCCCAGTTGGGGCGATCGGGGATCTATCACATTTGGGGTTGTCTTTATTTTGGTTTCGTAGTCAGACCTTGATTGTATTCTAGATGATGTAATGCTATATTTATGTATTGTGTGAAGTGGCAATTGTAAGCCAACTCTTTATCTCTATATTATTCAGTACATGGGAGTGTAAAGATTACCCCTCTTACGACATGCCTACTA
Organism: Triticum dicoccoides; assembly: GCF_002162155.2. NCBI lineage: Eukaryota > Viridiplantae > Streptophyta > Magnoliopsida > Poales > Poaceae > Triticum > Triticum dicoccoides. The sequence continues at coordinate 288,262,282 of NC_041390.1, forward strand.
TGCGGTTATGCCTCTAAGTCGTGCTCCGACACGTGGGAGATATAGCCGCATCGTGGGTGTTACACCTATCCATCACAAGACTCGAGTAGAGGTGAGTAGGAAATGAGATAAACAATACCAAGTTACCTTTTCCCAAAGTTGAGGATGTATCCCGTTTCACTCAATGTGAGATGAAAGAATAGTGGAATTGGTACCGGACTTGTTCACTCACACCTATCAAGTAAAACTTATGGAGTAGCTCGGTGAGGATAGTGGCACAAAAATTTAATGCAAAATGTTAGCAAGAGTCAATAATGTTGAAAAAGATTCACAAATTCGCAAGTGAAACAAGTAGACCAATAGCAATGAATGGCACACGGAAACATGCACATGGATAGATAAATGGGGTCGTGCAACCAAGGAATGAGCACAAAGTGTGGAGTCCACGAAAAACGCTCATGTTGCACAACTCATGAGAGACGCTAGCACGATTGCTCAATAGGCGGATACGACACTTGTGCACAACCTATAAGATGCAAAATGGATAAGCTTTATATCCCAAGTATGCTATGTATATGATGTTCCGGTGGTATGATCCAAGATGATCGGATATGACAATCTTATGCAATGTGGTATGATGCTATGGCACTTGGTTGTGTGCTCACTCTTTTTCTTTGCTTAAAAGCTTATTCTTTTTTTGTATGGCCACTTTTGCACAATGCACAAACCAAGATAACAATTGTATATATGCGGGAACAAACTTGATGAGGACATCAATACCATTGTTACACCCACAGCCCCTGCTGCTATACATACTGGACCAATTACTAGAGCTCGCGCATGACAATTGAATTATCAGGTACTTTCGTTTCTTGGTAACGATTCTAATGTTCATGAGAATATGATGCTGCCTAAATTGGATACATTTGTTTTGCTTACAAATGAAGGGCCTAGCTTGGACAAGAAAGATGAACCTTGGAGCAAGTTCAAGCATGGAGATGATGGCATGCGCAAGGGGATTACGAACGGAGTTACAAGTGATGATTTCAGGACTTTGAAGCCACCATAAGGAGTGCATGAAGCATGGGATGAAATATACAAGATGCCACTTCATAAATTTCGTCCAAAGGCTATTTTAGGTGTTGCGTCACCTTATTATTGGGCCAGGCCCATGTATTTTCAAAATACTTAAGTATAGGCTATTTTTAGAGTCTGTATGTGTGGGGAAACAAGAGTTAGGGTTGATTTCAGACCCCTCCTCCAAGGGCCACGAAATCCCCCCCTCTTCCTCCATATATACATCCCTTAGGGCGTCGTTTAGACTTTGGGTTTTATTTAGATTAAAAGTTCGCCATAGCTGCAACTTCTCGTACTTCGTTTGTGTCCAGCGACCAGACCAAGACGTCACAAAACCCCACCTTGATCAATAAAGTTTTCATCTTATATTCGCAATATCCAGATTGCAATCTCAGTTTCTTGCTTGTTCTTCTTTTGCTTGCAGGAAACAGACCCTCGTGGTCAGGTTGATCGTGCTCCGGCGTGGTCAATAACCCCTCGGAGTTGGTTTAGCGATTGCTAAGGCACGACGTCCTCGCACGTTCGTAGTCGGATTGTCAAAGTCGACTTCCTCTAAAACGGTAGCCACCATCTCATCGAAAGACGGGACACCTTTGCCTCTATCAAGTGGTATCAGATTTCCAGGTTGCTCGGTGAGATTTTATAGTTTTTTGTAGTTTAGGTCGAGTCTGTTATTCATACCTATAGTCCACGAAAAAGCCAACATTTTTTAGGGTTAGGTCATCATATCCGAACCAATCTGAGCCTTTGCATAGTCATTTTAGAGTTTTTCTTTGTTGAATTTGCGGTTGCATCGTCGTGTCGAGTTGCTGGTCTTAGCGTCTAGCCCCTTAGAGTTTCGAGTTCTGTTCACAAGTTGTCACACCACCGCTGCACCATCGTCATCACCATTACCATATACCACCACCCCACCACATACATCGCCGCTGCCATATACAGCCACCAATCCGAGTCCACATATACCATCGCCATATACCACCACCAATCCGAGTCCAGTTATACCATCGCCATATACAACCACCAGTCCGAGTTCCACCAGATTCATCTCCGCCACCAGTCCTAGTCCGAGTCCAGTATTTGTTGCTTTGTTTTCGAGTTCCAGATCACGCGATACTTCAAGTTGTGACCAAGTCGGACTCCCCAACTTCCGTGATATCCGCAGTAGAAAAACAGTTCCAAACTAAAAAAAAACTAAGTCTGGAAAATTCTGGCTATGCAGTTTTTAGACCATTTGTAGACTTCTTCGAATTTTTTGTTGCGGAGCAAAAAAAAGAGGAAAAGAAAGTGCAAAAAAAGTGAAAAAGGAAAAAAAATCAGAGAGTGCTCCTCCCTTGCTTACGTGCCGCGCCGTGATTTTGTTCGTGTTCTAGGCTCGCGTCTCTAGTACGGTCTAGCCTAGGACCAGCACAATACCGTCGTTGAGCGTTTATTCAACTTTGCATCTCTGAATTGATTATTGCTGACATTTTTGCTACCATATCATAAGCCTTCCCAACTCCACATACATCTACATCGTGCGTTTGACACCACCTGTCAATCGCTCTATCCAATCTTTGAGAGTTTTGACTACGACGATTGCTGATCACCACCTGCTGCTGGGTAAGAACTGGTAAGAATTTGAGATTCGCTTGCTGGATTTGATACACCACCACCACCAGCACTTCCTAGTAGTCTGTAGGATCATATTCTTGTGTGTTTCTATTGCTGCTAACCATGGCAGGATCACAAGCCGATGAGACAGATTGGGAGAACATGACGAACAAAGAGCTACATGATAAATTTCAGCAAATGATGAGTGGACAGGTGCAAGATGTGCTAAACAGATTTGAAGAGGCCATGGAGAAGATAGATGGCATGGAGAATATGTTCGAAACAAAGCTCGATAACAGGTTTAATGAATTGCTCGCCGTCTTCCACCACCACCACCGGCTGCACCTAACGCACCTCTACAACAAAAACAACAACGTCGCTTTCCAAATCAAGTGGGACGAGCACAACGCATTCCCATTAACCCTGGGCAAAATTTTGGTGCCGCTATTGATGCTTCTGCCGCTCCTGCTGCTACTACAGAGGTGGAGGACCATTACGAGGATGAGGTTGACCAAAATCAGAACTACGTGCAGCCACCAACACCACCACCACCAGGTCATCCTCATGCATATCATTTCAACGGTAGGGCTGCACCACCACCTGAGGTACATGACCATATTCCTAAACTAAAATTGAATATTTCACCATTTGAGGGTAGATATGTTCCTGATATATATCTTACTTGGGAGTTAGAAACTGAACAACGATTTACATGTTTACAATATCCTGAGGAGAGACGTGTTCCTGCTGCTGTTTGTGCTTTCACTAGCTTTGCATGTGTTTGGTGGTCTGAACATTGTAGATTATATCCTATTCCAGCTACTTGGGCTGCTTTGAAAACTGCTATGCGTACTCGTTGGGTTCCACCATATTATCAACGTGAATTACTTCAAAAATTGCAGCGTTTAAGACAAGGAAAAAATTCTGTAGAAGAATATTATCAGGAATTACAAACTGGCATGATTAGATGTGCTATTGTTGAGGAGAATGAAGCTATGCTTGCACGTTTTATGGGTGGATTACATAGAGAGATTCAGACCATTCTAGAGTATAAGGATTATACTAATATCACTCATTTATTCCATCTTGCTTGTAAAGCTGAACGTGAAGTGCAGGATCGACAGGCATTGGCGCGAACTAACTTTTCTGTAGGTCGATCTTCATCATGGACACCACGTGCATCCTCTACTTCCACTCCACCAGCATCTCCATCAGGTGCCACCTCCAGCCGTGATACAAGAAAGCAGGCACAACCACCACTATCTGCCAAGAGCACACCTGCCGGACCTGCGAAGAGCTCTTCTTCTTCCATGGCATCAACAGGGCACACAAGTGATATTATTTGTCGTCGTTGTAAGGGAAGAGGACATTTTGCGAGAGAATGCCAATCTCAACGTGTGATGATTGCTACTGAGGATGGTGGGTATGAGTCCGCTAGTGACTATGATGAGGAGACTTTGGCACTTATTACATATGAAGAACACAGTGGAGAGGATTCTGATCATGAAACGCAATACATGGCTGCTGAAGATGCTGACAGGTATGAATGTTTAGTTGCTCAATGTGTTTTGAGTGTGCAGGTTGCACAAGCTGAGCAAAATCAGAGACATAATCTGTTCCATACAAAGGGAGTTGTGAAGGAACATTCTGTTCGCGTCATCATAGATGGAGGGAGCTGCAATAACTTGGCTAGCATGGAGATGGTGGAGAAGCTATCTCTCACCACAAGACCACATCCACATCCTTACTACATCCAATGGTTCAACAACAGCGGCAAGGTTAAGGTAACACGTACTGTTCGTGTGCATTTTAGTATCTCTACATATGCTGATTATGTTGATTGTGATGTGGTACCTATGCAAGCATGTTCCTTATTACTTGGTAGACCATGGCAATTTGATAAAAATTATGTACACCATGGTAGAAACAATCAGTATACTCTTGTTCATAAGGATAAAAATATCATATTGCTTCCTATGACTTCTGATTCCATTTTGAAAGATGATATTAATAGAGCTAATAAAGCAAAACAGGAGAAAAAAAAGTGAAAATCAGATTGTGGCAAAAGAATTTGAGCAACAAATGCAGCCTAATAATAAACCATCTAGTGTTGTTTCTGAAATTAAATTGAAAAGTGCATGTTTACTTGCCACCAAATCTGATACTGATGATTTAGATTTTAGCAAATCTGTTTGCTATGCTTTTGTGTGCAAAGAGGCATTATTTTCATTCGAGGACGTGCCTTCCTCTTTGCCTCCTACTGTCACTAACATTTTGCAGGAGTTCGCTGACGTCTTTCCACAAGACGTACCACCGGGATTACCAGCTATTCGAGGGACTGAGCATCAAATTGACTTAATTCCTGGTGCATCATTACCCAACCATGCACCATACCGTACCAATCCAGAGGAGATGAAGGAGATTATGCATCAAGTACAAGAACTTCTCGACAAAGGTTATATACGTGAATCAGTTAGTCCTTGTGCTATTCCTATCATTTTAGTGACGAAAAAGGATGGTACGTCACGTATGTGTGTTGATTGTAGAGGCATTAATAATGTTACTATTCATTATCGTCATCCTATTCCTAGGCTAGACGACATGCTTGATGAATTGAGTGGCTCTACAATATTCTCCAAAGTTGATTTGCGTAGTGGATACCATCAAATTCGTATGAAATTGGGAGATGAATGGAAAACGACATTTGAAACTAAGTTTGGTTTATATGAGTGGTTAGTCATGCCTTTTGGGTTAACTAATGCACCTAGTACTTTCATGAGACTAATGAACGAAGTTTTACGTGCTTTCATTGGATGATTTGTGGTAGTCTATTTTGATGATATACTGATTTATAGCAAATCTTTGGAGGAACATTTGGAACATTTACGTGCTGTTTTTATTGCTCTACGTGATGCACGTTTGTTTGGTAACCTTGGAAAGTGCACCTTTTGCACCAACCGAGTATCTTTTCTTGGCTATGTTGTTACTCCACAAGGAATTGAAGTTGATAAAGCCAAGATTGAAGCTATTGAGAGTTGGCCGCAGCCCAAAACAGTCACACAAGTGAGGAGTTTCCTTGGCCTTGCTGGTTTCTATAGGTGTTTTGTGAGAGATTTCAGCACCATTATTGCACCTCTCAACGAGCTTACAAAGAAGGATGTGCCTTTTGTTTGGGGTACCGCACAGGAAGAAGCCTTCACGGTATTGGAAGATACGTTGACACATGCTCCTTTACTCCAACTTCCTGATTTTAATAAGACTTTTGAGCCTGAATGTGATGCTAGTGGAATTGGATTAGGAGGTGTGTTATTACAAGATGGCAAACCTGTTGCATACTTTTCTGAAAAATTGAGTGGGCCTAGTCTTAACTATTCTACTTATGATAAAGAATCATATGCTCTTGTTCGGACCTTAGAAACATGGCAACATTATTTATGGCCCAAGGAATTTGTTATACATTCTGATCATGAATCTTTGAAACACATTAAAAGTCAAGCAAAACTGAACCGTAGACATGCTAAATGGGTTGAATTCATTGAGACTTTCCCTTATGTCATTAAACACAAGAAGGGTAAAGAAAATATTATTGCTGATGCATTCTCTCGTTGTTATACTATGCTTTCACAACTTGACTTTAAAATATTTGGTTTGGAGACCATCAAAGATCAATATGTGCATGATGCTGAATTTAAAGATGTATTGCAGAATTGTAAGGAAGGGAGAACTTGGAACAAGTTCATTCTTATTGATGGATTTGTGTTTCGTGCTAACAAGCTATGTATTCCAGCTGGCTCTGTTCGTCTTTTGTTGTTGCAGGAGGCGCATGGAGGAGGACTAATGGGACACTTTCGCGTGAAGAAGACGGAGGACATACTTGGTACACATTTCTTTTGGCCAAAGATGAGACGGGATGTTGAGCGTTTTGTTGCTCGCTGCACTACATGTCAAAAAGCTAAGTCACGACTCAATCCTCATGGTTTATATATGCCTTTGCCTGTACCTAGTGTTCCTTGGGAGGATATATCTATGGACTTTGTTTTAGGTTTACCTCGAACAAAGAAGGGGAGGGATAGCATATTTGTTGTCGTGGATAGGTTCTCGAAAATGGCACACTTTATACCATGTCATAAAAGCGATGATGCTGTTAATGTTGCTGATTTGTTCTTTCGTGAAATTATTCGCTTGCATGGTGTGCCAAATACTATTGTTTCAGATCGTGATACTAAATTTCTTAGCCACTTTTGGAGATGTTTATGACCTAAGTTGGGGACTAAACTGCTTTTTAGTACTACTTGTCACCCCCAAACTGATGGACAAACTGAAGTAGTCAATAGAACATTGTCTACTATGCTTAGGGCTGTTTTGAAGAATAACAAGAAAATGTGGGAAGAATACTTGCCTCATATTGAATTTGCTTATAATCGTTCATTGCATTCTACTACTAAGATGTGCTCTTTTGAAATTGTGTATGGTTTCCTACCTCGTGCACCTATTGATTTTTTGCCTCTTCCATCTTCGGAGAAGGTTAATTTTGATGCTAAAGAACATGCTGAATTGATTTTAAAAATGCATGAGTTAACTAAGGAAAACATTGAGCGTATGAATGCTAAATATAAACTTGCTGGAGATAAGGGTAGAAAACATGTTGTGTTTGCATCTGGAGATCTTGTTTGGTAACATTTGCGTAAGGATAAATTTCCTAATTTGTGATCAAATCTAATGCCACGTGCTGATGGTCCTTTTAAGGTGTTAGAGAAAATAAATGATAATGCATATAAACTTGAGCTAGCTGCAGATTTTGGGGTTAGTCCCACTTTTAACATTGCAGATTTGAAGCCTTATTTGGGTGAGGACGATGAACTTTCGTCGAGGACGACTTCATTTCAAGAAGGGGAGGATGATGAGGACATCCATACCAGTGTTACACCCACAGCCCCTGCTGCTATACATACTGGACCAATTACTAGAGCTCGTGCACGCCAATTGAATTATCAGGTACTTTCGTTTCTTGGTAACGATTCTAATGTCCATGAGAATATGATGCTGCCTAAATTGGATACATTTGTTTTGCTTACGAATGAAGGGCCTACCTTGGACAAGAAATATGAACCTTGGAGCAAGTTCAAGCATGGAGATGATGGCATGCGCAAGGGGATCAAGAATGGAGTTACAAGTAATGATTTCAGGAATTTGAAGCCACCATAAGGAGTGCATGAAGTCTTGGACGAGATATACAAGATGCCACTTCATAAATTTCGTCCAGAGGCTATTTTAGGTGCTGCGTCACCTTATTATTGGGCCATGCCCATTTATTTTCGAAATACTTAAGTATAGGCTGTTTTTAGAGTCCGTATGTGTGGGGAAACAAGAGATAGGGTTGGTTTCGGACCCCTCCTCCAAGGGCCACGAAATCCCCCTCTCTTCCTCCATATATACAGCCCTTAGGGCGTCGTTTAGACTTTGGGTTTTGTTTAGATTAAAAGTTCGCCATAGCTGCAACTTCGCGTACTTTGTTTGTGTTCAACGACCAGACCAGGCCGTCACCGAACCCCACCTTGATCAATAAAGCTTTCATCTTACATTCGCAATATCCAGATTGCAATCTCATTTTCTTGCTTGTTCTTCGTTTGCTCGCAGGAAACAGACCCTCGTGGTCAGGTTGATCATGCTCCGGCGTGGTCAATAACCCTCGGAAGTTGGTTTACCGATTGCTAAGGCGCGACGTCTCGCACGTTCGTAGTCGGATCGTCAAGGTCGACTCCCACAGAAAACGATAGCCACCATCTCATCGAAACATCGGGACACCTTCACCTCTATCACCGGCAATACTCAAATGGCTAGTCTCGATAGGCAAGTGACACAAAATGGGCTAGGGGTTAACAATGAAATGGCAAGGGAATATACAATGGAGGGATACCACGATACCAAGATGATATGGAGGTTACCATCCGTGTCGATGATGAGTGGCGGTGATCTTGATGGAGATACCAAGATGATGGAGACTCGCCCCAAAGTAGCTGAAACACCTTAGGAAATGGAAAAACCGCGAACTCAAAATCTCAAATGTCAAAATGGTGGTAGCGGGATGCGGTGGTGGTGTTGCGGAAGCTCAATGGGATTGCGGCAATGCAATGATGGGTTATGCGAGTAGGCAATGCAGAAGTGGAGGGTTATTGGGTTATATGAGTCGGAGTTGGAAACACGGTCCCTAAGTAGCCGAAACACCTTAGGAGACACAACTCACAACACAAACAAAATTGGGTTAGGTTGGGGTGGCGGAAGTGTATGGTGGGTAAGCCTATGCGGAAGTGGTGGTGGTGGTTGATGAGGAAGCAACCTTCCCTAAGTAGCCGAAACACCTTAGGAGATTGAAGTCACAACTCAAACAACTGATAATGCTATGGGGAACAAAATTGGTTAGGTTGCGGAAGTCGGTGGTGGTGTAGCGGATGATGCGGTGGAAGCCCTAGGAAAAATGCCAAATTTACAAAAAATTAATGGGGTCAAAAGGTGGTAATACCAAGGTGAGGTCCTCAGCCACGTCGATAGCTTCAAAACGAGCCAAAGAACACTCAAATCGGAGTTTGAAGTGAAAAGTTGTGATGAAAACGGTGAAGGAGGCTGATGCTGATATTCTGTGTAATGTTTCGGGTTAGGCCGGAAGTTCCGGGCTCCGGAAGTTCCGGGGGGTGGCCGAAAGTTCCGAGGGTCGTGGAAAAAGTGTGGGGAGTCTGGGGATTTTTGGGGTAAACTTTCTGTTTAGCCTGGAAGTTCCGGGGTTAGGACGGAAGTTCCGGGGGACAGAAGTTCCGGGGGTCGTGGAATTTATTCCGGGACGAACCCTAAATTCTGGATCTGAGAACGGGGGCAGAAAAACTCGATTTCGAAGGTCAAAATTGGGAAGATTTCGTGGATAGAAATGGGGGAAAAGATGGGGAATGCTAGATCCACTTGAGACACAACGAATCCATGGATCAAAATCAACAAAACATCATCCAAACCAACAAATCAAAAAAAATTGGGGCTATTTTTGGTGGGGATTTTGGAATTTTAGGACGAAATCAACAAAATTAGGCTAGAAAACAAAGAGGGGAGGCTCCGAAATCGTGATCAACGTGGCTCATGATACCAAGATGATGTAGGGTAGAATCCTAACGGCCCGATCTTTCACGAAAGGAGCGGATCCCGCGAATAACACGAAGAACACGGGGGAGAAAGGAGAGAAAACACAAGGGGAAACACTCAAGAACAAGTCCAATCACACATCCACTAGACAATCAAACACACCAGATCCACAAGGTACATGAACAACAAAGGGAAAGATACGAGGTAGAGTTCATCTCTGTGAGGAGGTCTTGAGGGGGGCCACCCAAGAGGGGGTCTTGAATCCGCTTGGAAGGATCTTCTCCGAGGAGGCATGATCTCCGTGGAGAAGGTAACCAAGTGGATGAGCAAAGCTCTCACACAAACATGAGCTAATTTTTTTGTTGACCCTAGAATGGAGGAGGGGGATGAGTATATATAGTAGCAGCCACGAAGGGGTAAGTGAGGGGCGAATGGATACATGGGCCTTGGCCCGAGTCTCTGCGCGTAGGCAGGGCCAGAAGGTCCGGGTGCCGGAGGTTCCGAGCGAAGGTCCGGGCAGGGTCCGGGCTATCCAAAGAGTTGGCACACTCTTGGATGGCTTCGGTGCAGCAGGACCGGAAGCTCCGGAATGGCCAGAGGTTTCGGTGGCCAGAAGTTCCGGGCAGCGGCCGAAAGTTCCGGGCTTTCCAGAAACTTGTCCATGCTTCTTCTTCCTTCTCTTCCACGCTTCCCTCGCGGATGGTGTAGTTGTTCCTCGGCGCTTGCACTCCTCCTCGACATTCGTGAAGCTCCGACAATACCTATGCATGCACACGGGAGGAGTGTCAAGTAGTATACCATCCTCAAGAGGGTCAAGTGAACACGTGTAAAGGAGATGATTCACCTTTGTGTATGTGAAGTAGATGTCGCACGTGTCACTTGCCGAATGAACTCTTGACATGGTGATGTCCGTAGGATGCTCCGCATCACATGTTTATTCATAATAGGCTGAATAAGGAACGATGAACTAATCATATTTACAAAAACAAGAGAGGTCGAGTTCATACCAGCTTCTCTCATCTCAATCAGTCTATCATATGTCGTCATAATTGCCTTTCACTTGCACGACCGAATGATGTAAATAATAATAACAGTGCACGTGCATTGGACTAAGCTGGAATCTGCAAGCATTCAATAAACAGGAGAAGACAAGGCAATATGGACTCTTGATTGAATCAACAATAATGCATATAGGAGCCACTCAACATTTTAATCATGGTCTTCTCCTATCGACCCCCAAAGAAAAGAAAAGAAATAAAACTATTTACGCGAGAAAGCTCCCAACAAGCAAAAGAAGAACATGAAATCTTTTTGGATTTTCTTTTTAATTACTACTACAAGCATAGAAATTAAAACTAGCTGAAAGCTACAACTAATTTTTTGGTTTTTTTCTTAAGGTTAATCAAACACACAAGAAGAAAGCATAAAAAGGAAATAAACTAGCATGGATATTACAATGAAAAAGTATGAACACCGGCATCTAGCAATGAGTGTGTGAACATGAATGTAATGTCGATGAGAAATACGTACTCCCCCAAGCTTAGGCTTTTGGCCTAAGTTGGTCTAGGGCCACGGCTGGCCTGGCGGATATCCAAAGTAATAGTTGGGGTCGTACTGCGATGCAACAGCCATTGCATCGTGGGCTGCAGCTTGGAGGCGAGCTATCTCAGCCCTCCTCTTATACTCTTCCGCCTCCTCTCTGGTTATAAAATATCCCCCTTTTGCCTGAAAGTCAAAGAAAGTAGAAGCAGGGAGAGTGACGTGATAGGTGCATCGTCTGTCAAAGATTAGTCGGTACTGGAGGAACTGATCATTCCTCTCAATAAAATGACGACGAACCATAGCCTCATAATCCAAATAAGCAGGAGGCAACTCAATATCATCCTCACGTATGGTTATACCAAGAAAATTAGTTGTACGGGTTGCATAAATCCCGCCAAAGAAATCTCCATTAAATCTATTATGATGCAACCTATGTGCAACAATGGCTCCCAAGTTATAAGATTTATCTCCTAACACAACATTCCTGAGAATACTAAGGTCAGGGATACACATGTGATGAGGACATGACTACCTTGGATATGACCAAAAATATTGCATATATGCATATTTGTCAGGTGATTTCTAGTGCAAACTATTCAATAATCTATTTATGTTATCCAGAACAAAAATACTTCACACACTTTTGTGTTTTGTCTAATTGCAGGTGTATGGGACATTTGTACAATCCACATATGAAGATAAGGAAGAAAGAGATGTTTATTTGCTGTCCAAAAAGTTCTCTCACGTCACTTTTGGCCCAAGAGAAGATAGAGTCCAAGTCTCTCACGTTCTGGATTCAGATTCGGACTGCACAGACATACCTGACTCAAAACGCACACAAGTTTTTCATACGGACTCCGAATTGGGTGATTCTTTTTTTTTGGAAACTAGATTTCGTGCACTTTCCAACCCAATTGGAATCACCTTCAAATTCGTCCGGAGCGTTGAGTTGTGGACGAAACAATCTGATGCTGCAGCAGAATCCGAGTCAAACTACAAGTCCAAAGGTGTTACATCACCTCCACTTGGGCCCATTGGCCTTGTACGACCTAGATTTAGTTTTAGGCTGCCTTGGGACGTCCTCCCACCTCCTTGGCCGCCACCCCTTGCTCCTATATAAGTAGATCCATCTAGTAGCTTTTCCTTGGGATTTGTTTAGTTAAAAGTTAGCCATTGCAACTTCGTGTACTTCGTTTGTGTCCAACGACCAGACCAAGACCGCTTACGGATCCCCACCATTATCAATACTTCATATATATTCGCAATATTCAGATTGCTTTATCATATTCTTGCTCGTTTTTCGATTGCTTGCAGGAATAGACCTTCGTGGCCTGGTTGATCGTGATCCAGCGTGGTCAATAACCTCTCGGAGTTGGTTTAGCGATTGCTAAGGCGCAACGTCGTGCATGTTTGTAGTCGGATTGTCAAAGTCGTCTCCACCAAATCGATAGTTATCATCTCATCGAAAGATCGGGACACCCCCGCCTCTATCAAGATGATGAGGACATGACTACCTTGGATATGACCAAAAATATTGCATATATGCATATTTGTCAGGTGATTTCTGGTGCAAACTATTCAATAATCTATTTATGTTATCCAGAACAAAAATACTTCACACACTTTTGTGTTTTGTCTAATTGCAGGTGTATGGGACATTTGTACAATCCACATATGAAGATAAGGAAGAAAGAGATGTTTATTTGCTGTCCAAAAAGTTCTCTCACGTCACTTTTGGCCCAAGAGAAGATAGAGTCCAAGTCTCTCACGTTCTGGATTCAGATTCGGACTGCACAGACATACCTGACTCAAAACGCACACAAGTTTTTCATACGGACTCCGAATTGGGTGATTCTTTTTTTGTTGGAAACTAGATTTCGTGCACTTTCCAACCCAATTGGAATCACCTTCAAATTCGTCCGGAGCGTTGAGTTGTGGACGAAACAATCTGATGCTGCAGCAGAATCCGAGTCAAACTACAAGTTCAAAGGTGTTACATCACCTCCACTTGGGCCCATTGGCCTTGTACGACCTAGATTTAGTTTTAGGCTGCCTTGGGACGTCCTCCCACCTCCTTGGCCGCCACCCCTTGCTCCTATATAAGTAGATCCATCTAGTAGCTTTTCCTTGGGATTTGTTTAGTTAAAAGTTAGCCATTGCAACTTCGTGTACTTCGTTTGTGTCCAACGACCAGACCAAGACCGCTTCCGGATCCCCACCATTATCAATACTTCATATATATTCGCAATATTCAGATTGCTTTATCATATTCTTGCTCGTTCTTCGATTGCTTGCAGGAATAGACCTTCGTGGTCAGGTTGATCGTGCTCCAGCATGGTCAATAACCTCTCGGAGTTGGTTTAGCGATTGCTAAGGCGCAACGTCGTGCACGTTTGTAGTCGGATCGTCAAAGTCGTCTCCACCAAATCGATAGTTATCATCTCATCGAAAGATCGGGACACCCTCGCCTCTACCAAGTGGTATCAGAGCTACCCACCATCAATTTCCACCACGTGCTACCCACCATTCATTGTCATAATAATAGTTGAGATCGTTCACATCTTCACTTGATCCAATCTGCATCTTATCTAGTTTGTTTTGGAAAGAGGGAGAAAAAAAGAGAGAAAAAACGAGAGAGAAAAAAGGAGAGAAAGAAAAAAAGTGTGAGGAAAAAAAAGAGAGAAGAAAAAAAACAAAAAAATCGGCACAAACTTTTTCAGAGGAAAGTTGGTGACAAAGTTGTTGATATATCCTGCTTGGCTGTTGTTTCACCTCATTATCTTTACTGCCGTTGTGAACTTCACTTATATCTTGCTGTCCAGAGCTACTTAGTATCCTTCATTGATGCTAGTTGTGCTACGCCTTGACCTCATTAGTGTTCTAGGCTCGCGTCTCTAGTCCGGTCTAGCCTAGGACCAGCACAGTACCGTCGTTGAGCGTTTATTCAACATTGCATCTTTGAATTGATTATTGCTAATCTTTTGCTACCATATATAGCCAACCCAGCTCCACATATTTCTACACTGTGTATACGTACGCTCCCCTGGCAATCGCTTTACTCAATATTCGGAGTTACTTGACACCGCTGGTTGCCGATCACCGCCTGCTGCATGGTAAGAACTTGTAAGACATTGATATTTGCTTTACTGTGAGCGTTTTACCACCACATCCTAGTAGTTATAGGAACATTATTTTTGGATTTTGTTTCTTGTTCTACTAATCATGACAGGATCCCGAGTCAATTCATGGGCTTTGTCGATCGCGGGAGACGTGCCACCACCTTTGCAAATACCACAACCGTCACGAGAGGTGCACAAACATCCAAATGCACATGATCAGGTTAATGTATCTATACCACCGTTTAATGGCCGTTTTAAACCTGCTTTATATATTGAATGGGAGTTCGACATAAAAAATATATTTGCTTCCCATAATTTCAATGAACATAAAAAGGTTAAGGTTGCGGTTGGTTCTTTCACTGGTTATGCTTTGGTTTGGTGGAGTGAATATTGTTGGTTACACCCTGATTATATACCTACTACTTGGGATGATTTGAAACTTGCCATGCGACATACTTTCGTCCCTGCTTATTATACTCGTGACATGATTAAGAAGTTGCAACACTTAAAACAAGGTAGTGAAACTGTAACAAAATATTATGATGATTTACAAACTACCTTGTTGCATTCCTCTTTAGAAGAAAGTGAAGATGATTTTATGGATAGATTTTGGGGAGGATTAAACCGTGATATTCAAGAGATACTAATTCATGAAGAGTGTTATCCTATGGACCATTTGTTTCATCTTGCTTGCAAAGCTGAACAGGAAATAAAACGACGTGTTGGCCACGAGGAAAACAAGCACACGGTGCACATTCCAAGAGTTGATATGATTGTTCCTTCAACTACTAGGCATAATATGACAACCACATCCGTTATTGTCAGGACTACATCACCTCCACCATGTGACACATCGCCCCCGAGAGTGGCCACATCATCTGAGTTGATCATAAGAGGTAATGACAAAGGTACTGATCTTCCATCTCTACATGAGAATGATGAATGCCTTGTCAATTTGAATGCACCATCTGATGAGCTACCCACTACTTTGATCACACCACCTATTTTAGAGGACTACGTTGATAATTTGACTTTGCCATGTGATCAAACAACTGAAATACCAACAATTTTGAGTGCACCCATTGAATTAACTATTGATGCAAAAGAACCAATGTTTAATCATTTTGATATGACCTCTAATCTTGGTGATGATTCTGTGTTGAATGACTTATTGCATGTTTGCTTATTTAAGCATGTTGTAGCATGTAAATTTGATGCAAGTAAGGTTTATTCACCAATGTTGGGATGGTTTAGTGATGAACATTGTCAATCTTTTGAAATGAATAAGAGCTTCACTTATATGTGCAAACTGAGTTGCAATATTTTCATGCCTTCTACTTCTTGTGCTAATTTTTTGGCTTTAGATTTTATGAACTATGCAAGTTACTCATCTATTCATGTGTCATATATGCAAAAATCAAGGGAAGTAAAAATGGATGACATATGCATATACAACATGTACACCTTGTCTCTTTTGTTAGCCACATTTCAGATTAAGCAACGCCGAGGACGGCTTTATTTTCAAGAAGGGGAGGATGATGAGGACATGACTACCTTGGATATGACCAAAAATATTGCATATATGCATATTTGTCAGGTGATTTCTAGTGCAAACTATTCAATAATCTATTTATGTTATCCAGAACAAAAATACTTCACACACTTTTGTGTTTTGTCTAATTGCAGGTGTATGGGACATTTGTACAATCCACATATGAAGATAAGGAAGAAAGAGATGTTTATTTGCTGTCCGAAAAGTTCTCTCACGTCACTTTTGGCCCAAGAGAAGATAGAGTCCAAGTCTCTCACGTTCTGGATTCAGATTCGGACTGCACAGACACACCTGACTCAAAACGCACACAAGTTTTTCATACGGACTCCGAATTGGGTGATTCTTTTTTTGTTGAAAACTAGATTTCGTGCACTTTCCAACCCAATTGGAATCACCTTCAAATTCGTCCGGAGCGTTGAGTTGTGGACGAAACAATCTGATGCTGCAGCAGAATCCGAGTCAAACTACAAGTCCAAAGGTGTTACATCACCTCCACTTGGGCCCATTGGCCTTGTACGACCTAGATTTAGTTTTAGGCTGCCTTGGGACGTCCTCCCACCTCCTTGGACGCCACCCCTTGCTCCTATATAAGTAGATCCATCTAGTAGCTTTTCCTTGGGATTTGTTTAGTTAAAAGTTAGCCATTGCAACTTCGTGTACTTCGTTTGTGTCCAACGACCAGACCAAGACCGCTTACGGATCCCCACCTTTATCAATACTTCATACATATTTGCAATATTCAGATTGCTTTTATCATATTCTTGCTCGTTCTTCGATTGCTTGCAGGAATAGACCTTCGTGGTCAGGTTGATCGTGCACCGGCGTGGTCAATAACCTCTGGAGATTGGTTTAGCGATTGCTAAGGCGCAACGTCGTGCACGTTTGTAGTCGGATCGTCAAAGTCATCTCCACCAAATCGATAGTTACCATCTCATCGAAAGATCGGGACACCCCGCCTCTATCAAGTGGCACCCATTGAATTAACTATTGATGCAAAAGAACCAATGTTTAATCATTTTGATATGACCTCTAATCTTGGTGATGATTCTGTGTTGAATGACTTATTGCATGTTTGCTTATTTAAGCATGTTGTAGCATGTAAATTTGATGCAAGTAAGGTTTATTCACCAATGTTGGGATGGTTTAATGATGAACATTGTCAATCTTTTGAAATGAATAAGAGCTTCACTTATATGTGCAAACTGAGTTGCAATATTTTCATGCCTTCTACTTCTTGTACTAATTTTTTGGCTTTAGATTTTATGAACTATGCAAGTTACTCATCTATTCATGTGTCATATATGCAAAAATCAAGGGAAGTAAAAATGGATGACATATACATATACAACATGTACACCTTGTCTCTTTTGTTAGCCACATTTCAGATTAAGCAACGCCGAGGACGGCTTTATTTTCAAGAAGGGGAGGATGATGAGGACATGACTACCTTGGATATGACCAAAAATATTGCATATATGCATATTTGTCAGGTGATTTCTAGTGCAAACTATTCAACAATCTATTTATGTTATCCAGAACAAAAATACTTCACACACTTTTGTGTTTTGTCTAATTGCAGGTGTATGGGACATTTGTACAATCCACATATGAAGATAAGGAAGAAAGAGATGTTTATTTGCTGTCCAAAAAGTTCTCTCACGTCACTTTTGGCCCAAGAGAAGATAGAGTCCAAGTCTCTCACGTTCTGGATTCAGATTCGGACTGCACAGACATACCTGACTCAAAACGCACACAAGTTTTTCATACGGACTCCGAATTGGGTGATTCTTTTTTTCTTGGAAACTAGATTTCGTGCACTTTCCAACCCAAGTGGAATCACCTTCAAATTCGTCCGGAGCGTTGAGTTGTGGACGAAACAATCTGATGCTGCAGCAGAATCCGAGTCAAACTACAAGTCCAAAGGTGTTACATCACCTCCACTTGGGCCCATTGGCCTTGTACGACCTAGATTTAGTTTTAGGCTGCCTTGGGACGTCCTCCCACCTCCTTGGCCGCCACCCCTTGCTCCTATATAAGTAGATCCATCTAGTAGCTTTTCCTTGGGATTTGTTTAGTTAAAAGTTAGCCATTGCAACTTCGTGTACTTCGTTTGTGTCCAACGACCAGACCAAGACCGCTTCCGGATCCCCACCATTATCAATACTTCATATATATTCGCAATATTCAGATTGCTTTATCATATTCTTGCTCGTTCTTCGATTGCTTGCAGGAATAGACCTTCGTGGTCAGGTTGATCGTGCTCCAGCATGGTCAATAACCTCTCGGAGTTGGTTTAGCGATTGCTAAGGCGCAACGTCGTGCACGTTTGTAGTCGGATCGTCAAAGTCGTCTCCACCAAATCGATAGTTATCATCTCATCGAAAGATCGGGACACCCTCGCCTCTACCAACATGTGACATGCTTCATCCTTACCATTTATGCACCTACGTATAAAGAGAGCAAAATAATGTATAGCAGGAAATTGAAGGCTCCCTATGGTAGCTTGTGCTATATCTCTAGATTTCCCCATAGTTATACTAGAAAGAAAATCTCTAAATTCAGATTTGTGAGGTTCACTAGCACTACCCCATTGTGGAAGTTTGCAAGCAGTGGTAAAATCCTCTAAGTCCATAGTATAAGAATTTTCATAAAGATCAAACAGGACAGTTTGAGAATTGCATGAAGATGAAAATTCAAACCTCCTCACAAAGAAACTAGTGAGATAGTGGTACTGGCGTCAGTTTTCTTCCTCGAAGCTCACAAGATCGGTGTTACGCAAATATGCGTTAAATTCTTCCTTAATTCCTGCTCTATCCATGAAGTCCTCTGAGGGCCATTCACAAGGCCGCACCGGAGTGTCCCTTGGTGGCTCGTCATCAGCATCACGCATTGCAAGCCTGGGTCCTTGTTTCCTTGAAGAACCACCTTGGTACATTTTCCTAAACATATTTCTTCCTCTGAAAAATTTCTGAAAATTTTAGTAACTTCAAATAAAAGTGAACCAAACTTAACAAAATTGATAGCAACTACTCCTACAAGTGCCTAGAGCCTATATCATGCATCAAAACTACTTTTGACCACATAAATTTGACATGCAAGCTCAAGAACAGGGTCACCTAACCAGCAAAAATATGCAATGAATAAAGCACTAGAACAAAAACTAATTGGACCAATGGAGGAGTCATATACCAAGGAACAATCTCCCCAAGCAGTTTTGTGAGAGGTGCTTTGAGCAAGGAGATCGAAAATCGCAGCAAATTGAGCTAGAACTCGTGCTTGAGCTGGATGGTGATTAGTGCGTGGGTGATAGAGGCGAGGGGCCCGATCTTTCGATGAGATGGTGGATATTGTTTTGGTAGAAGTCGACTTTGACGATCCGACTACGAACGTGCGAGGACGTCGCGCCTTAGTAATCGCTAAACCAACTCCAAGAGGTTATTGACCACGCCGGAGCACGATCAACCTGACCACGAGGGTCTATTTCCTGCAAGCAACGAAGAACAAGCAAGAAATTGAAATTGCAATCTAGATATTGCGAATAGAAGAGGAAATCTTTATTGATGAAGGTGGGGTTCTGTGACGACTTGGTCTGGTCGTTGGACACAAACGAAGTACGCGTAGTTGCACCTATGGTGAACTTTTAATCTAAACAAAACCCAAAGTCTAAATGATGCCCTAAGGGCTGTATATATGGAGGAGAGAGGGGGAATTTCGTGGCCCTTGGTGGAGGGGTCCGAAACAAACCCTAACTCTTATTTCCCCACACATACGGACTCTAAAAACAGCCTATACTTAAGTATTCGAAAATACATGGGCCTGGCCCAATAATAAGGTGATGCAACACCTAGAATAGCCTCTGGACGAAGTTTATGAAGTGGCATATTGTATATTTCGTCCAAGGCTTCATGCACTCATTATGGTGGCTTCAAAGTCCTGGAATCATCACTTGTATCTCCGTTCCTGTTCCCCTTGCGCATGCCATCATCTCCATGCTTGAACTTGCCCCAAGGTTCATCTTTCTTGTCCAAGCTAGGCCCTTCATTTGTAAGCAAAACAAATGTATCCAATTTAGGCAGCATCGTATTCTCATGAACATTAGAATCGTTACCAAGAAATGAAAGTACCTAATAATTCATTTGGCGTGCGCTAGCTCTAGTAATTGGTCCAGTTTGTATAGCAGCAGGGGCTGTGGGTGTAACAATGGTATGGATGTCCTCATCATCCTCCCCTTCTTGAAATGAAGTCATCCTTGACGAAAGCTCATCTTCCTCACCCAAATAAGGCTTCAAATCTGCAATGTTAAAAGTGGGACTAACCCCAAAATCTGCAGGCAGCTCAAGTTTATATGCATTATCATTTATTTTCTCTAACACCTTAAAAGGACCGTCAACACATGGCATTAGCTTTGATTTGCGCAAATTAGGAAATCTATCCTTACGCAAATGTAACCAAACAAGATCTCCAGGTGCAAACACAACATGTTTTCTACCCTTATCTCCAGCAAGTTTATATTTAGCATTCATATGCTCAATGTTTTCCTTAGTTAACTCATGCATTTTTAAAATCAATTAAGCATGTTCTTTAGCATCAGAATTAACCTTCTCCGAAGATGGAAGAGGCAACAAATCAATAGGTGCACGAGGTAGGAAACCATACATAATTTCAAAAGGGCACATCTTAGTAGTAGAATGCAATGAACGATTATAAGCAAATTCAATATGAGGCAAGCATTCTTCCCACATTTTATTATTATTCTTCAAAACAGCCCTAAGCATAGTAGACAATGTCCTATTGAGTACTTCAGTTTGTCCATCAGTTTGGGGTGACAAGTAGTACTAAAAAGCAGTTTAGTCTCCAACTTAGCCCATAAACATCTCCAAAAGTGGCTAAGAAATTTAGAATCACGATCTGAAACAATATCATTTGGCACACCATGCAAGCAAATAATTTCATGAAAGAACAAATCAGCAACATTAACAACATCATCGCTTTTATGACATGGTATAAAGTGTGCCATTTTTGAGAACCTATCCACGACAACAAATATGCTATCCCTCCCCTTCTTTGTTCGAGGTAAACCTAAAACAAAGTCCATAGATATATCCTCCCAAGGAACACTAGGTACAGACAAAGGCATATATAAACCATAAGGATTGAGTCGTGACTTAGCTTTTTGACATGTAGTGCAGCGAGCAACAAAACGTTCAACATCCCGTCTCATCTTTGGCCAAAAGAAATGTGTAGAAAGTATGTCCTCTGTATTCTTGACACCAAAGTGTCCCATTAATCCTCCTCCATGCGCCTCCTGCAACAACAAAAGACGAACGGAGCTAGCTGGAATGCATAGCTTGTTATCACGAAACACAAATCCATCGTTAAGAACGAACTTGTTCCAAGTTCTCACTTCCTTACAATTCTACAATACATCTTTAAGTTCAGCATCATGCATATATTGATCTTTGATGGTCTCCAAACCAAATATTTTAAAGTCAAGTTGTGAAAGCATAGTATAACGACGAGACAAAGCATCAACAATAACATTTTCTTTACCCTTCTTGTGTTTAATGACATAAGGGAAAGTCTCAATGAATTCAACCCATTTAGCATGTCTACGGTTCAGTTTTGCTTGACTTTTAATGTGTTTCAAAGATTCATGATCAGAATGTATAACAAATTCCTTGGGCCATAAATAATGTTGCCATGTTTCTAAGGTCCGAACAAGAGCATATAATTCTTTATCATAAGTAGAATAGTTCAGACTAGACCCACTCAATTTTTCAGAAAAGTATGCAACAGGTTTGCCATCTTGTAATAACACACCTCCTAATCCAATTCCACTAGCATCACATTCAAGTTCAAAAGTCTTATTAAAATCAGGAAGTTGGAGTAAAGGAGCATGTGTCAACTTATCTTTCAATACCGTGAAGGCTTCTTCCTATGCGGTACCCCAAACAGAAGGCACATCCTTCTTTGTAAGCTCATTGAGAGGTGCAGCAATGGTGCTGAAATCTCTCACAAAACGCCTATAGAATCCAGCGAGGCCAAGGAAACTCCTCACTTGTGTGACCGTTTTGGGCTGCGACCAACTCTCAATAGCTTCAATCTTGGCTTTATCAACTTCAATTCCCTATGGAGTAACAACATAGCCAAGAAAAGATACTCGGTCGGTGCAAAAGGTGCACTTTCCAAGGTTACCAAACAAACGTGCATCACGTAGAGCAATAAAAACAACACGTAAATGTTCCAAATGTTCCCCCAAAGATTTACTATAAATCAGTATATCATCAAAATAGACTACCACAAATCATCCAATGAAAGCACGTAAAACATCATTCATTAACCTCATGAAAGTACTAGGTGCATTAGTTAACCCAAAAGGCATGACTAACCACTCATATAATCCAAACTTAGTTTTAAATGCTGTTTTCCATTCATCTCCCAATTTCATACAAATTTGATGGTATCCACTACGCAAATCAACTTTGGAGAATATTGTAGAGCCACTCAATTCATCAAGCATGTCGTCTAGCCTAGGAATAGGATGGCGATAACGAATAGTAATATTATTAATGCCTCTACAATCAACACACATACATGATGTACGATCCTTTTTCGGCACTAAAATGATAGGAACAACACAAGGACTAAGGGATTCACGTATATAACCTTTGTCAATTAGCTCTTGTACTTGACGCATAATCTCCGTCGTCTCCTCTGGATTGGTACGGTATGGTGCACGGTGGGGCAATTTGATGCTCAATCCCTCGAATAGGTGGTAATCCTGGTGGCACGTCTTGTGGAAAGACGTCAGCGAACTCCTGCGAAATGTTAGTGACAGCAGGAGGCAAAGAGGAAGGCACGTCCTCGAATGAAAATAATGCCTCTTTGCACACAAAAGCATAGCAAATAGATTTGCTAAAATCTAGATCAGCAATATCAGATTTGGTGGCAAGTAAACATGCAGTTTTCAATTTAATTTCAGAAGCAACACTAGATGGTTTATTATTAGGCTTTATTTGTTGCTCAAATTCTTTTGCCACAATCTGATATTCACTCTTATTTTTCTCCTGCTTTTCTTTATTAGCTCTATTAATATCATCTTTCAAAATGGAATCAGGAGTCATAGGAAGCAAAGTGATATTTTTATCCTTATGAACAAGAGTATACTGATTGTTTCTACCATGGTGTACAATTTTTTTATCAAATTGCCATGGTCTACCAAGTAATAAGGAACATGCTTGCATAGGTACCACATCACAATCAACATAATCAGCATATGTAGAGATACTAAAATGCACACGAATAGTACGTGTTACCTTAACCTTGCCGCTGTTGTTGAACCATTGGATGTAGTAAGGATGTGGATGTGGTCTTGTGGTGAGAGATAGCTTCTCCACCATATCCATGCTAGCCAAGTTGTTGCAGCTCCCTCCATCTATGATGACGCGAACAGAACGTTCCTTCACAACTCACTTTGTATGGAACAAATTATGCCTCTGATTTTGCTCAGCTTGTGTAACCTGCATACTCAAAACACATTGATCAACTAAACATTCATACTTGTCAGCATCTTCAGCAGCCATGTATTGCGTCTGATGATCAGAATCATCTCCACCGTGTTCTTCATGTGTAATAAGAGCCAAAGTCTCCTCATCATAGTCACTAGAGTTCTCATACCCACCATCCTCTGTAGCAATCATCACACGTTGAGATTTTCATTCTCTCGCAAAATGTCCTCTTCCCTTACAACGATGACAAATAAGATCACTTGTCTGCCCTGTTGATGCCATGGAAGAAGAAGAGCTCTGCGCAGGCCCGGCAGGTGTGCTCTTGGCAGATAGTGGTGGTTGTGCCTGCTTTCTTGTATCACGGCTGGAGGTGGCACCTAATGGAGATATTGGTGCAGTGGAAGCATAGGATGCACGTGGTGTCCATGATGAAGATCGACCTGCAAAAAAGTTAGTTCGCGCCAATGCCTGTCGATCCTGCACTTCACGTTCAGCTTTACAAGCAAGATGGAATAAACGAGTGATATTAGTATACTCCTTATACTTTAGAATGGTCTGAATCTCTCTATTTAATCCACCCAGAAAACGTGCAAGCATAGCTTCATTCTCCTAAACAATACCACATCTAATCATGCCAGTTTGTAATTCTAGATAATATTCTTCTATAGATTTTTTTCCTTGTCTTAAACGCTGCAATTTTTGAAGTAATTCACGTTGATAATATGGTGGAACCCAACGAGTACGCGTAGCAGTTTTCAAAGCAGCCCAAGTAGCTGGAATAGGATATAATGTACAATGCTCAGACCACCAAACACATGCAAAACTAGTGAAAGCACAAACAGCAGTAGGAACACGTCTCTCCTTGGTATATTGTAAACATGTAAATCGTTGTTCAGTTTCTAAGTCCCAAGTAAGATATATATCAGGAACATATAGACCCTCAAATGGTGGAATATTCAATTTCAGTTTAGGGAGATGATCATGATCTCGTACCTGAGGGTGAGCCCTACCATTGTTATTATTTGCATGTGGACGACCTGGTGGTTACGGTGCTGGTGATTGCACGTAGTTCTGATTTTGACCAACCTCATCCTCGTAATCTTCCACAAAATCATCCTCCTCCGCATCAGCAGCAGGAGCCACAGAAGTATCAACAGCAGCACCAACAGTTTGGCCAGGTGCAAGAGGGAGACGGCTCGCTCGGCGGAGGGCTGTTTCGCGATGTGGAGGTAGTCGTCATCGTGGTTGTTGTTGTTGTTGTTGTTGTTGTTGTTGTTGTTGTTGTTGTTGTTGTTGTTGTTGTTGTTGTTGTTGTTGTTGTTGTTGTTGTTGTTGTTGTTGTTGTTGTTGTTGTTGTTGTTGTTGTTGTTGTTGTTGTTGTTGTTGTTGT
>NC_041390.1:288287492-288313215 GCF_002162155.2 Triticum dicoccoides
CGTCGTCGTCATCGTCGTCGTCGTCGTCGTCGTCGTTGTTGTTGTTGTTGTTGTTGTTGTTGTTGTTGTTGTTGTTGTTGTTGTAGAGGTGCGTTAGGTGCAACCGGTGGTGGTGGTGGAAGACGCGCGAGCAATTCATTAAACCTGTTATCGAGTTTTGTTTCGAACATCTTCTCCATGCCAACTATCTTCTCCATGGCCTCTTCAAATCTATTTAGCACATCTTGCACCTGTCCACTCATCATTTGCTGAAATTTATCATGCAACTCCTTATTCGTCATGTTCTCCCAGTCAGTCTCGTCAGCTTGTGATCCTGCCATGGTTAGCAACAATAGAAACACACAAGAATATGATCCTACAGACTACTAACAAGAGGTGGTGGTGGGTGTCACAAATCCGTTAAGCAAATCTCAAATTCTTACCAGTTCTTACCCAACAGCAGGCGGTGATCGGCAACCGTCGTAGTCAAAACTCTCAAAGCTTGGATAGAGCGAATACCAGGGAGAGTCAAACGCATGACGTAGATGTATGTGGAGCTGGGAAGGCTTATAATATGGTAGCAAAAAGGGTCAGCAATAATAAATTCAGAGATGCAAAGTTGAATAAATGCTCAACGACGGTACTGTGCTGATCCTAGGCTAGACCGTGCTAGAGACGCGAGCCTAGAACACTAACAAAGTCAAGACGCTGCACGTAAACAAGGGAGGAGCACGCTCTGAATTTTTTTTCTTTTTTTCCACTTTTTTTTTCACTTTTTTCCTCTTTTTTTTCTCCGCAACAATTTTTTTTCAAAAAAGTCTACAAATGGTCCAAAAACTGCCTAGCCAGAATTTTCCAGAGTTAGTTTTTTTTGAGTTTGGAACTATTTTTCTTCTACGGGTAGCATGAAAGTTCAGGAGTCCTACTCTATCACGACTCGGAGTATCACGTGATCTGGAAATCCAAAACAGAGTAACAAAATACTGGACTCGGACTAGGACTGGTGGCGAAGATGAATCTGGTGGAACTCGGACTGGTGGCGGCGATGAATCTGGTGGAACTCGGACTGGTGGCGGATATATGTTGTAGGTGGACTCGGATTGGCGTGAGGGCGGTGGATATGTGGTATATGGCAGCGGCGATGATGATGGTGGCATATGGCAGCGGCGATGGCGATGGTGGTATATGGCAGCGGTGACGATGATGGGGGTATATGGCAGCGGTAATGATGATGATGCGGCGGCGGCGTGACTACTTGTGAACAGAACTCGAAACTCTAAAGGACTAGACACTAAGACCAGCAACTAGACACGATGATGCAACCGCAAACTCAACAATGCAAAACCCTAAAAAGATTATGCAATGGCTCAGATTGGTTCGGATATGATGAACTAACCCTACTTTTTTGTGGCTTTTTCATGGACTGTAGGTATGAAGAACACACTCGATCTAAACTATGAAAAACTATAAAATCTCACCGAGCAACCTAAAAATCTGATACCACTTGATAGAGGTGAGGGGCCCGATCTTTCGATGAGATGGTGGCTATCGTTTTGGTAGAAGTCGACTTTGACGGTCCGACTACGAACGTGCGAGGACGTCGCGCATTAGCAATCGCTAAACCAACTCCGAGAGGTTATTGACCACGCCGGAGCACGATTAACCTGACCACGAGGGTCTATTTCCTGCCAGCAATGAAGAACAAGCAAGAAATTGAAATTGCAATCTGGATATTGCGAATATAAGAGGAAAGCTTTGTTGATGAAGGTGGGGTTCTGTGACATCTTGGTCTGGTCATTGGACACAAACGAAGTACGCGTAGTTGCAGCTATGGCGAACTTTTAATCTAAACAAAACCCAAAGTCTAAACGATGCCCTAAGGGGTGTATATATGGAGGAGAGAAGGGGAATTTCGTGGCCCTTGGTGGAGGGGTTCGAAACAAACCCTAACTCTTGTTTCCCCACACATACAGACTCTAAAAACAGCCTATACTTAAGTATTTCGAAAATACATGGGCCTGGCCCAATAATAAGGTGACGCAGCACCTAGAATAGTCTCTGGACGAAATTTATGAAGTGGCATCTTATATATTTCGTCCAAGGCTTCATGCACTCATTATGGTGGCTTCAAAGTCCTGAAATCATCACTTGTAAGTCCGTTCTTGTTCCTCTTGCGCATGCCATCATATCCATGCTTGAACTTGCTCCAAGGTTCATCTTTCTTGTCCAAGGTAGGCCCTTCATTTGTAAGCAAAACAAATGTATCCAATTTAGGCAGCATCATATTCATGAACATTAGAATCGTTACCAAGAAATGAAAGTACCTGATAATTCAATTGGCGTGCGCGGGCTCCAGTAATTGGTCCAGTATGTATAACAGCAGGGGCTGTGGGTGTAACAATGGTATTGATGTCCTCATCAGTGGGTGCAGGAATAAGTGGAGGGGAGCCACGATGGGCCCACGAGGCAGGGGGCACGCCTAGGGGGGTGGGCGCGCCGTGGACCCTCGTGGCCAGGTGCTTGCTCCCCCTGCCGTGTTCTCAGTGCCTGATATTCTCAGATATTCCAGAAAAAATCATATTTAAATTTTAGGGCATTTGGAGAACTTTTATTTTCGGGGTATTTTTATATTGCACGGATAATCAGAAAACAGACAGAAATTACTATTTTTGCTTTATTGCAACTAAATAACAGAAAGTAAAGGGAGGATACAGAGAAATGTGCTTTCTAACTTCATCCATCTCATGCTCATCAAAAGGAATCCACTAACAAGGTTGATCAGGTCTTGTTAACAAACTCATTCCGAATAACATGGAACCAGAGAATTTTTGAATAACACTAGGTTACCTCAGCGGGGAT
Organism: Triticum dicoccoides; assembly: GCF_002162155.2. NCBI lineage: Eukaryota > Viridiplantae > Streptophyta > Magnoliopsida > Poales > Poaceae > Triticum > Triticum dicoccoides. The sequence goes on from NC_041390.1 coordinate 288,290,331, forward strand.
ATGCACATCCCCAACAATAAGAATATCATATTTCTTCTTGACAGTAGGAAGAGGAAATTCAAAGCCTCCAAAAATAATCGATGGAATTTTTCCAATAGAATTGATACTGTGGACTTGAGGTTGTTCCCTCGGAAAGTGTACCGTATGCTCATTACCATTAACATGAAAAGTGACATTGCCTTTGGTGCAATCAATAACAAGCCCTGCAGTATTTAAAAAGGGTCTTCCAAGAATAATAGACATACTATCGTCCTCGGGAATATTAAGAATAACAAAGTCTGTTAAAATAGTAACGTTTGCAACCACAACAGGCACATCCTCACAAATACCGACTGGTATAGCAGTTGATTTATCAGCCATTTGCAAAGATATTTCAGTAGGTGTCACCTTATTCAAATCAAGTCTACGATATAAAGAGAGAGGCATAACACTAACACCGGCTCGAAGATCATATAAAGCAGTTTTAACATAGTTTCTTTTAATGGAGCATGGCATAGTGGGTACTCCTGGATCTCCAAGTTTCTTTGGTATTCCACCCTTAAAAGTATAATTAGCAAGCATGGTGGAAATCTCAGCTTCCGGTATCTTTCTTTTATTAGTGACAATTTCTTTCATATACTTAGCATAAGGATTCATTTTGAGCATATCAGTTAATCGCATACGTAAAAAGATAGGTCTAATCATTTCAGCAAAGCGCTCAAAATCCTCATCATCCTTTTTCTTGGATGGTTTGGGAGGAAAAGGCATGGGTTTCTGAACCCATGGTTTTCTTTCTTTACCGTGCTTCCTAGCAACAAAGTCTTTCTTATCATAACATTGATTCTTTGATTGTGGGTTATCAAGATCAACAGCAGGTTCAATTTCTATATCATTATCATTACTAGGTTGAGCATCAACATGAACATCATCATTAACATTCTCACTAGTTTCATGTTCATTACCAGATTGTGTTTTAGCATCAGAAATAGAGATATCATTTGGATTCTCAGGTGTTTCAGCAATAGGTTCACTAGAAGCATGCAAAGTCCTATCATTTTTCTTTTTCTTCCTTTTAGAAGGAGTAGTTGCATCTATATTATTTCTCTGAGAATCTTGCTCAATTCTCTTAGGGTGGCCTTCAGGCCACTCTAACAGCATTATCATTATTCTTATTATTCAATTCATTGAGCAAATCACTTTGAGCTTTAAGTACTTGTTCTACTTGAGTGGTGACCATAGAAGCATGTTTACTAATGAGTTTAAGTTCACCTTTAACTCTAGACATATAATCACCCAAGTGTTCAATCATATAAGCATTTTGTTTCAATTGTCTACAAAAGTAAGCATTGAAGTCTTCTTGCCTAACCATAAAGCTATCAAACTCATCCAAACATTGGCTAGCAAACTTAGTAGGAGGGATTTCAGCTTTATCATATCTATAGAGAGAACTTACCTTTACCACCTGTGTCGGGTTATCAAGACCATGTGTTTCTTCAATAGGTGATGGATTAAAATTATGCATTTCTTCGACAAGCGATAAATTAAGACCATGTATTTCTTCAATAGGAGGTAAATTCTTAACACCTTCAGCTTTAATACCCTTTTCTTTCATGGATTTCTTTGCCTCTTGCATATCTTCAGGACTGAGAAATAGAACACCCCTTTTCTTCGGAGTTGGTTTAGGAATAGGCTCGGGAGTTGGCTCAGGAAGTGTCCAATTATTTTCATTTGTCAACATATTATTCAATAGAATTTCAACTTCATTCGGTGTTCTTTCCCTGAAAACAGAACCAGCACAACTATCCAGGTAATCTCTGAAAGCATCGGTTAGTCCATTATAAAAGATATCAAGTATTTCATTTTTCTCAAGAGGATGATCAGGCAAAGCATTAAGTAATTGGAGAAGCCTCCCCCAAGCTTGTGGGAGATTCTCTTCTTCAATTTGCACAAAATTATATATATCCCTTAAGGCAGCTTGTTTCTTATGAGCAGGGAAATATTTAGCAGAGAAGTAATAAATCATATCCTGGGGACTACACACACAACTAGGATCAAGAGAATTAAACTATATCTTAGCATCACCCTTTAATGAGAACGGAAATATTTTAAGGATATAAAAGTAGGGAGTTCTCTCATCATTAGTGAACAGGGTGGCTATATCATTTAATTTAGTAAGATGTGCCACAACAATTTCAGATTCATAGCCATAAAAAGGACCAGATTCAACCAAAGTAATTATATCAGGATCAATAGAGAATTCATAATCCTTATCAGTAACAAAGATAGGTGAAGTAGCATAAGGAGGATCATATTTCATTCTAGCATTCAGAGTTTTTTGTTTAAGCTTAGCTAATACTTTCTTAAGATCACTACTATCATTGCAAGCAAGAAAATCTCTAGCAGTTTCTTCATCCATAACATAGCCCTCAGGCACAATAGGTAATTCATATTTATTAGGAGAGCCTTCATTATCACTTTCATCAATATTATCAGTTTCAATAATTTCATTCTCCCTAGCCCTAGCAAGTTGTTCATCAAGAAATTCACCAAGTGGCACAGTAGTATCAACCATAGAAGTAGTTTCATCATAAGTATCATGCATAGAAGAAGTGGCATCATCAATAATATGCGACATATCAGAATTAGTAGCAAAAGCAGGTTTGGGTGTCGCAAGCTTACTCAAAACAGAAGGTGAATCAAGTGCAGAGCTAGATGGCAGTTCCTTACCTCCCCTCGTAGTTGAGGGATTAATCTTGGTTTTTGGATCTCTCAAGTTCTTCATAATGATAAGCAGATAAATCCCAAGTGACTCAAAGAATAGAGCTATGCTCCCCGGCAACGTCGCCAGAAAATAGTCTTGATAACCCACAAGTATAGGGGATCGCAACAGTTTTTGAGGGTAGAGTATTCAACCCAAATTTATTGATTCGACACAAGGGGAGACAAAGAATATTCTCAAGTATTAGTAGCTAATTTGTCAATTCAACCACACCTGGAAACTTAATATCTGCAGCAAAGTGTTTAGTAGCAAAGTAATATGATAGTAGTGGTAATGGTAGCAAAAGGTAACGATAGCAAAGGTAATATTTTTGGTGTTTTGTAGTGATGATAACAATAGCGACGGAAAAGTAAATAAGCGAAGAACAATATATGGAAAGCTCGTAGGCATTGGATCGGTGATGGAGAATTATGCCGGATGTGCTTCATCATGTAACATCATAACCTAGGGTGACACAGAACTAGCTCCAATTCATCAATGTAATGTAGGCATGTATTCCGAATATAGTGATACGTTCTTATGGAAAAGAACTTGCATGACATCTTTTGTCCTACCCTTCCGTGGCAGCGGGGTCCTAGCGAAAACTAAGGGATATTAAGGCCTCCTTTTAATAGAGTACCGGACCAAAGCATTAACACATAGTGAATACATGAACTCCTCAAACTACGGTCATCACCGGAAGTGGTCCCGATTATTGTCACTTCGGGGTTGCTGGATCATAACACAATGTAGGTGACTATAGACTTGCAAGATAGGATCAAGAACTCACATATATTCATGAAAAAATAATAGGTTCAGATCTGTAATCATGGCACTTGGGCCCTAGTGACAAGCATTAAGCATAGCAAAGTCATAGCAACATCAATCTCAGAACATAGTGGATACTAGGGATCAAACCCTAACAAAACTAACTCGATTACATGATAAATCTCATCCAACCCATCACCGTCTAGCAAGCCTACAATGGAATTACTCACGCACAGCGGTGAGCATCATGAAATTGGTGATGGAGGATGGTTGATGATGACGATGGCGACGGATTCCCCTCTTCGGAGCCCCAAACGAACTCCAGATTAGCCCTCCCGAGAGAGTTTAGGGCTTGGCAGCGGCTCCGTATCATAAAACACGATGAATCCTTCTCTCTTATTTTTTCTCCCCGAACACGAATATATGGAGTTGGAGTCGAGGTTGGTGGAGCTCCAGGGGACCCATGAGGCAGGCGCGTGCCCCCCACCCTCGTGGCTAGGGTGTGGTCCCCCTAGCCTTGATTCTTTGCCAATATTTTTTATTATTTCCAAAAATAATCTCTGTGGAGTTTCAGGTCATTCCGAGAACTTTTGTTTCTGCACAAAAATAACACCATGGCGATTCTGCTGAAAACAATGTCAGTCCGGGTTAGTTCCACTCAAATCATGCAAGTTAGAGTCCAAAACAAGCGCAAAAGTTTTTGGAAAAGTAGATACGACGGAGACGTATCAGTGGTTTCTACAAACTTTAAAAGAAGATCTCCACATAGTGAACACATCACCTTGGACAGTGATGAGTGATAGACATAAAGGAATAATTAATGTTGTAGCTGCTCCATTCCCTGAAGCACAACACATGTTTTGTGGGAGGCAGCTATATCAAAAATTTGCAAAGAAGTGGAATGGTGAGAACCTAAAGAACAAGCTATGGGCAATTGCAAGGTCCTACAATGAAATTGACTGGAGGAAAAATATGGAGGAGATGAATGACTTAAATCTGGAAGCTTATGAGTACCTAGAAGGAATTGAACCAAGTTCATGGTGCATGGCATTTTTCCAAGAATTACCAAAGTGTGACCTGCTACTAAACAATAATTGTGAGTTCTTTAATAAGTAAGTTTCCAATTCCTTTTCCATTGAGATATCTCTTGGAATATTGTTTTCACTCTACTTTTAGATTTAGGTGGTTTGAATTTATATTGTGAACTGAAATTGTTTTGTATCAATGAGGGTGGATACTTGATGCTAGGGAGCTTCCTGTCATGAGCATGTTAAAAAATCAAAAATCAATTGTCTACAAGGTTTTATAACAAGAACAAGATAAGTGAAGAGTGGTGTGGAACTATATATCCTAAGATCAGAAAGATACTTGATAAGAATGCAGAGATAGCTAATTATCGGTCATTGCCTACTAGGAAAGGTGTCTTTAGTGTGTTGGGACTGATTGGTGAATACAAGGTCGACATAAAAAATTTACACATGTTCATGCAAAGCTTGGCAGTTAACAGGCATACCATGTAGACATGCCATATCTTGTCTCAGAGGTGAAAGAATCAAACCTGAGACTGTTGTCTCACCATGCTATAGTATTGCAGCTTTCAAGCAAGTATATGGTGAAATTATTATGCCTCACAGAGACCCAAGAGAGTGGTGAAAGATGAATGTTGCTCCTGTTTTGCCACCACTATATGAAAAATAGGGAGGTCTAGCAAAAAAGAAAGAAGAATCCTGTAGAGACTGATGAAGGCACGTTGAGCTGGCATGGTGCAATTTCTCATTGCAGTATTTGTAGGTTAGTTGATCATAATAAAAGAACTTGCCCTAAGAAAGGAGTACAAGGACAATAGCGTGAGGCAGGGCAAGGTCATCAAGATGAGCAAGGGCAAGGGGAGCAACCTGAGGTAGGGAAAGGTCATCAAGATGAGGCAAGGCAAGGGGATCAAAGGCAACAAGAGGAGGCAGTACAGGGAAAAAACTCAATTCCTAGTCATATTGCAAAAAGACCAAATTACCAGTGAAAGAAATATTATTTCAACTACTCCCTCCGTCTAGACTTACTTGTTGCTTTATTACTTGTAGCATGTAAGTTGCTAGCTCACTCTCTAGAACTGATGTTATTGCTCTTGAATTGTAGACCACATCTTCTGGAAGTGCTAGTGGATCTGGTGTGACACAAGTCTATGAGTAGAACATGTGTGTACTGGACATACTAATGCAACCTGTAAGTCCCTTTGAACTTTTGAACAACTCATGCAAACTCATTCTAAAACTCATCTACTATATGTTTGCACATTCAGTCACAACCATTCCAAACTTCCCAAGCACCAAGATCTCTTCCTGAAAATCATTTTCTTGCAAGCCAAAGAGATGATCTGCCAGTGACAAAACAAACCACAAAAATAGTCCATGTAGCACCAAAGAAGAAGAAACATAAGGAGACGATCAAGGAGAAGGAGAATCTTCTTCCTAGGAAAAAGAAGTAGAAGTTCAAGTGAACATGCTGGACATAACTTGGTTTCATTTTGGACAGAGTTAGTTAGTGCCTTCTGAAAGTGGAGGCTTTATTTTGGCCTTATGTAATATGGTGCTGCATCATGGAGAGTGCAACCCAGTACCACATTACATAGTTGCTTCATGTTATGTTCCTATAAGAGTAACACACACACACACACACATGTATGTCTCTGTTAAGTTGCAACATCGTTTCTCTATTTTTCATTTGTCCACACCATTTTTCCACTATGTTAGATCATTGCCTAGTAACTGAATTGAAATTAAAATACAAACATGACAATGTGCCACACCATCTTTGCTACATCATTTCATTACATACTTGACAGCGAAGCACTACTGAACAAGTGTGCAATATCATTTCATTGCACATACAACCATCACTACTAACATCAACACTAACACAAACACTACGATTTTACACAGCAACAACAGCTCATCCACCTTTTTCACGTATTCAGTGCAACCATTGACTTCCAGCCACTACTGCATCTATAGTGACTCTACAGGTTGCACCTCCCCTGCTTGTACTCCTCCTATGACTGCACCTAAGGCATCAACAAAAATTCCAATAGATGCCAAATACTCAACGTAATTATCTAGACCATCCTACCAGTGGTAAAACTCGCATCCCTGAGGCCCTTTCTGCTCACGGAAGAAAAAATTAGGAAAAAAGATGGAAACCAAATTAGATACGACAAGTGAGAGATTTTCTTACCCGATGATTTGGACACTTGTAGAAAATTCGACCTGGGTTCGTGATGTAGGGTGGAACCCTAGGGGACGATCTTTCACAATTTGGATGGGAATTCCCGAAGAACACAGAAGAACAAACAAGAGGAAAACACACAAATCAACTAGATTGGATCACACATGTGCTAGATTCACATACACAGAGAGAGATAAAGGTCCAAACACCAAAAAAGAAGGATACACGGTAGCTAGTTCATCCCGATCTGTGAGGAAAGAGGTCTTGAATCCACTTGGGGGATCTTCTCCTTGAGGAGGCCTTGGTCTCCTAAGGAGTAGGGGTACAAGTGGATGAGCAAAGCTCTATCTCTCGAAATGAGCAATCACAATGCTAACCCTAAAGTGTAGGTACAGGAGTATATATAGTCTAGGGGACGAAAAGGGTGCATGGGCCTCGACCCGTTACTGTGTGCACATAGAGGGGGCTGGATGTCCCGAAGTTAGGCCGGATTTTCGGGCCTTCCCATTGGCCCAGTGTCCAGGCTAGGGGGCTGGATGTCCAGGCTGGCCTCGGCCAGTTTTTGTAGCATTCTGTAAGGAGGGGACGGATTTCTGGGCTCGCGCCGGATGTCGGGGGCAGTTGGGCCGGATGTCCGGGCCCTGTAGGTTTGGCTACTGGGTGGCTGCTGCTGTTGTAGTTCCCAGGGGCCGGATGTCCCTGTCTCGGGGCCAGATGTTCCGGGTCCTGGGGACTTCTCTGGTTCCTTTCGTCAATCCTCTTCTTCCATGCACTTGGGGACTTGTCCATCATCACGAGCATCTCCACGAGGGTGTTCTTCATACCTAATCACACATAGCATTTCGGCTTTAGGTAGTAGCCATGTCTCAAGTGGGTCATATGGGATATCACTAAGGAGAGATGTCACCTCGGTTTCGAGAGCTCTAGCACGTGCTCATGTTGTCGGTGCACTTGGCACTTGAGGAGACATAGGTAGTTCCATGGGGATGACCATAGGATGCTCCACATCATCTCCCCCTCCCTTGGGAAAGATCCGACCTCAGATCGAAAACCTCATCACCATGGTAGGGAGAGAGATCCTTGATGTTGAAGATATCGCTCACATTTTACTTGTCGCACGGTATGTCGATCTTGTAGGCATTGTCATTGTAGCGTGCAATCACCTTGAAGGGGTCGTTAGCTCGAGGTAGTAGTTTGGACTTGTGTTCGTTGGGGAAGTGTTCCTTGCGAAGGTCTAGCCACACAAGATCTTCAATGTTGAATATCATGAGATGCTTGTTGGTGCTGATCTTCGCCGCGAGGCGGTGTACTTGACGCTCGATTGCTTGTCTTTTATCTTCATGCACCTTCTTGAGATAGCTCGCTCGTGCGCTCACATCCTTGTTGATGCACCCTTGTAGAGGTAGTGGTAGAATGTCCAATGGGGATAGCGGATTAAAACCGTAGACTACTTCGAATGGGGACTTGCCTGTTGTCGAATGTCTTGCATGATTCTAGGCATACTCATCGATAGGTAAACACTCCTCCCACTCCTTGATGTTCTTCTTGATCAACATGCGTAGGAGAGTAGATAGCGTCTGGTTCGTGACCTCCGTTTGGCCGTCAGTTTGTGGATGGTATGCCGAAGAGAATAAGAGCTTGATTCTGAGCTTGGCGCATAGAGTCTTCCAAAAGTAGCTAAGGAACTTGACGTTGCGGTCCAAGACAATAGTCTTTCGCACTCCATGTAGATGCAATATTTCCCTATAAAAGACATTTGCAATATTTCGTCTATCTTGTGGCATGGAAGAAAATGTGCCATCTTAGAGAAACGGTCCGCAAGAACAAAAACCGAATCTTTTCCATTTTCAGTCCTAGGCAAACCAAGTACAAAGTCCATACTAATATCTTCCCATGGGTGATATGGCACATGAACTGGCATATAGAGACCATGGGATTGATCTTGAGACTTAGTTTTGTGACATGTAGAGCATTGGTTGGTGTAGCGGGAGATGTCATGAAACATCTTTGGCCAAAAGTAGTTCTTGGATAGCGTAGAGAATGTCTTGTCATGTCAAAAGTGTCCCATAAGTCCTCCTCCATGAGTCTCTTGCAAAAGTAAGGAACAAAGAGAAGACTCGTGTATACAAAGCTTGTTAGCTCTCATTAGATAATCATCCTTGATATACTATCGCTCCCAAGATGTATGCGTCAAGCATTTGACATAAGGAATAGCAAAACTAGGATCATGCACATACAAGTCTTTTATGTGCTCAAATCCAATGAAATTTAATTCAAGTTGAGTTACTAGCATGCATTTACGGGAAAGAGTGCCCGCCACAACATTTTCCTTGACTTTGATGTACTTGATCACATAAGGAAAAGACTCAATGAACTCGATCCATTTGGCATGTCGCTTATTCAATTTTTGTTTGACCTTTAAGGTATTTAAGCGTCTCATGATCCGTATGGATGACAAATTCACGAGGGCGAAGGTAATGCTCCCATACATGAAAGACTCCCACTAAAGCATATAGTTATTTGTCATAGATGGGGTAGTTAAGTTGCGCTCTGGAAAGTTTCTCACTAAAGTAAGCTAACGGGTGCTTCTCTTGCATCAACACACCTCCTATGCCATTACCACTAGTGTCGCAATGCACTTCTAAAGTTTTCTCAAAATTGGGCAATGCAAGCATGGAGCATGTGTAAGAAAATTCTTAAGCTCATGAGATGCAGTATCTTGGGATGGTCACCAAACAAATGGTGCATTCTTCTTACTCAAGGAATGCAATGGTGATGCAATAGTGCTCAAGTCCTTAACAAAATGACGATGGAATCCGGCTAAGAGAAGCAAGCTACACACTTATTGCAAGTTGGTTGGTTGTGGCCAAGTTTTAATAGCATCAATTTTAGCTTCATGTACATGAACACCCTTAGATGACACAACAAAACCCAAGAAAACAAGCTTGTCAATACCAAATGTGCATTTCTCCATGTTAGTGTAAAGTCACTCGTTTCAAAGAGCTTGCAAAACAACTCTAAGATGGGTGACATGATCTTTGAGAGATTCGCTAAACACAAGTATATCGTCAAAGTAGACCACAACAAATATGCCAATGTATTTGTGAAGAACGTAATGCACCACACACATAAAAGTGCCAGGTGCTTCGGATAAGCCCATAGGCATGACCAACCACTCATACAAGCCAAACTTGGTTTTGAAAGCGGTTTTCCATTCATAACCTTCTTGAATGCGGATTTGGTAATACCCACTTTTAAGATCATTTTTAGAGAAAATTGTGGCTCTGCTAAGCTCATCTAGCATATCGTCAAGGCATGGTGGTAGAATTTAAGTTGAATGGGATCCCTATAACGAATGGTGGTAGAATTTATGAGTCAGCAATCAGAACACATACCAAAACTACCATCCCTCTTGGGCACAAGTATAACCAGAACTGCACAAGGACTTAAGTTTTCACGTACATGCCCATTGTCAACGAGGTGTTGTACTTGCCTTTGGATTTCCTTGGTTTTTCGGGGTTGACGCGGCAGGGTGCCTTGCTCGGTAAAGGTGCGCCGGGGATGAGGTCGATGCGGTGTTCAATGCCTCGTAGTGGAGGTAGTCTCGGAGGTATCTCACCGGGGAAGATGTGTGCGAACTCTTGCAATAGAGTAGACAATACTAAAGGTAGATGGTGAGAGGTGTTAGTTCTTGCCGCTTCGTCTTCGCACACTAGGACATAGTGCATAACACTCAAGGGATTCTCACACACTTCTCTAATATCTCTTTTGGTGGCTAAATGAACGAGGTTTTTCTTATCGCTCATCATGGAGGCACTCATTTTTGGCTTGTGGCGCTCACTCTCTTTTTGGTGGTTCACTCTCTTACTATTCTCTCCATGATGGGTAGTTGCTTGTTTGTCGGTGATCGCTTGACTTGGCGACATGGGTTGTAGCATGTACCCCTTTCCCTTCATCTTGAATCTATAGTGATTGGTTTGCCCATTGTGGATGATGCCGTAGTCGAATTGCCAAGTGAAAGGATCGAGATGGACCTAGAGGGGGGGGGGTGAATAGGTACAATTACAAATTTTAATTCTCACTTAGCAATTTTTGGCTATAATGCGGAATGTGAAGGTGAGCCTATCAATTGCAAAGATGATACAATGAGCTAAGCAAGGTTAGCAAGTATTACAAGAATGTGAATAACTAAGCACACTATGGAACAAGTAAAAACAAACAGACAAGTAACCACAAGTAGGGAGCTAGGGTTAGAAATAACCGCAACTCTGAGAGACAAGGATGTATGCCGACGTTCACTTCCTTGGAGGGAAGCTACGTCACCATTTAGAGAGGTGGATGTTACCACGTAGGCACACCAACACCACGGAGGCTCACCATATTCTCTCTTTGAGATATCACCACGAAGGCGATTCTTAACCACTAGTGGTAGACCTTGGGGTGGTCTCCAAACCCTCACAAACTTTTCGGGGGTAATCACAATGGTCGATTCATCTCTGAAGAACTCCTACCGCCTAGGAGTCTCCAATCTCCAAGAGTAACAAGAACGATGGGGAAAAGCTCAAGACTTGCTCAAATCACAAATTCCCTTGGCCCAAAGAAGGGGAAGGAGTGGATCTATCACTTGATTGGACAACTTCTCACAAATGCTCTCAAATCCCTCCGGGGTCTAAGATTTGGTGTATGAGTGTGTGAGAGAGAGTGAAATGTGTTCTAGGGTTTTCTCAAAGTGAATGGTCAATGTTATCCCGTGGAGGAAGAAGGCTATCACTACAAAAAAATACACTTCCGTGATGATACGTGTTTGTCGCAGTAGGTCATGTTTTTTGTCATGCATGTACATCCATGATGATTTTATGACAGAATCAAGATAGTCACACCTGTGCTGTTGTAGAAGCGTTCCATGACATTACCAAAATTATCATCACGGAAGTGTCCACTTCCATGACGATAAATCGCGCATCATAGAAGTGCTTTCGTCAAGGGTGACCGACACGTGGCATCCACCGTAACGGGTCGCTGTTAAGCTATCGGGTTTCGGTTTAGATCCGATAACCCGTTAACAGCCCCGACCAATAGGGATTTTCCACGTGTAAAATTATCATTGGCTATAGCAACCACGTGTCAGCACCCAAAAAGGATAGGTTTCAACCGCCCAATGGACAAGAGGTGCCTATGAGACGTCGACACGTGGCAAGGCCCAACAGCAGCCCATTTATGTTAAAAAGGCCGGCCCAGTCAAAATTAGCGGGCTGGCCCATTAACGGCCTGCTTGCAGATGACCCATTCACAGTTAAGGCCCGTACGACTATTGTCAAATCAGCCCGTCAAAGGCCCATTCCAAAATTGTCATCATCGCGACCCATGGTCACTTCTGGCCCCTTAATAGTCCGCTAAATATTTGGGCCGAATTACGGCCCGGTGTGTTTCCGGCCTGTTAAAGGTCCTCCTTCATTTGGGCCCATTTTTTGGCCCTTGAAACTTTCAGCCCATAAACGACATGAAGGATTTGGGTCATATTCAGCCATGTCTGACATTCGGCCTGTTAGAGCCCCACTGTAGATTTGGGCCACTTCCAGCCTGTTGTGATTTTCGGCCTGTTAACATCAGACGAAATCCATGGGCCATATGTGGCCCAACGTCACATCGGGCCTTTTAACAGCCCATATAAAACTGATACTAATCAAGCCTGACCGAACTTCCAGCCTGTTAAAGGCCCGTGTAGTAGGTCGGTGCATTTACGGCCCATCTAAATTTTGTCCTGTGAACGATTCGCATGTAAATGGGCCACCACGAGCTGAGATACATTTCGGCCTGCTAATGACTAGTGGGTTATTTGGCACAGTCAGGGCCCATTCTCACTTTCGGCCTATTAAAGGCCCATGTTATTTATGGGTGTCAGTGTCAAAACCTGCAGATCTCGGGTAGGGGGTCCCAAACTGTGTGTCTAAGGATTGATGGTAACAAGGGACAAGTGGGACACAATGTTTTCCCAGGTTCGAGCCCTCTTGATGGAGGTAAAACCCTACGTCCTGCTTGATTGTATTCGATGAGAATATGGGTTACAAGAGGTGATCTACCTTGAGATCATAATGGCTAATGTCTAGCTGTCTAGCCTATGAGAATTCTGATAGCCTCTACGGACTAAGCCCTCCAGTTTATATACACACTGGAGGGGCCTAGGGTTGTACAGAGTCGGTTTGTAGGGGAAGGAAATAACATATCCGGACACCAATCTTGCCATCCACGCATACCCGAGCACGGGGAAAAGTCTTCTGTTTGTATCTTCACGGCCCATCATTGGTCGATGGACAGCACGCGGACTGCGGCTGGGCCATGGTGAGCAAGCTTCACAATGCCGTCTGGCCCAAAGGGGCATTTGTGGAGACAGTCAAGGCGTGGCAGTAGGAGTGGTTCTACATCACCGAACCCCGCAACCCCAACTGGGCAGCCACGCCCGATTTCAGATCCGGACCCCCCACTAGGCTCACCTCCTGGACTGCTAAGGGCCATGACTGGGGCTCCACGACGGAGGTGCAGATGCTACAAAAGCGCATCACCAACATGATAGGCAAAAACACCAGATCACAGACGTGATTCAGGTGATGCTCTTCCGCCGGACTCTTCCTTGCCAACTGATACGTCCATTTTGCATCATGCTTTTATATCGATATTTATCGCATTATGGACTGTTATTTCACTTTATATCACAATACTTATGGCTATTCTCTCTTATTTTACAAGGTTTACATAAGGAGGGAGAATGCCGGCAGCTGGAATTCTGGGCTGGAAAAGGAGCAAATATTAGAGACCTATTCTGCGCAACTCCAAAAGTTCTGAAACTCCACGGAACGTCTTAAAAGAAATAAAGAAAAATCCACGCCAAAGATGAAGGCCAGGGGGGCCACACCCTTCTCACGAGGGTGGGGGGCGCCCCCCTAGGGCGTGCCCCCTACCTCATGGGCCCCCTGGTGGCTCTCCGATGCCCATCTTCTCCTATATGAGGTCTTTCGATGAGAAAAAATAAGGAGGAACTTTTTGAGACGAGACTCCGCCGTCACGAGGCGGAACCTTGGCGGATCCAATCTAGAGCTCCAGCAGAGCTGTTCTGCGGGGGACACTTCCCTCCCAGAGGGGGAAATCATCACCATCGTCATCACCAATGCTCCTCTCATCGGGAGAGGGCAATCTCCATCAACATCTTCACCAGCACCATCTCATGTCCAAACCCTAGTTCATCTATTGTATCCAATTCTTGTCTCAAAGTCTGGGATTGGTGCTAGTAGGTTGCTAGTAGTGTTGATTACTCCTTGTAGTTGATGCTAGTTGGTTTAATTGGTGGAAGATCATATGTTCAGATCCTATATGCATATTATTACCCCTCTGATTATGAACATGAATATGCTTTGTGAGTAATTACGTTCATTCCTGAGGACAAGGGAGAAGTCTTGCTATGAGTAGTCATGTGTGGTGTTATGTGAACGTCGACTACATAACACTTCACCATTATTTGGGCCTAGAGGAAGGCATTGGGAAGTAATAAGTAGATGATGGGTTGCTAGAGTGATAGAGGCTTAAACCCTAGTTTATGCGTTGCTTCGTAAGGGGCTGATTTGGATCCACATGTTTCATGCTATGGTTAGGTTTACCTTAATACTTTTGTTGTAGTTGCGGATGCTTGCAATAGAGGTTAATCATAAGTGGGATGCTTGTTCAAGTAAGAACAGCACCCAAGCACCGGTCCACCCACATATCAAATTATCAAAGTATCGAACGCGAATCATATGATCGCGATGAAAGCTAGCTTGACGATATTCCCATGTGTCCTCGGGAGCGCCTTTCCTATTATAAGAGTTTGTTCCGACTTGTCCTTTGCTACAAAAGGATTGGGCCACCTTGCTGCACTTTATTTACTTTTGTTACTTGTTGCTCGTTACAATTTATCCTATTACAAAACTATCTGTTACCACTTATTTCAGTACTTGCAGAGAATACCATGCTGAAAACCGCTTATCATTTCCTTCTGCTCCTCGCTGGGTTCGACACTCTTACTTATCGAAAGGACTACGATAGATCCCCTATACTTGTGGGTCGTCACCAACTCCGGGCCTATCACATGTGGGAGTTTAATCCGGAGGAGCCACGGACCTTAAAGCACTTCTTCGGCACGATGCACGAAGACATTTGGAAGCTGCTCTTAAAGTCCCAAAAAACATGGCCGAAGAAGACCGAAGACATTGGTCTCGACATCGAGAATCCGACCTCGCCGGCAAGCATGATTTTCCCGAGTACCTATCCGATAAATAAGTTTAGACATAATGTATTGCCTGTCCTTCGTATAGGGTTGGACGGTGAAGGTGGAGCGGATCAAGTGTCCGGCACCATTGCCCGAAGACCCACCCACACCCCAGCTGACAGAGATGCTGGTCCCGACGCCTTATCAGGCACCGGAGAAAAAGGCGAAGAAGAAGAAGGGCAAGGAGGCCAGAGGCTGCCCCCGCCACAAGAGTCCTTTGGATGCGGTGTCCGGAGAGACCGAAGCCCTCTCTTCCCACGAGGGAGATGAGGAATAAGAGGAGGAGAAAGTGGAAAGCGACTCCCTCTTAAGGGGAAGAAGAAGAGGGCGGCCTCCGCAGACCCGGAGGGGGGCGGTGCCCAAGAGGGGGAAGATGGCCCTCTTGGATGGTTCGGACTCGGGGTCCGAACTAGTCCCCAAGTGACCTCCCAGGGTGAAGCCCCTGGCCGAATCATAAGTATCAAAAGATCTACTATTTATCTTCAGTCTTCCTATTTTCATTATATAAGTTATTATGCCATGTGCCTTTCATCCCTCCCCGTGATCTCCCGAACACTTCACTATCGGAGGGGAGTTCTCTGCCACCTAAGATGGCAGAGAGCGAGACGCCGCCACGAGCCCCCTCACCTATCACAATGGAGGGCACCAAGGTGTCGTCCCGAAGGACCTCTCCTAACCGAGGGGGGAGGGGGAGAGCGAGGCCATTGAGAAGGTGCCCGAGGTTAATACCCCAATCGCCAAAGACTCAGGAGAGGTGATCCCCATAACTACCGATGGTGGGGCCCTCCAATAATCCGGGCCCCAGCCGGACACCATTCCGGATACCAATGTGGCTCCGGGATCAGGTGAGCAGCCCCCCTTCGAAGGAGGGGGGAGCATCAGCTCCGTTGGTGACCTCTACTAATCCGGAGGCACCGAACACTCTAGTGGAAGGACTGCAATGTGCTTCCATCGTGGAGGAGCACCACACCCTGATGGGTGTGGTGGTAGAGAAGGTTCAGTCTGCCAAGAACGGGCTGAATGAAGCCTTTACCAGCCTACTAACAGGCTTCGAGGTATGCGACATAATGCTCTAAACGCTTTTCCGCATATAGAGGAGTATACATGTATACCGATAGTAGCCCCTGAGGCTTTGTCCGGTGTAAAAGAAACCAGACAGAGGATCCACATAAAATTTGGGAAAGCTAACATGCGTCTCTGTTATTGTAACAGGCTTCCCTATTGGTGGCAACCGCCCAGGCCACCGAAGTTTACAAAATCAATCGGAAGCTTAAGGTGGCCGATGAAGAAATCGACCGCATTAACAAGCGGTTCGATGAGACACAAGGTATGTGTATAGTGTTAAAAGTTTAGTTGTTTATCATAAGTGATAGTTATATTCAGAGATTAACTTAAGTAATGCTTTGATTATGAGCATAGTTGGCGCAGCCGAGGTCAAGACCCTCAAAGGCGCCCTTGCCCAGGCCAAAAAGGAGGCAGAGGCAAATAAGGCAGCTGCTGACAAAGCAGCTGCCGAACTAAAGATCGAACAGGCCGCCCGCCGCCAACATGAAGCTCGGGTAGCCGAAGTTGAGCATGAGCTGAATGATGCCATCGGCAAGTGCGAGGCTTTGGAGGAGAAGGCTTCCACCCAGTCGACCAAACTCGCCAAGGCTCTCAATGATGCCAAGGCGGCACGGGTTGAGTCCCGAAGTGCTCGCGAGGAGATCCATCAAGCGAAGCAGATAGCGACTAGTAAGGCCTTTCTTTTGCAGAGTATTTTTGGAGGTCAGAGGTATGCTTTGCTCACACAAGTGTGGAGTTCTCCAGACACATTTGCGGATCTTCCGAGGAGTGCCGACGATGCTGCGCAGTTCTTCCGAGCCCAGGAGGGGAACTCGACCGAGAAGCTATTCTGGTCGCAGTTTCTTGCCCCGGAGCATCCGACACCTCTAAACGACCAGCTGAAGCAGCTAATGGAGCTGCATAGGGTGGCAGGCTTGGCCATGAAGGACTTAATTGTCCAACTCTGGCCGATCGAACCTATTCCCAGCAGCTACTTCGGTTTTGTGAAGCGTCTTGTCAATGCGCGGCCCCGCATAGACCCTATAAAGCGTTCGGCCAGCATAGAGGGTGCTCGGATGGCCTGTTCCTGTGTCAAGATGCACTAGGCAAAGATGAAAGCCACCGATGTGGTGACCATAGGCCCGCCCGAAGGCAAGGACCACCGCAAGCCGGAGCAGTACTTCGAAGACGTCCTTTCAGGGCCCCGAATAGTAAAGGGCCAGTGCTCTAAGGACGTGATATTTGATTAGGTGTGTGCGGGTCGTAAAAACTATGTTATGATCCCCTACTTGTAATATATTTGCGCTTTTTATCTTAAGCAATTTTCCTCCTGTGCGGCCGTTTAACTCTGAAAGTTGCCAGTCGTCGGCTTCAGCCCCCACATAGATGCTACGGGGGTGTTCGGCATAGCGCGTGACCACACTTTACCCAACGTCCTGGTCCAAGAAGGAGGTGTCCGCTAGGTGAACCAGGCAATTAGACTATGCGCTTTATTACTTTCACTTAGCCATAGGAGTTTGACGGTGGGGCTAAGTACTAGCCCCTTGTGCATGTGCGGCAATCCGAACTAAGGTTCCTTTTCCACGCGACTAGATGAAAACCAGCCCCTCGTATAACACGGAGTAAATCACTAACGATGTGCAGGAAGTCACCGATTCTTGGACCAGCTCTCGCTTTATCATGACAGTCAGTTTTCGGCTTTCTCTACTAAGGTATTTGACCGGATGAACCAGAAATACAATCATAGTAGTTCTCCCTTACTACCTTAGCCGAACGAGCGGAGCGTAACGTGGTAAGCATAGGAGCCGGGCATCCCAACTATAGACCAAAGACATGATTCGGAGCCGATGCATATAGTGCAATATTCGGGACACCGAAGAGTACCCTATAGGTGTTCGGACTTGAAAACGCGTGGAGCCGAATACAGCCCCCGGTGTTAAGGCCGGACTAAAGCACATGTGGCAATCTGAAGTAAGGAGGGAATACAGACGACAGAATAAATCAGTACCAAACGAATGTGGTGATCAACTGTTTCCTTTATATCCTGGTCAATACGTCGGGACATGCTATTACAGATAATGCCATGAATAACAAGGCTATTTTACATGCCAAGAGTTTACACAAGGGAAAGTTTTACACAAGGCCTAAAAGTAGTGGTCTTAAAGATCCCAGTGGTGCCCTGCCGCATGTCTGCGCCATTTCTCCTTGGTGAGAAATCCTTTGAGAGGAAAAGTCAATGGTCGTCTATAAGAAAGGGGAGCCTCGAAAAGAGCCCTTGTACGACCGTGGGGTAGGTAGGTTTTTAATGAACCTGTAGTACAAAAAAGATAAAAAAGGTTAAGGTCCAAATAGGGTAAAGCCGTACTATAAACCTTTTCTGCAGTATGCCTCCGGTGCTGCCCAAGGTATTTTAAGTGCATGATTATGCACGCGCGATACATATGCCGCAACCTTAGGAGCAATCGATGGAGGCTGAAATGCTATTGAAGCTCTGGATCCGCTGAGCTGTCAAGCTATAATGTGGATCGTACTCGCTTGGCGGTGTCAGGGGTCTTAATGACCGATGAGTTGTTTGGCTTGATGAGGCCGTTCTGTACCTCGGCTGCAAGGGCCGCGATGTGCTCCTCAGTACGGAGGGAGCGCTCCATATTTCCATTGACTGTGATGACGCCGTGCGGTCCGGACATTTTGAGCTTTAAGTAAGCATAATGTGGGACTGCATTAAAGCGAGTGAAAGTAGTTCGTCCAAGCAGCGTGTGATAACCGAAAGGGACGATATCGAAGATCAATTATTCACTTCGAAAGTTATCTGGAGAGTTGAATACTACTTCCAGTGTTAAGGAGGCCATGCAGCGGGCCTCTATGCCAGGTATCACTCCTTAAAAGGTAGTGTTACTAGGCTTGATTCTCGACGGGTCAATACCCATCTTATGGACAGTGTCTTGATAAATCAGGTTGAGACTGCTGCCGCCCGATAACCCACAAGTATAGGGGATCGCAACAGTTTTTGAGGGTAGAGTATTCAACCAAAATTTATTGATTTGACACAAGGGGAGCCAAAGAATATTCTCAAGTATTAGTAGTTGAGTTCTCAATTCAACCACACCTGAAAGACTTAATATCTGCAGCAACGTATTTAGTAGCAAAGTAGTATGAATGTAACAGTAACGGTGGCAAAAGTAAGAGTAGTAGTTTTTGTAGAAATCGTAATAGTGGCAACGGAAAAGTAACTAAGCAAAGATGAATATGTGAAAAGCTCATAGGCAATGGATCAATGATGGATAATTATGTCGGATGCGATTCCTCATGCAACAATTATAACATAGGGTGACATAGAACTAACTCCAGTTCATCGATGTAATGTAGGTATGTATTCTGAATATAGTCATACGTGCTTATGGAAAAGAACTTGCATGACATCTTTTGTCCTACCCTACCGTGGCAGCGGGGTCCTATTGGAAACTAAGGGATATTAAGGCCTCCTTTTAATAGAGTACCAGACGAAAGCATTAACACTTAGTGAATACATGAACTCCTCAAACTACGGTCATCACCGGGAGTGGTCCCGATTATTGTCACTTTAGGGTTGCCAGATCATAACACATAGTAGGTGACTATTGAATTGCAAGATAGGATCAAGAACTCACATATATTCATGAAAACATAATAGGTTCATATCTGAAATCATGGCACTCAGGCCCTAGTGACAAGCATTAAGCATAGCAAAGGCATAGCAACATCAATCTTAGAACATAATGGATACTAGGGATCAAACCCTAACAAAACTAACTCGATTACATGGTAAATCTCATCCAACCCATCACCGTCCAGCAAGCCTACGATGAGATTACTCACGCACGGCAGTGAGGATCATGAAATTGGTGATGGAGGATGGTTGATGATGACGATGGCGACAGATGCCCCTCTTCAGAGACCCGAACAGACTCCAGATCAACCCCCCCGAGGAAGTTTAGGGCTTGGCGGTGGCTCCGTATCGTAAAACGCGATGAATCCTTCTCTCTGATTTTTTCTCCTCGAAAGTGAATATATGGAGTTGAGGTCGGTGGAGTCTCAGGGGGCCCACTAGGCAGGGGGCGAGCCCCAGGGGGAGATGCCCTTTACCCTCGTGGATACGGTGTGGTGCCCCCTGATGCTAGTTCTGTCGCCAGTATTTTTTATTAATTATAAAACGTGTCTTTGTGGATTTTCAGGTCATTCTGAGAACTTCTATTTGTACACAAAAATAATGCGGAGCATACCAAGATCATCCCCATGGATGCACCCACACCTCCAACGACACCACTTGGACCAATGACACGAGCCCGAGCCAAACCTATCAAAGATAAGGTGAACTCACTCCTCTCCTAACTTCCACTTTCTATGCATGAGACATGGCTACTACGTAAGTCCGAGGTGTTGTGCATGATTAGGTACCAAGAGGGTCCTCCCGAAGTTGTGCATGAAGATGTACAATTCCCCAAGTCCACGGAAGAGGAGAACCAACGGAAGGAGCAAAGAGCATCTCCCAGGCCCCGGACATCTGGCCAAGGCCACAGACGTCCGGCCCCTGGAGCGTCTTCCACTATAGCAGCCCAGACGCAGAAGGCTACAGGCCTCGGACATCCGGCCCCTCCCGAGCCCCCGGACATCTGGCCACCGGCCCGAAATCCAGCCCCTTCGAACCCGAGAGCAACAAATGCCACCGCTCCTGCCCGAACATCCGCCCCCCCAGCCCGGACATCCGGCATCGCCTGAAAGCCCGGACATCCGGCCTTCCCTGTCCGCGCACAATGAAGGGCCGAGGCCCGTGTATCCCTTCTCCCCCCTAGACTATATATACTCCATCCTGATGACCCACAAGTACAGGGGATCTATCGTAGTCCTTTCGATAAGTAAGAGTGTCGAACCCAACAAGGAGCAGAAGGAAATGATAAGCGGTTTTCAACAAGGTATTCTCTACAAGTACTGAAATAAGTGGTAATAGATAGTTTTGTGATAGGATAAATTGTAACGAGCAACAAGTAGCAAAAGTAAATAAAGTGCAGCAAGATGGCCCAATCCTTTTGTAGCAAAGGACAAGCCGGAACAAACTCTTATAATAGGAAAAGCGCTCCCGAGGACACATGGGAATATCGTCAAGCTAGTTTTCATCACGTTCATATGATTCGCGTTCAATACTTTGATAATTTGATATGTGGGTGGACCGGTGCTTGGGTGTTGTTCTTACTTGAACAAGCATCCCACTTATGATTAACCTCTATTGCAAGCATCCGCAACTACAACAAAAGTATTAAGGTAAACCTAACCATAGCATGAAACATGTGGATCCAAATCAGCCCCTTACGAAACAACGCATAAACTAGGGTTTAAGCTTCTGTCACTCTAGCAACCCATCATCTACTTATTACTTCCCAATGCCTTCCTCTAGGCCCAAATAATGGTGAAGTGTTATGTAGTCGACGTTCACATAACACCACTAGAGGCTAGACAACATACATCTTATCAAAATATCAAACGAATACCAAATTCACATGACTACTCATAGCAAGACTTCTCCCTTGTCCTCAGGAACGAACGTAATTACTCACAAAGCATATTCATGTTCATAATCAGAGGGGCAATAATATGCATATAGGATCTGAACATATGATCTTCCACCAATTAAACCAACTAGCATCAACTACAAGGAGTAATCAACACTACTAGCAACCTACTAGCACCAATCCCGGACTTTGAGACAAGAATTGGATACAAGAGATGAACTAGGGTTTGGAGATGAGATGCTGCTGGTGAAGATGTTGATGGAGATTGCCCTCTCCCGATGAGAGGAGCATTGGTGATGATGATGGTGATGATTTCCCCCTCCCGGAGGGAAGTTTCCCCGGCAGAACAGGTCTGCCGGAGCTCTAGATTGGATCCGCCAAGATTCCACCTCGTGGCGGTGGAGTCTCGTCCCAAAAAGTTCCTTTTTATTTTTTCCTCGTCGAAAGACTTCATATAGGAGAAGAGGGACGTCGGAGAGCCACCAAGGGGCCCACGAGGTAGGGGGCGCGCCCTGGGGGGCGCCCCCACCCTCGTGAGCAGGGTGTGGGCCCCCTGGCCTTCATCTTTGGCAAGGATTTTTCTTTATTTATTTTAAGACGTTCCATGGAGTTTCAGGAATTTTGGAGTTGCGCAGAATAGGTCTCTAATATTTGCTCCTTTTCCAGCCCAGAATTCCAGCTGCCGACATTCTCCGTCCTTATGTAAACCTTGTAAAATAAGAGAGAATAGCCATAAGTATTTTGACATAAAGTGAAATAACAGTCCATAATGCGGTAAATATCGATATAAAAGCATGATGCAAAATGGACGTATCAACTCCCCCAAGCTTAGAGCTCGCTTGTCCTCAAGCAAAAAGCCGATAACAATAAATATGTCCTCATGTTTAGAGGTAGAGGCGTCGATAAAAAATAAAATACGGACATGAAGGCATCATGATTATTCCCATAGCAGCAACATATATAGATTTTATCATATGATTACTTATATTCAAGTGATGATCTATTTACAATGCAAAAGTATAAATCATAAACCTTATTGGGCTCCGACAAACTATAATCTCAGTCATTGAAGCAATTGCAATTTACCATAACATCGGAAAGAGTCTATGTCAGAGCTAAAAAGCAAGTCCACATACTCAACTATCATTTAGTCCTCCATAATTGCTAACACTCACGCGATACTTGTGGTTACAGAGTTTTAATCGGACACAGAGAAAGATAGGGGCTTATAGTTTTGCCCCACAACCTTTTACCTCAAGGGTAATGTCAACAATAATG